>NC_056073.1:21561363-21873636 GCF_016772045.2 Ovis aries | reverse complement strand
TGGGGGCAGAAGGAGAAGGGGACGACAGAGCATGAGGTGGCTGGATGGCATCACTGCCTCAATGGACATGAGTTTGAGTAGACTCCGGGAGCTGGTGATAGACAGGGAGGCCTGGCACGCTGCGATTCATGGGATCACAAAGAGTTGGATACGACCGAGCGACTGAACTGAACTGACTGACTGAGTGAATGAGGATTAGGGCTTTAAAGCATCTCCTAAACTTGATATTATAGCTCCAAATACTCTGATATTAAAACAGTCTAAAGCCTGGAACAGTATTTGTGCCCTGGGAATCTTTTCACTCAAACTTTATTTAAAACAAACTAATAAATAGCAGCAACAACAACAGAGAATTTTTTTCAAATGAGTTAACATGATTTTGAACAAACTCTAGGAGATAGTGAAGGATAGGGAAGCCTGACGTGCTGCAGCCCATGGGGTCACAAAGAGTCGGACGCAGCTGAGTGACTGAACAACAACAATTTTCATTTATAGAAAATCTAATTCCAGCATGAAGCCAAATTCAAAGTACTGCCATTCACTAGCTGCAGGCAAAGCACCTGGAGGAAATAAATAGCCTTGTAAATCTGAACCTATAATGTGATACTAAATTTAACACAAATAATGGCAAATAGTAAAAATTTAGGTAAGGTAATATGATGTAGGGTCCAGAAATTCTCAGCTGCTGGACCATACAGCTTCCCACCACAAACAATACACTGAGGTATTTGGAAAATTGGCAGAATGTCTTTTATTCTTTTAATATCTTGGAGTGTAAAGGTTAGAGTTAGGGCAGGCCCAGTCATGGAGGATTTTTTCAGCCTCAAATGCCAGTAGTGTATCAGATGAGAAAGTTTGCGGCACTGAGGATAAAGAAGAAAGGACAGCATTCATTGTCCTTTTGTTTCACTTTCTTGAAATATAAATATTGTCTCTTCTATTAATAAAATAAATTCTTTCAACAGGATTATGAATTTCTGTTTGAAGTTGGTGTTTCCAATGTGTTTGGTCCTGGGACTCGAATTCCAAAGGCTGCCGTTCAAGTGCTTGATGATATTGAAAAGTGTTTGGAAAAGAAGCAACAGTCTATATAACATCCTGTTTTGGGGTTAGCTTTTTTCTAATCTATTCTTTCAGTAATGATCAAAGAGGCCATGTCTTCAAATTATTCAACACCTAATATGTGCTTTCCTGAAAGCTTTACGTTAAAATACCTGACTTATGAGAATGCTGTCATGCTATGTGTGTGTATAGTTTCACTTTAATTTTAATTTTAAAAATTAAAATTATCCTTAAAAAATCTCTATAATACATGCTGAGTACTTTGTCAGAAACTGGAGAGAAAGGTATTATTTTTAACAATTGTGATATTTCTTTGAAATATTTCTTATAAATCTGTTTACTTTCTATTTTAAGAATTAAACAATACCTAAAGCAATCTGACTAAGCCTGTTCTTTCAGTTTAGTACAGTTTAGTTGCTCAGTCGTCTCCGACTCTGCGACCCCGTGAACCGCACGCAGCACGCCAGGCCTCCCTGTCCATCACCAACTCCTGGAGTCCACCCAAACTCATGTCCATTGAGTCGATGATGCCATCCAACCATCTTATCCTCTGTCGTCCCCTTCTCCTCCCACCTTCAATCTTTCCCAGCATCAGGGTCTTTTCCAATGAGTCAGCTCTTCGCAGCAAGTGGCCAAAGTGTTGGAGTTTCAACTTCAACATCAGTCCTTCCAGTGAACACCCAGGACTGATCTCCTTTCAGATGGACTGGTTGGATCTCCTTGCAGTCCAAGGGACTCTCAAGAGTCTTCTCCAACACCACAGTTCAAAAACATCAATTCTTCAGGACCCAGCTTTCTTTTTAGTCCAACTCTCATATCTATACATGACTACTGGAAAAACCATAGCCTTAACTAGTCTTATTCTTTAATTTAGTTTTAATTGACTTAAACACCAGAAAATATAATCCATAGGTAAATAAAATAATTATACCTATATTGGAAAAAATAGTAGAAATATTTATGAAAGGAATATATTGTGATTGTGGTCCTCAGCCAAATTCTACCAGAATTACTTTGATACAAGTATTAAGTCAGACCTGAAGTTGGAATGGGGAGGCAGGAAAGAAATGGCAGAAATTCTTCAGGTGACTTTGCTTTCATCTTAGACATGAACATGTGACCCTGTTATTTCTGGGCTTGGCTTAAGACCCAGGAGAGTGGGTCTTCATGAGTAGTCCCTAAAATGGAAGTCCTTAGGCTCTTAGCATGGCTTAGAATGATGATATGAGCTAGGAGTGTAGAAGGGCCACTGTGTATGTATCTGAAAAGACAGTGATATGATTCAGGCTGAGTCTGAAGGCTTGAGAACCAAGGGAGCCCATGGTGTAAATCTCAGTCCAAGGGCCAGAGAAGATGCAGTGTGAGATGGGAAAAAAGTGGTGAATTCCTTCTTTCTCTACCTTTTGTTTTTATTCAGACCCTCAGCAGATTTCATGGTGCTCACTCACATTGGGGAGGGCAGTCTACGTTGCCAAGTCCATTAATTCAAATGCTAATCTTATCTAGAAACA
This sequence comes from Ovis aries, assembly GCF_016772045.2. Classification (NCBI taxonomy): domain Eukaryota; kingdom Metazoa; phylum Chordata; class Mammalia; order Artiodactyla; family Bovidae; genus Ovis; species Ovis aries. Next base: position 21,871,063 of record NC_056073.1, on the reverse strand, counting down.
CACTCACAGACACATCTAGAAATAATGTTTAATCTGGGTACCCCATTGAGTTAACATGTAAAATTAACTATCACAGAGTTGACACTGCAGGTAGAGATGCACAATTATGCAGCTACTATGGAGGAGAAAATGGCAAATGACTCCAGTATTTTTGCCTGGAGAATCCCATGGACAGAGAAGCCTGTTGGGCCACAGTCCATGGGGCTGCTAAGAGTTAGACACAACTTAGCAACTAACCACCACCATCGAAGATGACAGTGCTCAAAAAAATTAAACAATTACCATATCACCCAGCAATTCTACTTCTGGGTATATATCCAAAAGAATTCAGAGCAGGGACTCAAATAGATACTTGTACATTAATATGTGTATTAATATTCATGGCAGCATTATTTACTGTAGCCAAAGGGTGGAAGCAACCCAAGTGACCACTGACAGATGAATGAATAAGCAAAATGTAATAAACACATAGAATACTATTCAGCGCCCATGGATGGAGGAGCCTGGTGGGCTGCGGTCCATGGGGTCTCGAAGAGTCGGACACGACTGAGTGACTTCACTTTCACTTTTCATTTTTATGCATTGGAGAAGGAAATGGCAACCTGCTCCAGTGTTCTTGCCTGGAGAATCCCAGGGACAGGGGAGCCTGGTGGGCTGCCGTCTATGGGGTCACACACAGTAGGACATGACTGAAGTGACTTAGCAGCATTCAGCCTTAAAAAGGAAATTCTGACACAGATGAATCTTGAAAACATGATGCTAAATACTTCAGTCACAAAAGGTCAGATATTGAATGATTTCACTTATGTATTCATGCATGCTAAATCACTTCAGTCATGTCCAAATCTTTGCGACTATATGGACTATAGCCTGCCAGGCTCCCCTGTCTGTGGGATTCTCCAGGCAAGGATACTGGAGTGGGTTGCCATGCCCTCTTTCAAGGGATCTCCCAACCCAGGGATTGAACCTGTGTCTCTTATATCTCCTGCATTGGCAGGCAGGCTCTTTACCACTAGCGCCACCTGGGAAGCCCAATTTCACTTACATGAGGTATACCTAGAATAGTCAAATACATAGAGCCAGAAAGTAGAATGGTGCTTGCTAGGGCCTGGAGAGAACAGGGAATGGGGAATTAATGTTTAATGGGTATAGAGGTTCAGTTAGGGAAGTTCCAGAGATGAATTATGGTGATAATTGCACAATATAAATGTATTTAAAGCCACAGAAATATATGCTTAACAATGGTTAACATGGTAAACTTTATATTGGGTATGTGTGCTGCATGCTAAGTCGCTTCAGTCATGTCCAACTCTTTGTGACCCCATGGACTGTAGCCCACCAGGCTCCTCTCTCCATGGGATTCTCCAGGCAGGAATACTGGAGTGGGTTGCCATGCCCTCCTCCAGGGGATCTTCCCGGCCCAGGGATCAAACCCACATTGACAGGTGGGATCTTTACCGCTAGTGCTACCTGGGAAGTGCTTATGTGGTATGTTTTTACCACCATTAAAAATATTTAGGACAGCCCTGGCATATGGCATCTGTTTTATAAATGTTAGGGTTATTATTTTAAAAGGAATGAATGCTAAGGCATGAAACTGGGAAGGTAGGTAGGCAGGGGCTGATCTCATACAGAGGCTTGTACAGTTAAGGGATTGAGACTTTATCCTGAAGATAAAGATAATCATATAAGGATTTTTACCAGGAAAATAATCTGATGAGATTTGAGTTTTAGCATAGCAGCTGTGTGAAAGATGTCTTTTAATGGAGGCAAGACTGGAGATAAGAATTAAGAGACTGTTACAATAATATACCAGAGAAATTCTAAGTATCTAAGCTTATCTGCTTAGGTGCTGTTCAGAGATGGAAAAGATGGAGAGGCTATGATCTTATATTGGAATATTGAATTGGCAGAATCTGACTTTTATCTAAAAAAAAAAACAGTAGGCTCTTGATCCCTAGGTATTTGCTGTGTGGAATCTGCTGTTCCATCACTCATTGTAGTTGTTCTTTTGTGGACTCTTTTTTAATGTGCAGTGATTTCACAACTGGATACACAGACCTAATGTCAACATTAGGAAAAGGTTGAATTATAGGATTTGTTTTCTAATGATTATTTGGGTCAATATCAGAGCTTTAGAAGCTTTTCTTTCTTTGGAAGTGTGTCGGGCTTTAGAATGATGTCTAAATTCTTTCCCTGCAATTTAATGGAAATTTGTGTTATATAAATATTATAGTAGTAATATCAGAAGTGGAGGAGAGGTTTGAAGAGGCATACTTTCTGAGCAAAACCTGCATGGAAGCAGGAGAGGTAAAGTAACATGAAAAAAGGATGAATTCCCCCTCTAATTTCTGTTTCAGGGAGTTTTGTAATGGAGGTAGGGGGGAGGGTTGTTAACAGTTCTATATTCACAGACAAGATTATGTCAGATGTAACTGCCACCCTCCACTAGTATCTGTAAATTCCTATCCACTTTATACTGTTAAACAATCCTTTTTAAAAACAGGTCCTGGTGGCTGGTGGTTTAGTTGGTAAGTCATATCCGACTCTGCGATCCCATGAACTGTTGCCCACCAGACTCCTCTCCATGGGATTTCCCAGGCAAGAATACTGGAGTGGGTTGCCTTTTCCTTCTCCAGAGAATTTTCCCAATCCAGGGACTGAACCCGTGTCTCCTGCATTGCGGGTGGATTCTTTACTGACTGAGCCACCAGGGAAGCCTATGTTAAGGCATAAAAGTGCCAGCATAGACCATGTTTGTTCTACCAGAATTATTTTTATTTTAAATAAGGGGAAAAAACTTACCGAAGTGATGAATACCTAAATAAACTTGTTGCTATTTGATAGACACTCAGTAAAAATGATGAAGATGATGATGAATGACAGCAACTAATGTTATTTCTACCAGTCAATAAATCCTGACCCATTTCCAACAATTATGGATCATGCTTTAGACCATTTGACAAAGTTTGATTTAACTAGCCTGAAGTTGAAAGATAATATATATATACACATTTGTTACTAAGATATTCTTGTCTAATTTGTGCTTATAAAAAGTTCTCAGCATTCAAAAGTATTTTCAAAGAAGATTATTTCGGTTTTCCTGATTAAGTATTGTTTTCTGACTCTCGGATCCTCCTTTCATTTTATCAACTGTGCCTGTAGGTGTCTCCCTAAGTTCAGGATTATTCTGTTTCTCTGAAACAATATTTGAAATGATGCCCATTCTGGCAACCCATAGGTGCTATAAACACTCTCAGAAAATCTCTTTGATAATCTATTTAGATACACCTAATGTCATCCTTGGTGATTGAGATCTGTGATAAAACTAAATGTTGGTGATCGTTCATGAACTGTGCTGCATTTGTGCTAACGTGATTAGTTCATTAGTAGAAGCTAGAATATGACCTTGAATATGAGATTATTATTGAATTCTATTCAGTAAATCCATCCGTAATTCACACTGACTTATTTTAAGTTACTAAGTCTTCATGACCTGTTTCCTCCCTCTGCATTCAAACCTCTTATTGTTATATTGACCTTCTCTTACTATCTACCATGAGATAGGAGAGTGATGATAATAACAGCATTCACACACAACAGAGTATACAAATTCCTTTAAAAAAGAGCAATGTAGACTTTAATAACTTCTCTCAGGATTATTCAAATATCCTTTTGATTCTGAGATCATGGACAAAATATCAATTTGGATAAATGCTGTGAATTTATGTAATATATGGTTCTATTGGTTGACTCTCAATTGTTAAGTTCTAATATGGTATTACTTTTAGAAAATAAAAACATGCAAGATTTTCTGTGAAATAATCAAGTACTAAAATAGCCTCGAGCTTGTAGTAGAGTAACAGTGATGATATTCTCGGATTTTCTGGTCTATCTTTACTTCAAACAGCCTGTCCTATTAGTCTCCTTTAGTTTTCTCATCCTCGTTAGACCATGTGGTCATCAGAGCAATGCTAGTGACAGTTTTCTGTCAGATTAAATGGTTACCTGGACAATAAATTTTGAAGGACACTAAGCAGATGGCTGTCTTTGCCTATAACATGTTTTTTGGTTCAAGGCATCAAGACCTCTAAAAATATTCTTCAAAATTGCCAATACATCTGATAAAAGCCTACTATTCATTTTATCGTGACTGCACCCCTCCTATTGTCTTGTGGCTTCTTCGTCTTTGGATGTAGGGTATCTTTTTTGGTAGGTTCCAGCAAGTTTTTGTTGTTGATGGTTGTTCAGCAGTTAGTTGTGATTTTGGTGTTTTTGTAAGGAGTCAGCTCACATCTTTCTACTCTGCCATCTTGTGGTCAGTCCTCAAAAGCCTAATATTCAGTTGAACATTATATTTGTTTCTGAAAGCATCGACTGAGACGATCCCACTAATTCTGCATGGGTTGTGGCACTGCCCAACTCCAGGGAGAGGCTTCTACTTTGTAGCCTTGAGTTTTCATAGCCCTGCATACTTGGTATTGCTGTTTTCTACCTTGAAGGGGTGATAATGGCAGAGCCCATGTCAAATATTTGTCTTAAGGATTAAATGGGAAAATGCATGTAACGTGCTTTGAACTGTGCAGCTTACAGTGAAAGACCAATGAGTGTTTTTCTGACTCTCATCAAAGTCACTATTCAGTTGGATAATTACTTTGTAGACCGAGAGAAGAAATAATCAACTAGTATGATTTCACAGATGCCACTCCCAAATACACTTTCTTGCATGCTTAGTAGTACTAGAAATGCTTATAAAAGTAGGCCACATCTTTAATTCTAGTTAGAACTGAGAATAACTGTTAATAACTCTGGGAGACATGTTGACAATTCATATTAGATGTTTTTACACACATGCATTTTGATCTGGGAGAGATTATAAAGAAACTAAGAGAGTAAAATGAGTATTTGTGTGAGTAGTAGAATGCAGGGGGTAGACAGAGAAGAAGGGAAAATTGAGGCACATCCTTTTTTTTTTTTTCAAACTCAATCTCAGTTTCCACCAGAGAACAAACTCAGGCTTGGAGCAGTGAAAGCGCAATCTTAATCACTGGACCACCAGGTCCAATTCCCAAGCCACATTCTTGCAATTGGTTCCCCTAAACAATGGGAAATTGGCAAAAAAGTTTTTTGTTTTGTTTTTTCAGTTACCTGTGTATAACTTATGCTCTCATCCACTTTGCTATCCCACTATTCCCAACGGGTTTGCTGAGGCCAAATTTGATTCAAGAACCAGGAGACCCCAACATATATATGTCCAAAAGGACACTTTCCTAAAGAGAATGTCAACATGAAATGTGTGCTCCATAGAGAACCAAGGATGGAAAGAAAATATGTATGCTAGAGAATGCTGTATGTACATCTCCTCTATATAGACACATTTCCTCTGTCAAACTCTTTATTTGCATTAACTAGTTTATTTGTAACATGTATGTGGTCATACATGTGTGTGTGTGTGCGCGCACACAAAGGTGAAAAAAACCTCTTTTACTTCTTATCTTTGCTGAGGGTCCACTAAATGGTGTTGAAGACGTTCGTGCAGGTGATGTGGAAGCAACCTAATTTTGGGTACTGATGGGTATAAAGTTTTCTATTTAAAATTTTTTAAAAAAATTCAGTAGTACACATTTATTGAGCAGCTGGGTGTGCCTGCAGCCTCTTCAGGGTCCCTGGGAAATGGATGATGATGAGAGAACAGAATCTAAGCTCCCTTGGCCTGTGCGTCCCGGGACGTTAGGTCAGGGCCATTTGGGTCCCCGCTGGGCCCCTAAGTAGGGCTCTCCAAGTCGTTCTGGAAAAAACACGGGATTCGAAGTGCCACACCCCGCCAGGTGGAAACAGACCCGGCGTGGCCAAGGCGTCTCAGGGCTTCTGGGATCCCCACCTGCGGCGCGGGAGGCCTGGCGGAGACTAAAACAGGCTGTACCCATGTCCTGGTGTTCTCCCCGGGGCCATCGCAGCTCAAAAGACTGATTGAGGAGAGTGAGCCGGGTTGGGGGTCCCTGCCACTAGCCCTGAAGCTCTCTCACCCCGCCCCTGCGCCTTCCACGCTTTTGGCTCCGACTTCTGGCACCTTCCAGATTCCACCTGCCCTCCGGGTCTCCCCTCTTCTCCATCTTCGATTCCCGCTGCCTTTTGGAACCTTTAGCTCGCCTTCCCATATCTGGGCGCTCCGTCCCAGGCGGGCCGGCGGGGACTTCTGAATCCTTGTAGTCTATCCCGCGAACCTGGAGCATCCCTCCCTGTGTTGCCCAAACCTTTCCAGATTCCTGGACGGTAGAAATGAGTATCTTCCACAAGACTCTTATACAAGCACAGAATTTTATTAGAAGAGATAGCCTATGCACAAGGGAGAAGAAAGAAGGGGAAAGAAAAGTGCCAGCTCCTTGGGGCAAGTTGCTTTTATAAAACATGGAAGGATTTGTCTCATAGTCACTGGTAATTTCCAGAAATCGTCATACTTCTTTGATCAGCCTCAAGGGGCTCCAGGGTGGCTATCAGGAATGGGGAGTGCTTCTGTGAGGGGAAAGAAATGCAGGAGAATTTTCTGCAAGAAAGCACAGGAAGAGATAAGGTTAAAATCTATAGTTGAGCTTTTTGTCTTGGGGCAGCTAGGTATACTCATTAGTGTAACAGAGATAACGTTAATCTTTTAAGCCTGTTTTTCCCTCCTCTGCAATTCAAGCCCCTCAGGGTCTTTATTCTTTAACTTACAAGGCCTGTTTGCCCACGATCTTTTCTGGTGCTTTCCCCAAATATCTGCTTTTGTCTTCCTGTCTCAGATGCAGTCAGTAACTCCACTAGAGCCTGGGAAAGCACTTGCGAACCCCACTCTGGGGACTTGGACTGGGGAGGGTTGGCACCAGGGCAGAGGTCACCCTCTAAGATTCAAATTCCAATATGAAAATGCATTTATTTTTTTCTTTTCATTCTGTTGACCAAAAGGCTTCTCTAGGTGTATGGCATTAAAAAAAAAAAAAATTTACTTTTTTTTGAACTGTAGTTGACAGACAATGTTGTGTTAGTTTCTGGTGTACGGTAAACTGATTATATATATATATATATATATATATATACACACACATATATATATGTACATATATTCTTTTTCAGATTTTTTTCCATTATAGGTTACTGAAAGAAACTGAAAGTGAAAGTTGTTCAGTTGTGTTCGACTTTTTGCAACCCCATGGACTATACAGTCCATGGAATTCTCTAGGCCAGATTACTGGAGTGGGTAGCCTTTTCCTTCTCTAGGGGATCTTCCCAACCCAGAGATCAAACCCAGGTTTCCCGCATTGCAGGTGGATTCTTTACCAGCTGAGCCACAAGGGAAGCCCTAGAATTCTGGAGTGGGTAGCCTATCCCTTCTCCAGCAGATCTGTCCAACCCAGGAATCAAACCAGGGTCTCCTGCATTGCAGGCAGATTCTTTACCAACTGAGTTATCAGGGAAGCCCTTATAAGTTACTATAAGATATTGAATATAGTCCCTGTGTTACACAGTAGGTCCTTAATAGTTTATTTACTTTATATATAGTAGTGCTTGTGCTTAGTCACTCAGTTGTGTCTGATTCTTTGTGATCTCATGAACAGTAGCCCACTAGGCTCCGCTGTCTGTGAGATTCTTCAGGCAAGAATACTGGAATGGGTTGCCATTTCCTTCTCCAATATATAGTAGTATGTGTATATTAATCCCAGATTTCTAATTTATCCCTCCCCTCATCCCCTTTGGTAATCACAAGTTAATTTTCTATGTCTGTTAGTCTATTTTTGTTTGGTAAATAAGTTCATTTGTATAATTTTTTTAGATTCCACATATAAGTGGTATCATATGATATTTGTATTTCTCTGTCTGACTTACTGCACTTCATATGGTCACCTTTAGATCCATCCATGTTGCAGCAAATGGCATTATTTCATTCCTTTTTAAATGACTGAGTAATATTCCATCACATACATACACACACACACACACACACACACACACACACACACACACACTCTTGAGGCTTTTATGATTGTGTACCCAGGAGGTAGAGTCTCAGATCACCCTCAGTTAATCGTGTCCAGCTGTGGAAAGAACATGGACTGGCATTAGACTGACCCAGGTTCTAGTTTATTGTCTTTCCAGATGTTGAGTGGTAGGTAACTTCATCTACTTGTCCTGCTGAGCCTCAGTTTTCTGTATACCTTAATGCCCTTTTTGAATGTTTTGTATATGAACACAGGTCTCAGAGTAAACACTGAAGAATGTCAGTTTTACTTTCTTCAGGGAGAGGGAGAAAACACAGTGTGGGTTGTCCAAGAAGACAATGGAAACAATTTTTCATTCATTAAGACTGGAAGGAAAAAAATCAGATTTTCTACTTCACCTTGACTACTAAAGATATCAAAGGACACTGGTACATAAGATATGATATTTATTTAGTTTGCTTCCAAGCTGTGGATTTGTGATATATAGAAATCTACAGCAACTAAACTGAAGTAGGTTCTAAAATTGGATTTGATTTGTCACCTTTTCAGTTTAGAAACAATATTATGAATATAAGTGACAAAGTTTGAAGGAAAGGCAACAACATGCCACTATGCCAGCTTTCACAAAACCTAATTTTCCATGCAATCTCTAGTGCATTAAAAAATGAAATGTAACATCAGTGTTGAAGGGTGTCTCCAGATGGCCTTTTATTAGCTTCTGAGAAGGCTGCTTTTATTCTCCATGAACTGTACATGTTGCTCAACAATTCTCACCTTTATATACAATAAGCCATCACTGTTGTACAAAATACTAAATGCCAGGTGGAGGGCTGGTCCCTGAAATATTTTTTGAAAGGCCATGTGCAAGGTAGAGTTCGCATGATCCCAAATCTGGATTTGCTTTATTTATTTGAAGGTCAGATAATGTTGGTTTGCAACCTTGGGAACTTGGTGGGTGAAATCTGAAATTGGCTCTTATACACATAGGGCAAAGAGAGAATGCAGAAAGAGGTAGATCACTTCAGATTAGTAGGTGGCAGTTTTAATAAGTTAAGGAACTTACATATGAGACTTGTCTTGGAAGAATACAAGATAAGTAGATCTTCACATGCATCCATCAGAGTCTTCCAAATTTATAGAGGCCTTGATTAAGGAGGAGAGTGAAAAAGTTGGCTTAAACTCAACATTCAGAAAACTAAGATCATGGCATCTGGTCCAATCACTTCATGGGAAATAGATGGGGAGAAGTAGAAATAGAGTCAGACTTTATTTTTGGGGGCTCCAAAATCACTGCAGATGGTGATTGCAGCCATGAAATTAAAAGACGCTTACTCCTTGGAAGGAAAGTTATGACCAACCTAGATAGCATATTGAAAACAGAGACATTACTTTGCCAATAAAGGTCTGTCTAGTCAAGGCTATGGTTTTTCCAGTGGTCATGTATGGATGTGAGAGTTGGACTGTGAAGAAAGCTGAGTGCCGAAGAACTGATGCTTTTGAACTGTGGTGTTGGAGAAGACTCTTGAGAGTCCCTTGGACTGCAAGGAGATCCAACCAGTTCATCCTAAAGGAGATCAGCCCTGGGATTTCTTTGGAAGGAATGATGCTGAAGCTGAAACTCCAATACTTTGGCCACCTCATGTGAAGAGTTGACTCACTGGAAAAGACCCTAATGCTGGGAGGAACTGAGGGCAGGAGGAGAAGGGGACGACAGAGGATGAGATGGCTGGATGGCATCACCGACTCAATGGACATGGGTTTGGGTAGTTGGTAATGGACAGGGAGGTCTGGCGTGCTGCGATTCATGGGGACGCAGAGTCAGACACGACTGAGTGACTGAACTGAACTGAACTGAACTGATTGGGTTCAATCGTGTATTCAGTCCAGATGATCTCAATAACACAGTGCTCTCTCAAGAAATGTCCTTGAAATATCTCCTGAGCACATCACAACAGCTTAGTAGTAGAAGTTCCTTTGTGAGGGCAAGTCAATTTTTAAAGAACCCTGAAGGTAGAAAAAATGTTTAACTTCACTTTATATTAGTTTATAGAAAATCTTTGTCCACTTTTCATGAGCTTTCCAGCACATTTTCTCAGCACTTTGCAGCACTTTCCATGTTTCTAATTGTATCACTTCCATAAGGATCTGCAGAGAGCAAATATATTCAGGGTTTCCTAGTGGTACAGATTTAAGGAAAAAACAAAACAAAACTAGAAAGATGTTGAAAACTTAGGGCTTCATTCTGTAAGTTGTCTCTTCATTTTGTTTATGGTTTCCTTTGCTGTGTAAAAGCTTGTGAGTTTGATTAGGTTTCATCTGCTTATTTGCTTTTTTTAATTAAAAATTATTATTTAAAACAAAAGAAAACTTAGGGCTAAATAACTATATTTTAGGTCAAATTTTGGATAGAACCTAGATCTTGACAATGTGTTGATTTACATGGTTATTAAGGATTTGACAGCCAGGTCCATAAGCACTTGATCTCAGTAGGAGAAATTGAGGATCACAAAGAACAAAATATGTAATGAAATGGAGACCAAGGACTCTTCTGACCAGCTCATTACAGTCCTCCAAGGGGGTCTGCATGAACCATGGGATATGTCTCTCCACTCATACTCAGATCAAATGTGCACAGGTCTTTAAGAATATGGCACCTTGGCCCATATCCATCCTGGCTGGTTGGTGTTCATGTCAAACGATCTGGGAACAAAAATTTATTCTGTAGGAAGAAAAGGAATTCTCATTAACAATGAACGTCTCATGTGGAGGGAAAAGAGAGCTAAATAAGAGATTGTGGTGTCTTACTCTGTAAAATCTGCCTACTTTTCTTTTTTCTTCCCTCAAATGTGCATGAGATATTGAGCTTCATGTTTCTAGCAGAGCATTTACTAATTGGTGCTACATTAGACTCTGCTCTCAGATCACAGAGACTAAGTCTAATTCACATTGATTTTCTCCACAGTCTAACTTTACATGAACAGTAAGTGCCCAACAAATATGTAGAATTAAACTTCTCCATTGGTGTTGCCTTCATGATCCCTGTCTGAAAATTAACCCTTTCATTGGCTACTCACTTTTGCGGGTCTGCTCATTCCCTCTCCTAGACTATTTGCTAATTTTCGTGGGTAATATGCCTACATGGTCCTGATTTCCCTGCCTCAGTCTCTGGCTTTCATATCTTGATTCCAATTCTGTATAAATCCCCATGATTTGTAACTTTGTATACTAATAGACTTAAAAGGTTGAAGGAGGCTTAATTTGTACTATACTGCTAACCTTTTTCCATATTGAGATTCAGTTTCCTCCTTAAAAATATGGAAAGTGTAATTTAATCTATTTTGCAGGGTCATGTGATGATTAAATGAGGTAATTTATTCTAAAGGGTTTTTTGAACTGTCAGTCACCATACAAAATGGTGTTATTGTTAACAGTCAGTTGTAAGCTCTTTGAGAGTGAAATGCTCCTGGTCTTGTGTGGCAGGTTCTGTGGACTGCTCACGTGTATTGTGGGCTTTCTGTTTCTTTGCTGTCAGAATCCTTCTCCTGCTGTCAAGACTGAAAATTCCTGAATACTCTCTTCGATGCATCTCTGGCAGCTAGAACTTGGTCAGGGGGCCTAATTCTAGTCTGTAACACCTGAGTGGAGATCAGCTCTGTGGTTCCTGGGCAATATTTAACTCTCTGATTGCAAGAAATTCATGGAAATAAAATTTCCGGTTTTCTGCCTGGAGCTCTGACGGTCATCCTGCCACTCCAAAGAGAAATGCCAAAAATGAGAGCCAGTAATTTAAGGGTGGCAGAGTGGAAAGCTGTATGGAACACAGATCTCTTATACTGACGAGTGGCCACACCGACCCTGGAACTTCCTGGCCTCCAGGACTTTCATTATGGGGAGAAATAACTGTTCTGACCTGTTAAACCAGTTTTAGCTGCATATCTCTTTCTTGCACCCAACACATTCCATGGAAGATATATTTCTCTTGTATCTTTGATGGTGCCAAGACCAAGTTTAGGTTCTTTTTCAAAAACTTTTTTATTGAGGTATAACTGATGTATAATGTTATATAAATTTCAAGTGTATAACATTGTGATTCACAATTTTTGAAGATTATATTCCATTTATAGTTATTATAAAGTATTGGTGATAATCCTTGTACTGTACAATATATCCTTGGTGGCTTATTTTATTTTTTAAAAAATATTTATTAATTTGGCTGCAATGGGTCTTAGCGCAGCACTTGAGATCTAGTTTCTGCCCTAGGGATTAAGTCCACACCCCTGTCTCAGCCACTGAACCACCAGGGAAGTCTCCTCGGTGGCTTATTTATACATAATTGTACTTCTGAATTCTCTATCCTGTATTGCCCCTCCTGCTCCCCACTGGTAACCACTAGTTTATTCTCTATATCTGTGAAAGTTTAGGTTCTTAAATACTTCCTGTTTGATTATAATTATATTTCTCTTTATCGCATGTTTTTGCATAATGGGTACTTGTGTTCACAGACTCCTTGCAAAGGCAAAGAAACTGCACCCCAGGAAAGCAAAGATTGTTCAGATTATACAACCCTGTCATTAGCAGGACTCCACAGGCCCGAGGCCTGAAATAAACTAGACTTAAATTGAAAGCAGACATGCTGTAGGCAAGATACAAAGATTCAGTGGAAATGGAAACCATGATTGAGGACAGTGCTTCCGACTGTGACTCTGCAGACTGGAAACACAAAGCTTCACAGCTTCCTGCTTGAACAGCCCCGCACTTGCTTCGTTATGGTGATGGCTGTTTCTTCTCCACTTCTCCCTTCTCCCCTTTCTCACTCCTGGGGTGAAGTGTTTGTCATTTAATGGGCTCTATCACAATTTAAATTCAGAAAGACTGGCCATAAATTTACTCAGGAATGCTCAAAAATTGTGTACACGCTTTCTAAGGAAGCGACCCTTAGAAAATCCCAAGGCGATCACGGAATATCTGTGCTACCTAAAATAATCCATCCAAAATTGTTTGTCAGGCTATGACCGTAATATAAATGGCATCAGATGCATTTTACCAGTTGGATAGTTTTCACTGTTAAAGCTTTGCTCTCTAATTCTATCTTAGCCGGCTATTAACTCTCAGCATGAAGAGAAAATATTGCTGGTCTGACTGACAAATGCCCTCATCAAGTGATTGTATTGGCCTGGTTGTGTTGCTGGCAAGAAAGCTGGCTGGCCATTAGTGGCTACAATAGTGTTATGACCCATGGAATTGCATGGTAGTGGAGTGATGTCCATAAGGACTGACCAAAGCAAGGTTCTGTTTCCCACTACAGCTGGAGACCTTTGGAGCCTCCTTTTAGATGTTAGGACACAGCCCCCTTACACTGAGAGCTCCCTGGAGTGACAGATGGAATTTCAGTCATCCAAGGGCCCAGCCTTCCTTCTCTCATAACTGATATTGCTGCCAAATTCATCTGGTGTGGAGACTCATAATGATCAAAGCCAGTTGTGTTGTTCAATTAGGCGGAAAGGGGACACAGATGAGAACAGAAAGGCACAAAACCAGGGAACACAAATGAGAGTGAGAAAATTCAAATCAGTAATGGAAACCCTGTCTTGAAAAAAACTCCCTGAGTCTAAAAATGTCCACAGCAGAGAAGTCTCCAGTGCCCACAGCTAGGTGATGAACGAGCTCTTGAGAATGCCCGTGCATGGTGAACTTGGATTTTTACAGTGGCAAGACTGACACTAAGGACATTGAGGATTATTGGTAGTGGGTCTCTAGCAGCGTTAGCCTCTCAGGCACCTCTGGTCGTCTCAGTTCATGTGCATCATGTGAAGAGACAACAGGTTGGTTGATTGATTTCTGTCTCAACGAAAAACTGTCTCCATTGGAAGAGCTGCAATATCAGAAATGGCCAGAAGAGGTCAGCATTCAGGAAGCTATAGGAGGATCTGGCTATTTGGAGAAGCCAGGGGCAATTCAAAAGCGATGGGAATCTCCGACCCAGAAAGGAAAGGTTTGGCTTTCTCAGGGACTTGAGCACACAATAGGTTTTTGGTGAGTATGGGACGATAGCACTGCATGGCTCCAGGAGTTTCAAGGCCCAAGACTGGAGCTATCTATCGTCTTTACAATTGCCTACCTCCTGCTACTCCTATTTCTTCTCAAAATGTATACTCTTTTCCCTCCTTATCTTTCTGCTATTAATGTTTAGCACTTTATATCTGTCTAATACATAACACATATATAAAGACACACATACATCTCTACATGTTGCACAGATGGATTTGTTTCTGACTGTTTATTCTGAAATTTTCAATTAATATTGTCATGTCATTAAATACTTTTGAAACCATAGCTGTTAATGACTACTTCCTGTTCCATTGACTGCATGTAAGTAGTTCCTGTAACTATTTCTTTAACTATTGAGTTTTTATGTTGTTTAGTGTGGGTTCTACTTGACCTCAGTGCCATTCTCCTTAGGGAGAGGCAAGCTGACACACTTCCTGTGCTTTGAGGACAGAAAATCAAGGAAACAGCTTATTATAGTAGAACTTGCTCAGGATCCATGCTAAGCAGATCTAGATTTCCATCTGAGGTCTATCCTCTCTTAGACAATCATTTAACTTCTTTGAACTTAGATGGTAAAGAATCTGCCTGTAATGCAGGACGCCCAGGTTTGATCCCTGGGTCAGGAAGATGCCCTGGAGAAGGGAAAGGCTGCCCACTCCAGTATTCTTGCCTGGAGAATTCCATGGACAGAGGAGCCTAGTGGGCTACAGTTCATGAGTTTGCACAGAATCAGACATGGCTGAGTGACTAACACTTTTATTACATATAAAAATGAGATTAATAATATGTGCCCGCTAAAGTTATTATTAAGTTGCATGGTTAAATTGTGAAGATGAATTAAACATTGGGAGAGCAATAGCACTTAGAAATGGTTAAAAATATGTATATGTTTTAGGAATTATAAAGGCTTTTCCTTTCCTAAGCAAAAATCATTAGGAGAGGAGGAAAACTAAGCAGCAATAATACCAGTACAGCAATAATACCAATGCAGTCAGGATTCTTGGTTTTCAAAAATAGACACCAATTCCACTTAAATGGGATTTACTTAGAGGGTAATAGAGATCACTGGATTTAAGGGAGGGCTGAGGAAATAGACTAAGAAACTGGACCAAAATTTGAAGCTCTGTCAAAACCAAAATTTCATCCTACGCATAGGAGCATCCTTTGTTCTGTTGGCACTGGACTGACCTCTAGGATGTCAATAACCTCAGATATGCAGATGACACCACCCTTATGGCAGAAAGTGAAGAAGAACTAAAAAGCCTTTTGATGAAAGTGAGAGAGGAGAGTGAAAAAGCTGGCTTAAAACTCAACATTCCAAAATCTAAGATCTGGTACCATCACTTCATGGAAAATAGGAGATAAGTGGAAGCAGTGACAGATTTTATTTTCTTGGGCTCCAAAATCTTTGGGATTGGTGACTACAGTCATGAGATTAAAAGATGCTTGTTCCTTGGAAGGAAAGCTATGACAAACCTGGACAACACATTAAAAAACAAAGACATCGATTTGCTGACAAAGATCTGCATAGACAAAGCTATGGTTGTTCCGGTAGTTATATGTGGATGTGAGAGTTGAACCATAAAGAATGCTGAGTGCTGAAGAACTGATGCTTTCAAATTGTGGTGCTGGAGAGTCCCTTGGACTGCAAGGAGGTCAAGCTAGTCAGTCCTAAAGGAAATCAACCCTGAGTATTCACTGAAAGGACTGATCCTGAAGCTGAAGCTTCAATACTTTGGCCACATGATGGGAAGAGTTGACTCATTAGAAAAGACCCTGATGCTGGGAAAGATAGAAGAGAAAAGGAGAAGGGGCGGCAGAGGATGAGATGGTTAGATAGCATCACCAACTCAATGGGCGTGAGTTTGAGCAAACTCTGGGAGATAGTGGAGAACAGACGAGCCCAGTGGGCCGCAATCCACAGGGTTGCAAAGAGTTAGACCCTGCTTAGCCGCTGAACAACATATGCAATATCATGTTATTTGAAAGGGGGACAGTTTTGCTTGGTTTTTTTTTTTTCCCAATCTTGTTCCCCTTTATTTAATTTTTCTTGCCTACTTACCATGGCTACAATCTCAGTATGATGTTGAACAGAAGAGGCAAGAGTGCACATTTTCATCTTATTCCTGATCCTTAGGGGAAAGGAATTAAGTCTTTCAAGGTTAGGTCCATTTTTTCCATTCCATTTATCAGCTTGATATAGTTTCCTTCCATTCCTAGTTTGTAATTTTTTTTTTTTAATGAGGTGATATTGGATTTTGTGAAATACTCCTATTATGCAACTGTTGGCATGATCATGTGGCTTTTGTCCTTTATTGTACTGATATGGTGTATTACACTGATTGATTTTCAGATGTTAGGCTAGTTGGTCATGGTGTACAATTCTTCTCATATATTGTAGATTCTCTTTTCCAGTGTCTTATTGAGATCTTATTTTCCTCTGAAGTTTTTTGTATTACTTTCTCAAGGTTCAAAAATTCAGTTGGGACTTGTACTGCCTAAGGTTATGTCTGACACCCATGCCCAACTTCCAGAGGGCTGGGAAGGACAGTGTTTTCCTTTTTTTTTAGATAATTAGAGGTGGAATCCCACCTCTACTTTGAGATCCCCCTCAAACAGAAAAAAAGTTTGCATATTAGATATCTCCAAAATGACAAACATTCTTTTTAACATTCCATAAAACAACTACATTTTGGAAATCATTATTCTGTGCTGTGTATTCACATTTATAAGTGTATATAGAATTATACTATGAAAGAGGAAAGGTTTTTGATTTCATAAGGTGAACTGAATCACACCCTATCTTGCATTTTCACTTTGACGTACAGCCTCTTCAGTGCCTTTGGACTAATGATGTGGGCACGAAGACAGGTTTACGGCCTAAATTATGGGATGCCAGTGTTAGCACTGAGGGTGACTTTTGGTGGCATGGATATATTTCTAGTGCTAAAGAGCTTCTCTTCTCTTTTCTACTTTTCTTTTCAAAGCCATTGCCTACTGCTGGGTGAGGATAGTTAGAATCCATCTCAGAAAAGTCAGAGGTCACCCTTTTATCCCCACTGAGTTTCCATGCTGTATTCATTCTTCCTCTTTACAGTATCTTCCCACTCTCAATCCACATACCCACGTGGAGTGGGGAAGGGAGTGTGCAAACCCTCGTTAGCTCCAGTGAGGGATTTGGAAGGCAAGTCAGAGGGAGGTACAAACCTAAGTTCTTCCAGCACAAGGAGAAATCAGCAATCGAGGTGTCAGTGTATGCCTGTGAATGGATTGCCTTTAAACATCATGATTTAACACAGTGAAGCCTTCTGGGAGCAATAGCAAGAAAGCTGGACATCTTATATTGGGCTGAGCAGAATTTGCTTTTGAGTTTTAGGTCACAAAACCCTGGCCCTGGAGCTAAGGAGCTCTCGTCTGTTACCTTTCAGTTTATACTCTACTGAGGGCAAGGCGCCACTGATAATTGGACACATTCATCTTTTGGTGACAGGATGATGCTATTTAACATCCAGCCTGACTCCTGGTGTGCTGTTCAGAGTGAATGAGCTCATTCTCTGATTACAGAGGAATGTAGGATAATCGTGTCTCATATTTTAAACCAAGCCCTGCATTTGTTTTTCTTGGAAATTTAAAATGATTGAATATGTGTTTGTTTAACAGAGGAAATGTGTCTGATTCTTGCTGGAAAAGAATTGAATGAGGATTCCATTATTAAGATGGAACAGGGGGATCTTGAACTAGTCCAGGAAGCTGCTAGTGAGAGCTGGGAGATGTTGATCAAAACACCCCCAGAGGACAAATGCCAGCATTTATGGGTACCATCACATTTTGACGTGAAGAATAGGGAAGCAGGAGACTGTGACAAAAATCTCCTAAGGTCATTTACAGTTTTTTTTTTTTTTTTTTTTACAAAGAGAGACATTTATGTTCAGGCCAATAGGAGGAGCCTGTTTATGGAATGGAATCTGAAAAAAGATAAAAGTGGTTTGTGAACTCTGTGAAACCGCATTAGCGTATCAGGCATAACTCTTCAGTGATACTCTTTTCAGTTCAAATATTCCTGGGAAAGGAAACATGTGAAAGCTTAGTTAGCTTTTCTCTACTTCACTTGAGACAGTTTCCTTTTCCCCTCCTCATTTATTTAAGAGATATTGTTTGACATCAACTGCATAGGATTTCTTGGTGTGTGTGTGTGTGTGTGTGTGTGTGTGTGTGTGTGTGTGTGTGTGTGTGTGTGTGTGAGGGTACACAAAAAATGTAGAAGTTTTCCTCTTTAGGGTATAAAGTTTAGTTACAAAATAACACATATGATAAATAACTTTCATATAACCACATGGTGACATATACCTTGAACAAAGTAAAGGTAAATTTTAGAAAGGAGAAAATTTCCTTTATTCTTATATGCATTTATTAAATTTAAAACTTCATTCAGTTGATATGTATTAAGCTGTATTATGTACCAGGCTGTGGAAACTGGTGAGACAATGCTAGAACACTCTTAATACCTGTATGTGCTTTGCACGTCATCTCTCATCACCCATGGGGTAAGAAAAAGAATGGTGAAATTGATTCAATAAAACCTCAGGAAGCTTCAATATCAGGTATGGTGCAGAGGGACCGCTGCTTTGATTCTGTAAGAAAAAAATGCACATGCAAGTTACCATATGCTGCAGCCAAGGTTACCGGAGCGAAAGTGTTCTCTAGGTTACGTATGCAAGCATTCCTGAGGTGACTGAAAATATTTTCAGAATGAAAACCCTGAAAAGGGAAAGGATACATGTTTGTCAGCAGGTGGACCTGGGTATTTCTCCCTGAGGGCGCCGGGGGTAGTGCAATCTGGGGCAGAAGCGTGGGAGTTCACCAGATACACTCTGTGGTTGATCATTTCCATACTTCAGAGCATTCAGTCTCTAGAGAGGAAAGACAGTGCCTCCTCAGGGTTGAAATGTCACTTTCGATCAATGTCAGGAGTGCTCTTTGGAGATGTTCAATTTGTAAGTCTGTCAAGGGATTGGGTATTTATTTGAGCCTGCTATTGTTGCCAGTTTTCAAGTCAGGAACTTGAGTTTTATGTTGGGTTCTGCCTTTACTTAGCTGGTCATCTGGACTCCCTGGGTCTTCCTTCATCACTAACTAGTTACAGATCCTTGGATAAATTTTGAAACTTCTTTGGTTTACTTTTTGTGAAAAATATAATAAAAATGTATCACAGAGATGTTGTGAGGATTGAATGAGTAGTATATTTAGGACAGTGTGTGGAATACACACAAAAAATCTCAAGTGAGTCTACACAGTACCCCCTTAAGGTATGATTTGGGGGTAAGAAAAATATATGTGAACATTTCTTATTATGAGACTTCTTACTAGTGAAGAATCCAAAATCTAATGATCTTCAGCCTCTGTGATATCACCCCCAAGGATGAAGCAGGTGCCATTGTGAAGTAAGATTTAATTGGATTATCTTCCTAAGAAGGAGTTAGCAGTCAGTATTCATAGCACCAGAGTCTAGGCTGAGTGGTAAGAGATTGGGACATCTGTGGAAAGAATATTTGAATGTAGGAATGGTGCACTTCATCATATATGATTTTGATTTATCTGTATTCTGCGTGTGCATTGTGGTGTCTTTGGAGCTTTCTGTATCTTGTAACTGAATGCAAGTGTGAGATATCTGGAAGGATGAAAAAGTGCTACAAATGTAATAAAATCGTTATTTCTTAAAAAAGCTAGAGAACAAGAGCAAATTTCAAGTCATAATTATTACCCCTGAAACTAACATGATATTGTACATGAACTATATTTCAATATAAATAAATAAGTAAATAAAAGAAATTCAGGTTTGGTAATACCACTTCAGCTTCTCAGGGAGTGCTAGTGGTAAAGAACCTGCCTGCCAAGACAGGTAGGTATCAGAGACACAGGTTTGACCCTGGGTGAGGAAGATCCCCTGGAGGAGGGCATGGCAACCCATTCCAGTACTCTTGCCTGGAGAATCCCATGGACAGAGGAGCCTGGTAGGCTGTAGTCCATAGGGTTCATAGACTCAGATACAACTGAAGTGACTTAGCATGCACAATACCACTTGATTGCTTTAAACCTTTCAGTAACTCCCCAAGGATTTGAAATTAAAATGTGCTTGCTCCTTGGAAGAGAGACTATGACAAACCTAAACAGCATATTAAAAAGTGGAGACATTACTTTGCCAACAAAGGTCTGTATAGTCAAAGCTAAGGTTTTTCCAGTAGTCATGTATGGATATGAGAGTTGGACCATAAAGAAGCCTGAGCACTGAAGAATTGATACTTTTGAACTGCGGTCTTGGAGAAGATTCTTGAGAGTCCCTTGGACTGCAAGGAGATCAAACTAGTCAGTCCCAAAGGAAATCAATCGTGAATATTCTTTGGAAGGACTGATGCTAAAGCTGAAGCTCCAGTACTTTGCCCACCTGATACAAAGAGCTGATTCATTAGAAAAAACCCTAATGCTGGGAAAGATTGAAGGCAAGAGGAGAAGGGGACTACAGAAGATGAGATTGTTGAATGGTATCACTGACTCAATGGACATGAGTTTGAGCAAGCTCTGAAAGATGGTGATGGACAGGGAGGCCTGGTGTGCTGCAGTCCCTAGGATCTCAAAGAGTCAGAAATTACTGAGTGACTGAATAACAACAACTCCCCAAGGATTAACTCATTCATGTACCAATATTCTCATCTAACGTCTACCCACTGCCTGACTGTATCCTCTTCATATCTCCTTTCTCTGCTCTATAATTTATTGTCTGTCATTTTAAAGATTTTCATAGTTCACCACTGCATTTTCTCATTGTTTTGTTTTCATTCATATAACCCCTTCTCTCCAGCATGTATTTCCCGCCTCTCTACACCCACCCCTTTGCTTCATTAAAACCTATAGAACTTGATCTCAGCTCCAGTAGATACTCAGGAAGCCCTTCCAGTACCCCAGTATCCCGAGTTAACAGTCACCTCCTACTGAACATAGAATACATGTGCATATCTACATCAGCATACCTATCTCAAAATTTTATTTTTGTCTGTTATGGTTTGCATTCTCCATAGACAATAGGTTCCTCTGAGAAGAAGCTATTTATTATCTCTGATAGCCTGAGCCCAGCAGAGTGCTTAGAATATCAGTTTAGTTTGTGCTTTATTACTGTCTTACAAAAAAAGATTTCTTAGGAGAAATCACCTCTCTTTGTCTCATTCTGGTAGACCTTTTTGATCTTGTGTGTTTTCTCAGAAGCTCGGTCAATGTCATGTCTCAAGCTCAATCCATGTCTGACTCTTTATGACCCTATGGACTGTAGCCTGCCAGGTTCCTCTGTCCTTGGGATTCTCCAGGCAAGACTACTGGAGTGGGGTCCCATTTCCTTCTCCAGGGGATCTTCCTGACCCAGAGATAGAACTTGATATTTATCAAGTTCTACCAGACACATTTATTTTGTGCTGTTGTAAGGATTAAAGCTTTTGAAGATATAGATAAGAAATGAGAGATTTGGTAAAAAATAAAAGAAGTGAAAAGGTGTACTCTTTTGTGTAGATACATATCATAAGAATCCAAGATATTTGTTTCTGGAATGTCTGTCATGACATCATGCCATTTCCATAAGGCAGAGAAACCAGAGATCAAATTGCCAACATCTGCTGGATCATGGAAAAGCAAGAGAATTCCAGAAAAACATCTATTTCTGCTTTATTGACTATGCCAAAGCCTTTGACTGTGTGGATCACAATAAACTGTGGAAAATTCTGAAAGAGATGGGAATACCAGACCACCTGACCTGCCTCTTGAGAAATTTGTATGCACGTCAGGAAGCAACAGTTAGAACTGGACATGGAAAAACAGACTGGTTCCAAATAGGAAAAGGAATATGTCAAGGCTGTATATTATCACCCTGCTTATTTAACTTATATGTAGAGTACATCATGAGAAACACTGGACTGGAAGAAACACAAGCTGGAATCAAGCTTGCCAGGAGAAATATCAATAACCTCAGATATGCAGATGACAGCACCCTTATGGCAGAAAGTGAAGAGAACTAAAAGCCTCTTGATGAAAGTGAAAGAGGAGAGTAAAAAAGTTGGTTAAAGCTCACCATTCAGAAAACGAAGATCATGGCATCTGGTCCCATCACTCCGTGGGAAATAGATGGGGAAACAGTGGAAACAGTGTCAGATTTTATTCTTTTGGTTTCCAAAATCACTGCAGATGGTGACTGCAGCCATGAAACTAAAAGACTCTTACTCCTTGGAAGAAAAGTTATGACCAACCTAGATAGCATATTCAAAAGCAGAGACATTACTTTGACGACTAAGTTCCGTCTAGTCAAGGCTATGGTTTTTCCAGTAGTCATGTATGGATGTGAGAGTTGGACTGTGAAGAAAGCTGAGCACTGAAGAATTGATGCCTTTGAACTGTGGTGTTGGAGAAGACTCTTGAGAGTCCCTTGGACTGCAAGGAGATCCAACCAGTCCATTCTGAAGGAGATCAGCCCTGGAATTTCTTTGGAAGGAATGATGCTAAAGCTGAAACTCCAGTACTTTGGCCACCTCATGCAAAGAGTTGACTCATTAGAAAAGACTCTGATGCTGGGAGGGATTGGGGGCAGGAGGAGAAGGGGGCGACTGAGGATGAGATGGCTGGATGGCATCACTGACTCGATGGACGTGAGTCTGAGTGAACTCCAGGAGTTTGTGATGGACAGGGAGGCCTGGCGTGCTGTGATTCATGGGGTCACAAAGAGTTGGACATGACTGAGCGACTGAACTGAACTGAACTGAATAGGTGGTACTTCTAATGTCACTGTCCATGCAATTCATGATGTAGGAAAAAATTTCAAGTTCCATTCTTTGAATGGAACAGTTTTTTTTTTTACCCTGTACTCGAAAAACATTTAGGGAATGAATAACCTGGATTCTCTCACTTTTCATCCCAACCTTCATAATTTATGACTTATTTCAAAGTCAGTGCAGGGACTTCCCTGGTGGTCCAAGGGTTAGACTCCAAGCTTCCACTGCAGAGGGCATGGGTTCAATACCTGGTTGAGGAACTAGGATTCTACATGGTGCACAGTGTGACCAAAAAATATAATGAAGAGCCATAAATTAAAAAAATATAAACTTGAAGCCAGGCTTCCTCGCTTAGAATCCTAGGATGCTAATGTATCAGTTCGGTTCAGTTCAGTTGCTCAGTTATGTCTGACTCTTTGCAACCCCAAGGACGGCAGCACACCAGGCTTCCCTGTTCATCACCAACTCCCCGGAGCTTGCTCAAACTCATGTCCATTGAGTCAGTGATGCCATTCTCTGTAATCTCCTCCTCCTGCCTTCAATCTTTCCCAGCATATGGGTCTTTCCCAATGAGTCAATTCTTCGAATTAGGTGGCCAAAGTATTTGAGTTTCAGCTTCAGCTGAAACTGAAGTCCTTCCAATGAATATTCAGAACTAATTTCCTTTAGAATTGACTGGCTTGATCTCCTTGCAGTCCAAGGGACTCTCAAGAGTCTTCCCCATCACCACAGTTCAAAAGCATCAATTCTTTGACGCTCAGCTTTCTTTATGGTCCAACTCTCACATCCATACGTGACTACTGGATAAACCGTATCTTTGATTAGACGGACCTTTGTTGGCAAAATAATGTCTCTGCTTTTTCTATGCTCTCTAGGTTGGTCATAGCTTTTCTTCCAAGTATCAAGTGTCTTAATTTCATGGCTGCAGTCACCATCTTGCAGTGATTTTGGACCCCCCCAAAATGAAGTCTCTCACTGTTTCCATTGTTTCTCCATCTATTTGCCATGAAGTGATGGGACTGGGTGTTATGGTCTTCGTTTTTTGAATGTTGAGTTTTAAGCCAATTTTTTTCACTCTCCTCTTTCACTTTCATCAAGAAGTTCTTTAGTTCTTCTTCAGTTTGTGCCATAAAGGTGGTGTCATCTGCGTGTCTGAGGTTATTGATATTTCTCCCAACAATCTTGATTCCAGCTTGTGCTTCGTCCAGCCCGGCATTTCACATGAGGTACTCTGCATATAAGTTAAATAAGCAGGGTGACAATATATAGCTTTGACATACTCCTTTCCCAATTTGGAACCCATCTGTTGTTCTATGTCCAGTTCTAATTTTTGCTTCTTGACCTGCATACAGATTTCTTAGGAGGCAGGTCAGGTGGTCTGGTATTCCCATCTCTTTCAGAATTTTCCACAGTTTGTCGTGACTCACACAGTCAAAGGCTTTGGCATAGTCAACAAAGTGAAGTAGATGTTTTTCTGGAACTCTCACTTTTTCAATGATCCAAAGAATGTTGGCAGTTTGATCTCTGATTCCTCTGTCTTTTCTAAATCTTCTTGTACATCTGGAAGTTCACAGTTCACGTACTGTTGAAGCCTGGCTTGGAGAATTTTGAGCATTACTTTGCTAGTGTGTGAGATGAGTGCAGTTCTGCGGTAGTTTGAACATTCTTTGTATACCCTTGCACAAATTATGAAATCTCATTGTCTTGGACTTCTCATCTGTAAAATGGGCATAATACAACATGTTTCACAATCCCTCATCCAGAAAAGAAGAGCCGACTTCCAATGAAAATCAGATTCTATCATCAGCCAAGACATGTTGGTCAAAGACAAAAAAAAAGTCAGGGCATATTTAGGACTATCTGCTTAGATTGTAGGAAGCTGTAAATTGCAATATGGTTAGAGCTCTTTAATTCATAGCCACATTCTTGAGCAATATGGCAACTGGTATTATAAAATTATTCTAAGTCCCAAAGAGAAAATCAACTACTTCATCTATGCTTTTGGATAACCTTAGCCTGACCTACTTTCTGAGTATATCCCAGCATTTACGTATGGGTGTATCTTTTTTGATTAAAGCTATCATAAAATTCAGGCATAATGCCCGAGAGATAACACTAATGGAATAACTCTGAATTATTAAGAAACTCCAGAAAACCTGGGGGACTGCTTTACATCCATGATTTCTGCTAATGCATTGAAACAAAGGGCCTGTCTCTTGTGATTCATTAGAATCATCGTGAATCTCCTCTGATTGCTGTTTCTTTCATGCACCACCGGGGTGCATTGCTGCCAAATGAAAGAGAAAGTAAGATGAAAGAAAGAGGTTTCTGTCCCTAAAAAATCATCTGGGACCTTCATTAAAAAATTGAGATACTAACCTTAATAAAATACAGGGGAACCAAGATGAATAAGCCTGGATATTACCTAAAAGTATCTTCCTTTAGGACAGCAATCTCTATTGCAGTTTTCTTTAGTGGTAATAATTCAGTTCCCACCTGGATATATCAGCCAGGGAGAACATTCTTGCTCGTAAGATGCATATTTTTATACATATTTTAAACCCTCGCTTATTGTGTATTTTATAGTATCTTCTTTTTATTTGCTTTACATTAGTAACTTTAAACTTCCAGGTCTACCTGGCTTACACCTTTCCCTTTATCTCTTCCGTTTAGCAGGTTTGAAATTGTAACACCAACATGAGTTCGGGATCAGACAGATGTGCACCTGAATCTTGTGCTCTTAACTGAAGAACATGAACTGTGCTACTTGATATCTTTAAGCTTCAGTTTCTCATCTGTAAAATCAGGGAGAGTGACAATTATGGAGTTGTTATAAGAATTAAGCTTGATTACTGCTTCCATGTTATTAAAGACATACACTTCTTTATTTAGAATTGGGTACCCAGAAGTATCTGACCTCTCTACCTGACCTCAAGTTGCTCAGAGTTGACTGAGGAGAAGAGATGAGAAGCATTGACTGGTATAATGCTGTGTGTTACTAGGGCTGTGCGCGGTGCAAGCCTTTATGTCCATGTGCTCGTTCATCAGCCTATCCATAATTGTTTAAATGCAACTTCGAAAATTTCAAAAGTTCTATCTATATTTATATATCATGCTGCTGCTGCTGCTGCTGCTGCTAAGTCACTTCAGTCGTGTCCGACTCTGTGAGACCCCACAGACGGCAGCACGCCAGGCTCCGCCATCCCTGGGATTCTCCAGACCAGAACACTGGAGTGGGTTGCCATTTCCTTCTCCAATACATGAAAGTGAAAAGTGAAAGTGAAGTCGCTCAGTTGTGTTCGACCCTCAGCGACCCCATGGACTGCAGCCTTCCAGGCTCCTCTGCCCATGGGATTTTCCAGGCAAGAGTACTGGAGTGGGGGTGCCATTGCCTTCTCCGATTAAAGATAATCAAAAAGAGGGAAAAGAGAATCAAGCTCTTTCCAAAGCACTATTTTGTATTTATTTTCAGACTTTCCTTCTCTGTGTTATATTTATATATATATTATATATATATATATATATAAATAATATATATATTCCTAGGTATTGTATATCTGTAAATAAATGGGTTCACATTAAATACTGCATTTTGTGAACTTGCTTTACCCCTCAACAATGGACTTGCTTTCCAGTACCACAATTTTTTTTTAAATTAAAAATAATTTATTAATTTATTTATTTTTGGCTATGCTGGGTCTTCTCTGCTGTGTGGGCTTTTCTCTAGTTGTGGCAAACGGGGGTTGCCCTCTAGCTATGGTGTGCAGGCTTCTCATTGCTGTGGCTTCTCTTGCTGTGGGGCACGGGCTCTAGGGAGTGTGGGCTTCAGTAGTTGCAGCTCCTGGGCTCTAGAGCACAGGTTCAATAGTTGTGACGTATGGGTCTGGTTGCTCCACAGCATGTGGGATCTTCCTGGGTCAGGGATCCAACCCATGTTTCTGGTATTGGCAGATGGATTCTTTGCCACTGAGCCACCAGGGAAGCTCCCAGAGCCACAATTTTTAAATGCCCTTTATTTGGCATTTAAATGCTATCTTGTGGATAACTCTTGTCCTCTACTTCACTGTTTCCTTTTTCAAGGTTTCCCAGGAGGAATTCAATGATCTCTCTACAAAGGTAATTGCTGCCAGGGCTTGGTTATAGCAGATTGCTGTGGCATTGTACTGGTGAAGTTTGATTCCCAGATTTCTAAATGTTACTTTTAATCTCTGCTGTGTGGTTGGACCTTTGCCAAAAAGCATTAAATACTGGACCAGGTTGCTCTTCATCATCCCCCCTTATTCTCTTCAACACTGTAGCACTTAGAACACAGTGAAGAAAAATTTCAGCTCTACAGTTTTATAAAATCTAACTGACTTCACTGGCTTGTGTTCCAAACTAATTCAGAAACAAGGCTGAAATTTTCTTTTTCATAGTCTATGCAAAAATGTTTTTTACACAGAATACTAAGTAATAGATTGTTGAAAACAAAATTATTTTCATGTCTTCTGGGTGCATTATTTTGGAGAAGGCAATGGCACCCCACTCCAGTCCTCTTGCCTGGAAAATCCCATGGACGGGGGAGCCTGGTAGGCTGCAGTCCATGGGGTTGCGAAGAGTCGGACACGACTGAGCAGCTTCACTTTCACTTTTCACTTTCATGCATTGGAGAAGGAAATGGCAACCCACTCCAGTGTTCTTGCCTGGAGAATCCCCGGGATGGGGGAGCCTGGTGGGCTGCCATCTATGGGGTCACACAGAGTTGGACAAGACTGAAGTGACTTAGCAGTAGCAGCAGGGTGCATTATTTAGTCACAGATATCATTTATATACACATATTTTGGACACTCCAGTTTCCCACTTCATGTGTCTACTTTCAAGAAATTCTCTCTGATTCCCATTCAGAGTGAGCTGGAAAAAGGAGTGTCTAGATCTGTGCAACTTGGTGTCTAGGTCTTTGTTTTTCCCTCCACCTATAGCTGTGGAAAAGTAAGGACTAGTTTTTACATGTTATCTGCAGAGTTGGTTAGCAAGATTGGTTCTTAAAATAGTAAAAGAAGTTCTTTAAATGGGTAGTGTTTTGGGTGTGCCTCTGGTTATTTACTTCAAGTTGGAAGAGAGCTTGAGGAACAAATTTACAGTGATTCAAGGGCAGAAACTAATAGGTTGGTCAAATGGTCATGGAAAGAATAGGTTGTAAAATTGACAACAGTGTTTGGATGCAGGGTTTATAGTAGGGGTACAGAGTATGATGAGAGCCATATCTCATAAAAGTGTTTCCCAGAAGTCTTCAACTGATGACAAGGTCTCAGAGGTGCATTTTCCAGTTCCTCCTTCAAGTCAATATACTCATGCCCCTGATTAAGGCGAGTGTTGGCTGCTTCTTTTCCTCAGAATTACCATGGGTGTGTGAGTGCTAAGTCCCTTCAGTCATGTCCAGCTCTTTGTGACTCTATACTCCTCTGTCCATGGGATTCTGCAGGCAAGAATACTGGAGTGGGTTGCCAACCCCTGGGATCTTCCCAACCCAGGGAGTGAACCTGAGTCTCCTGCATTGCAGGCAGATTCTTTACCTTCTGAGCCACCAGGAAAACCCCAGAATTATCATAGTTGATGGCAAACGACTCATTCAAGAATAGTTTCCCTCTTCAAGGGCAATCCACTTTCAATTACTATTAATAATTATTAATAATAGAAATGTATTGGTAAAGCTTTACTCTTTACCTCAATTTAAAAAAACTTTGAAGGTCTCCAAATACAGAAATCCCTGTATAGTTGGCTGAGACCTCCATTTAAACTGTGCTGTTTCTTTCTTTAGAATTTTCAAAGCAAAAACCTACAGATAAAATGACTCAAATATTTCCTAAGTTCATTTGATATTTTAATTGATTATATGAATATGTACATCTCTGAGTTTGGGTAAGGCTGACTTAATGGTTCAAAAGAGATGTGCCTACCTATAAATGGTTAGGTTTTTGTTTATGAAGTGAAACAGTTTCTAAGCATCGACTTTGCAGAACTGACAGAATTAGGGAAGTTTTAAAAAAGGCTTAAAGGAGGTTGTTTGTAAACGCAGTTAAGATTTGTCAATTCCAATCCAGCTGAGAAATAGAGCTCGTAACAGATCCATCTGACTATTTGGAAAGTTGAGCTACTTTCTCTAGAGCTGTCATCAACTATGACCATTCCTAGAACTTTCAAGAAACATGTGTATTATTAACGTTAGGACAGACTTTCAGAGCTTCTGAGATACAGATGGTTGTCATGTGTGTGTTGAAAAGGAGTAATATAATTAACTGAAGAGTCATTTTATGAAAAAGAAGGGGAGGAAGGTAAGTCAAGATCATTTAAGATGCTTCATCAGGAAGTCTCTTCTTTGTAGCAAATGTGTCTTAGGCACTGGCTGAGTGACATTTTAAATTTTACATTCACTTATACTATTTTATCTATTGCATAATAGATTCTCTCACATTCTGTACAGAAATCAGAGGAGAATACCATTTCAGAAGCTCATAATTTTCTTAGGTGTAGTTTTCTTCTACCAGTATCACTTAAGACTCATGATAAATGCTCAAATAAAGAGCTCTCCTCATTCAAGAAGTTTGTTACAATATTTTTTTTGGTGGCTACATTATCTAAGATTGTGCACTAAGGATTGCATTTGGCACAGTGTAACAGAAACCTGACTACCATTGTTGTTGTTGTTCAGTCGCTCAGTTGTGTCTGACTCTTTGAGACCCCGTGGACTGCAGCACTTCAGGCTTCCCTGTCCTTCACTATCTCCTGGAGTTTGTAAAACTCATGTCCATTGAGTTGGTCATGCTATCTAGCTGTCTCATTCTCTGCTGCCCTCTTTTCATTTTACCTTCACTCTTTCCCATCATCAGGGTCTTTTCCAGTTAATTAGATCTTTGAATCAGGTGGCCAGAATATTGGAACTTCAGGATCAATCCTTCCAATGAATATTCAGAGTTGATTTCCTTTAAGATTGACTGGTTTGATCTCCTTGCTGTCCGAGGGACTCTCAAGAAGCTCCTCCAGTAACGCAGTTCAAAACCATCAAATTTTCGGCACTCAGCCTTCTTTACGGTCCAACTCTCACATCTGTACGTGACTACCGGAAAAGCCATAGCTTTGACTGTATGGACTTTTGTCAGCAAAGTGATGTCTCTGCTTTTTAATATGCTTGCTACATTTGTCATAACTTTCCTTCCAAGGAATAAGCATCCTTTAATTTCATGGCTGCAGTCACTGTCTGCAGTGATTTCGGAACCCCCAAAAGTAAAATCTGTCACTGATTCTACTTTCCCCCTTCTGTTTGCCATGGAGTCATGGGACCAGATGCTAATGGCTTAGCCAGAAAGGGATGAATTTTTTGTATAATATAAAAAGTATTGAGGCTAGTGGGTTATTGAGGTCTGAGGTAGCAGTCCCTTGAGATCACTCATGTATGTCTCAGTCATCCTTTATTTTTGTGCCCCATCATCTTGGGTGTGTGTGGCCCTTGTACTTTTGGTTCCATGACGTGTGTGTGAGTGTACATGTTCAGTCATGTTTGACTCTTTGCGACCCCATGGACTATAGCCAGCCAGGCTCCTTTGTCAATGGAATTTTCTAGGCAAGAATACTGGAACAGGTTGCCATTTTCTACTCTGAGGGGATTTTCCAAACCCAGGGGTCAACTTTCCGTCTCTTGCATATCCTGTGTTGGCAGGCTGATTCTTTACTACTAGTGTCACCTGGGATAGCTGCTTCAGGTCCAGACCACACTACAAGCATAAAAAGAAAGGAACAAAAAATTGCTTATCTCAGTAATACAAAGCATTTCTAGAAGCCTCTGGCAGAGTATGGCTTATATATTATTGTCCAGAAATGTGTCACCATCATTGCTGCAAGGCAGGCTGAAAAATATTGATTTTAGTTGGCAAATTGCCTGTACAACATCCATCAGAATGAGAGGGAGAATGGATTCTAGATAGGTAAACAGTGGTTCTAACAAAATGGACTTCTACTGTATTTTACCTTTCTTCTTTAAACTCTGCCTGCCATGGCTAGATTTTATTGACTTACAGCATTGTCTACTCCAACACTGAGAAGTTAGTGATATATTTCTCTAGAGTAATTATTTGCATATAAATGAAATTTGAATATGCATAAAAATCTTATGAGGTTTTCATGAGAGCCATTTTCAGTGAAGAGGTCACCAAATTATCCTCTTAATCGTACTGCCAAATATATAATAATGTTTCACTGCTAAGAAAATTATTGTATTAAGCATGATTCCTGATTAACTAACTTTGAAAACTCACCTTTTGATGAGTGCCATGTAAATGAAATTTTTCCTTGGACCCGAGAAATCATCTTTACCCTATATGATTGTATGCCTATTTATAAAAGTGGATAAAAGTGTTTTTTTCTTGCACCTGATAATCCTCAGATTGCTAAGGGCAATTTAATTTTCCTGTGGCTCAGTCACAAAAGTGATATCTCTAAGCTTTGTTGGCAATAGAATGACTTGCTTCCTTAAGGGAAGACTTAATTCCTTCCTAAATTTCACTGGTGCGCTCTTCCAAAGGAGGAAGGCTTCAAAGGACAAACTTTCTAGATTGCTAAATTTCATTAAAAAAAAAAAAAAAAAAAGAGTCCTTTGGGAAGGAGACACTTGAAAAGAAGTTCAATATTTGCTTACTGCCATCATCAAGTCTGTCACAGGTGGAATTGTTAAAAAAAAATCAAACAGAAGCTCAAAGCCTTTCAGATCCAAAGATGAGAGCATGGTTGATTTGTTATTTGTCAAAGGAAAAAAATATAGGGCCAAAATGTTGCAACTGAAATAATAGAGCTTTTAAATTGGTTTGTCATTATTAATTCAGTGGTAAAGTTTTGGATGAGTCCTGAGGGACATTTTAGCTGTAGAATGTTGATGTTTTTTCTTAAAGAAAGGCATTAGAACTGTTGTTAAGTAAAATGGTATTTAAAAGTACAGAGGAATAGTAGACATAAGAAATGCAGCAGGAGATAAAGGCAGAAGAAAAAAGACATCCTAAGTAAATTTTGATTTGATTTGTGTTTAATAAGCTATCTAAATTCATTCAGCTTCCTTTTTTTCCCCCCTCACAGTTATTTCTTGGTAGTGAATAGCTATATATTTAACTGAGGAGAAAGACTGATATTTAAGTTTAGCATATTGTTCTCAGTATGGAAAAAAAAATTAAGGGATAACCTAGAAAGTCACATTTCCTAGGGAATGAAGAATTAACACGGATAATTAAATAAAATTAACCATTTATTTATTATCTTCTCTCAACAGCTATTTAATTCGTTTCTGGTCCAATAGAGCTTTAATTAAGGGCATTAAAGTAACTTGTCAATTAAGTTTTTGGAGGTCTTGCTGGAGGAACAGTGTTTATTGTAAAAAAAAAAAAATGTAAGTAATTGAAATAGCTCTTGAGACAATTAACACAGACACACAGACAGTAACGGCTGAACACGTTCCCGGCCTTTTTATGTGAGCACCCGTGACTCTTGGAGCAGGGTAGACTGCTGTGTGCTCAGGCTACCAGGCTGGGAGTTCTGGGCAGCAAGGCCCCTAGAAGAGGCCTTCCTCAATGATGATGGGAAAGAGAGGATAAAAACCTTGGCTTCCTTGGGTGGGATAAATATGAGGTAATTTCATAGCTTCTCCCAGAGGTCCCTAACGGAATTGACACCCAGCCACCGAGAGCACTAACTGGTTCATTGGCAAGTCCTTTATTGTCTGCCTATCCTTCCTGGTTTCACTTTGCCTTGCCTATACTGGGGCCTCCTAAGGTCACCTTACAAATAAACTACTTACCCTCAAGTTCTTGTTATAGGGCCTGCTTGTGGGACGATCTCTCTTAAGATACATCATTTCTAATGAAATTACTTGGCTTTCATAGAAAAAATAGTGAGTTTTAAAACTTTTTTCTAATTGCCATGCTTATATTTGTTTTTACAAGAATTACTTAGTTATATTAATTATTTGCTTTTCTTTTAGACTCCCAAAGTGCAATATTTGTTTTTATATTCCTTTTCTACTCAGTGGGGGAAAAAAAGAGAGTTTCATAGCTTCAAATGTCTATGAAGAAGCAAAACAAAATGAGAAATCTCTACTATTTTTGTTTTTTTCTATTTGCCATTCTAAGAATTTTACTAGCAGTAGCTACAAAAATGCTATTGTGAAATGAATTGGTGTGATTATGTTCACTTAAGAGATATAAATATTCCCACTTAATGGTTTATCACTCAGTTTTCTGCCATGCAAATCAGGTGATCAGAATAAGAATTTTTCCTTACAAAGTCAAACGTTTTATAAAGTTTGGCTTCAGTGCTTCTCTTATGCTTTTATTTCCTAAATTAATACCGCTATATTCAAGAAAGTGTGGAGAAAAGAGAAACCCTTGCACTGTTAATGGGAATGTAATTTGGTGTAGCCACTATGGAAAGAAGGTTGGAGATTCCTGAAGAAGTAAAACTAGAGTTGCCATATGATGCAGCAATCCCACCTCTGGGCATATATCTGGAGAAGACTAATTCAAAAAGATCCGTGCACCTCTATGTTCATAACAGCATTATTTACACTAGCCAAGATGTGGTAGCAACATGAATGTCCAGCGACAGATGAATGGATAAAGAACATGTCGTATAAATACACAGTGGAATACTATGAATACTATTCAGCCATAAAAAGAGGATGAAACAGTGCCATTTGCGGCAAAATGAAGGGACCTAGAGATTATCATACCAAGTGGAGTCAGACAAATACCATATGATATCAATTATCTGTGGAATCAAAAAATATGACACAGTTCAGTTCAGTCAATTCATTCACTCAGTCGTGTCCAATTCTTTGCAGCCCCATGGACTGCAGCACACCAGGCCTCCCTGTCCATCACCAATTCCAGGAGTTTACTCAAACTCATGTCCATTGAGTCGGTGATGCCATCCAACCATCTCATCCTCTGTCATCCCCATTCTCTTCCTGCTTTCAGTCTTTCCAAGCAATCACTTTATGAAACAGAAACAGATTTACAGGCATAGAAAATAAAAGTGTGGTTACCAAAGGGGAAAGGAGTGGAGGGGGAATAAATTAGGAATTTGGGATTAGCAGATACAAACTATTGTATATATAATAGATAAACAGCACAGGGAACAATATTTGGTATCCTATAATAAACCATAATGGGAAAGAATATTAAAAATATGTATATATACACACACACACACACACGCACACGCACACGTATAAATGAATCCCTTTGCTGTACACCAGAAATGAATACAACATTGTAAATCAACTATACTTCAATAAAAAAAGAAATACTCCTGTATTTTTTGGTTTCTGTCACATTATAATCTTTTTCTGCCTTCTGTCTACCCAATGAGAGGGTAATAGGCAGGAAGGCCAGGGGTCTCTAAACAGAGGAAATAGGCTGGAAGTGTCAGACATTTTTTAATCTCTCTCTTAAGCGGGCAGGAGGAAACAAACAAGTGTTAGATTTTTTTCCCCTTCTCTATACAAATTAAGAAAGAGGTTTCTTTTAAAATTCTGTGTTGCCATGATGACACCTAGCTCCATCTGAACTTAACTTTTCTCAAACCTTGAGTTAACCAATGCATTTTTCTTATGGAAATGTTTGTCTTAAACTATGTTAAGGAACTATGTATTTACCCTAGACTCTGTCTTTTTTCAAATTCTGCTTAAGACTCAGAACCGGTAAAGGCTCAACAAACCTATATGTTTTACTCACACCTTGTTCTCCTAATCTATGTTAATGAAACTATATATTTACTTGGAAACTTGCCTTTCATCAAGATTCATGTCAATCATTTTATGGCCCAGGATGACTTACCTGGTGCCAATGTTATCTCAAAATGCATGTTGTGGGTGAGGGGCCTGATGCCATTCTGAGTTTTGAGACATCTCCTTTCTCTAATTAACAGCTTGCTGATAGGTATATCAGAGGATGAGATGGTTGGGTGGCATCACTGACTCAAGGGACGTGAGTTTGAGTAAACTCCGGGAGTTGGTGATGAACAGGGAGGCCTGGCATGCTGCAGTCCATGGAGTTGCATGGACATGACTGAGTGACTGAACTGACTGATAGCTATATAACATACTGCTAAAGGCTAGCAACCCACTCCAGTGTTCTTGCCTGGAAAATCCTAGGGACGGGGGAGCCTGGTAGGCTGCCTTCTATGGGGTCTATGGTGTCGCACAGAGTTGGACATGACTGAAGCGACTTAGCAAAGTCTAGCAGAGGGGCACTCTTTCTGCCCCTTTCTGATGTCTATGTCAGAAGCTTTCACTATCTCTTTTATACTATAATAAAACTTTATTACACAAAAGCTCTGAGTGATCAAGCCTTGTCACTGGCCCTGGATTCAATTCTCCTCCAGAGGCCAAGAATCCCAACATCTTTTGTGGTTCAGCAACAACCTTTCACCAGTGACCCCAAAGAAGAGTCTTTCCCTAATATATACTTTATAAATATTCTCTGAATAGCCTATTGTGGGGATAGCTTCTTAATCTTCTGTTCTAGCAAGACTGTGCAACCTTGAATCCAGAAGCTGCCTGATTGTGGCAGGATTTTCATGGAAATACTTTCTGAAAATGTACCACAGAGTACTATTCTAATCCTCACAACAATTTTGTGAACACTTTGTTCCCTATATTAAACTTAGTGCTATTTAAAATGAGCTTTCCCCTTGGCTCAGTGGTAAAAGAATCTGCTTGCAATGCAGGAGTTGCAGAAGATACAGGTTTGACCCCTGGGCCAGGAAGATCTCTTGGAGGAGAGCATGGCAACCCACTCCAGTATTCTTGTCTGCAGAACCCCATGGACAGAAGAGCCTGACGGGCTGCAGTCCACAGAGTTGCAGAGTCAGACACAACTGAAGTGACTGAGTATGCATTCACTATTTAAAATACCCAGAGTATTTTCTGTTTGAGTGAACCAATACAGCATCTGGTACAGAGGTCTGCAAGCAACAGACCTCAAGATTGGTAATTAGGAATTTATTATTTGACCTAGTTGGATTGGAAGGCAGTGAGGAGCAGGTTATCATTAGAAAATGACCCATTATTCCATGACGTCAATTACTAAAATAGACCAAGTGATGGTTGCCATAGCATAAATGATGAGCATAAATTACACAAGGACTATGACATGGAGATGGTTTCCGACACTCTCAGTTCAGTTCACTTCTCAGTCGTGTCTGACTCTTTGCAACCCCATGGATTGCAGCACACCAGGCTTCTCTGTCCATCACCAACTCTCAGAGCTTGCTCAAACTCATGTCCATTGAGTCGGTGATGCCATTCAACCATCTCATCTTCTGTCATCCCCTTCTCCTGCCTTCAATCTTTCCCAGCATCAGTGTCTTTTCCAATGAGTCAGTCCTTCACATCAGGTGGCTGAAGCATTGGAGCTTCAGCTTCGGCATCTGCACACTCTGCTAGAGAGAAAATGATGGAATCAGACAGTATCAACCGAGTCAGAGCGTTTCTATGACGACCCTAAAAAAAATTTCTTATATCTTGTAGTCACAGGATTTAAGTAAGTAATTCTCAGGTGCAGGATCTGCTTTTGTAATTTCTTAAATTTCGACAGATTTATTTTACATTCTCAACATATCTCTTGTGGAAGTTAAGATTTATTTGGGGGAAGGGACGTTGGAATATGGAATAGGGGTATTTTGGAGGATTCAGAGACATCCGAGTAACTCAAACTCCCGAATTTCACAGAACTTCCCATATCAGTAGAAATTGCTCTCCTTCATATGTCTGAAGGTCTGGTCTACACTGCTTGAAAACCTTGTGTTAAACACACATGAGCTTGCTATCTGGCAGGTAGACACCATTTCTTGTTTTCAATCCCTCCCAATACCTCACTGCCTTCTCCTTTACCTAGAAACAGAATTCTTATTGCTTGGCAGTCTGTCCCCAGTGCACAAAGGCAAGGAGAGACTGAAGGAAGACACAGCTTACTCCAAAGTGGTGGGTGGCAGAAGTGGCAGCTTAGGTATCCTTCTCTTGTGCATGCTCAATCACGAAGTCGTGTCTGACTCTGTGACTCCATGGACTGTAGCCCGCCAGGCTCCTCTGTCCATGGGATCTCTCAGCCATAATATGGTGAAAGTGAAAGTGAAACTGGAGTGGGTTGCTCTTTCCTTCTCCAGGGGATCTTCCTGACCCAGGAATCAAACCCACATCTCCTGAGACTCCCACATTCACAAGTAGATTATCACTGAACCATCTAGGAAGCCCCAGCTTTCTTGTACTGTTCCCTGTATTTTCATATTTTCTCCTTGTATTGACTTTCAGAAAATTCTCTTTGCTCCTACAAAACAAAACATATAAATGAATTGTTAGAATGAAGTGTTTCTTTTCTCAGGATATTTTCATTTTTTGCATGATTAAAACCTCAAGTTATGAATGTATGATAATCAAACTTCAGGAATCAGAGAGGATTTTGAGAAAAAATTCGCTCTAAAAATTCACCTGTGATTGTGGTGTGATGCAAAATGTATGGTTTTCAGATTCTAAATTGTGGGGCTGATTTGGTGAAAAGTTTTAGATGGGGAAAGGCTGCTGTTTTCTATTATACTTGGAGGTTAGCAGTACATTTTTAGTTCCTTAATAGAAGCCAATGATGTGATTTACAAGTAGCGTATTTCAGGAATGGTGAAATACATAAAGATGGCATTATTCAGGCAACTCCATCATAACAATATGACTCCCTTTGGCAAAATTTCTTTCAAAGGCTTATGAGCCTGATAATTCTTCAGTGAAAAGATTCTACTGGACAGGGACTTAAGTATCTCTTGAAGGCCCAAAGAGGCAAGTGCTGAATAGGATGTAATCTTAGGGTTTTAAATTAAGTTTAACAAAGCCTGTAGGATAATTGAGTCCAAAATTCTCTGTATACTGCAAGATTAATGTTTGTGGCTCTAAGAAAAGATTTCTGTAAAGATTAGGCTCTCTTTGGGGCAGAATGTCATTACAACAGTAAATACATAGCTGGAGAGAAACCGAAGTTCATGGGGTGTTTCAGTCTCATAGGCTGAGTTATTGCTGTAACTCTGCTGTCTTGCGTTCTCTGTATGGAGGACTAGAATTCTTTGATTTCCTGAGTGAAAGGTCTGATACTGACAAATACAAACTCTTCCTATACTTGGAGGATGAAATTATCTAAGTTGTTAAGAGCAAACGTCACAGACCACTCTGCTGTTTGGATTACGGAAAATCATCAGAGCAAAGAAATGATACGGATATGGAGCAAAGTAGACACTGTTAGGTCTAAAGTAATGATGATCAGGCCTGTACTGGACATGTCACATTGTCACTGTTGACCCAGTTTTGTTTGATCGGGGGATGCAGCCAGCCTTGGGCTTGGATAGATCTTTGCTGTGTATTTTAGAATGAGGTCTGCAAGTTGCCATGGAACGTGGCTTCAGTGATTGTGAGGCTTGGTTTGTTTGGCTTCCCTTAAGCTGTAGTAATAAACATGCATGGCATGTTGAAAAATCTCCTTGAGATTTCCTCACTAGTCAGACTAGAGATGTAAACGTTGCACAAAGCCGGCTATGATCTTCATAAGACTCAGCTGTCGATCATATGCATTCCTCTCCCCCAGTCAATCAAACTTGTCAAGCATCTCTCCTCCAGGCTCCTATGGAAATAAGTCATCTACAGAATGAGATAGCTGCTTACCTCCTATCTCTCCTAGTAGATGTAGGGAGTTCAAACTGTTGGTAGCATTACCATATCTGCATCTACATGGCATCGTGTCTGGTGGCACTCTGACTTCTGGTCTTTCAAATGATACTCAGTTAATATGCTATGGTAGTTGCATGATAAGAGCTTCATAAAATGACGTCTGGTATCTGTTCAGTGCCCAAGTATCAAGTTGAGAAAGTAAAACATGGTTATTACCTGACATCTGCTCTTACTGAATGTTTCCTGTTTCTTTCTCTTATACCAACTCTCTATCTATAGGTTACAAAGAAGAGATTATAGTCCCAAATTTTACAGTAATTTGACTGGGGCTATGCAACTGAAATTGGACAGTTGAAATGCTTTCTTTTTGTTACCTCATACCTACATTCCCTGGTGGCTTAAATGGTATAGAATTTGCCTGAAGTGCAGGAGACCCAGGTTCAATCCCTGGGTCAGAAAGATCCCCTGGAGATGGGAATGGCTACGCACTCCAGTATTCTTGCCTGGAGAATTCCTTGGGCAGAGGAGCATGGTGAGATGGGGTCTACAATCCATGGGGTAGAGTCACTCATGACTAAGTGACTAATATTTTCTCTTTCACACTCTAGCTAGAGGCTAAGAGCAGAGGTTATATACCCCAAATTACCCTTTACTGCTCTTCTTTCGAAGAAGGCAGTGGCAACCCACTCCAGTACTCTTGCCTGGAAAATCCCATGTGCAGAGGAGCCTGATAAGCTGCAGTCCATGGAGTCTTGAAGAGTTGGACACAACTGAGCGACTTCATTTTCACTTTTCGCTTTCATGCATTGGAGAAGGAAATGGCAACCTACTCCAGTGTTCTTGCCTGGAGAATCCCAGGGATGGGGGAGCCTGGTGGGCTGCCGTCTATGGGGTTGCACAGAGTCAGACACGACTGAAGTGACTTAGCAGCAGCAGGAGCAGCTCTTCTTTCTGCATTTAATCTATTAGAGAAATGCAAATCAAAACCACAGTGAGGTACCACTTTACACCAGTCAGAATGGCTGCGATCCAAAAATCTGCAAGCAATAAATGCTGGAGAGGGTGTGGAGAAAAGGGAACCCTCCTACACTGTTGGTGGGAATGCAAACTAGTACAGCCACTATGGAGAACAGTGTGGAGACTCCTTAAAAAATTGCAAATAGAACTACCTTATGACCCAGCACTCCCACTGCTGGGCATACACACCGAGGAAACCAGAATTGAAAGAGACACATGTACCCCAATGTTCATTGCAGCACTGTTTATCATAGCCAGGACATGGAAACAACCTAGATGTCCATCAGCAGATGAATGCATAAGAAAGCTGTGGTACATATACACAATGGAGTATTACTCAGCCGTTAAAAAGGATTCATTTGAATCAGTTCTGATGAGATGGATGAAACTGGAGCCGATTATACAGAGTGAAGTAAGCCAGAAAGAAAAACAACAATACAGTATACTAACACATATATATGGAATTTAGAAAGCTGGCAATGACGACCCTGTATGCAAGACAGCAAAAAAAGACACAGATGTGTATAATGGACTTTTGGACTCAGAGGGAGAGGGAGAGGGTGGGATGATTTGGGAGAATGGCATTCTAACATGTATACTATCATGTAAGAATTGAATCGCCAGTCTATGTCTGACACAGGATACAGCATGCTTGGGGCTGGTGCATGGGGATGACCCAGAGAGATGTTATGGGGAGGGAGGTGGGAGGGGGTTCATGTTTGGGAACGCATGTAAGAATTAAAGATTTTAAAATTAAAAAAAAAAGAAATAAAAATAAAGAAAAAAGAAGAAAAAAAAAAGAGGAACGTTGAAAGGAAATGTGCACTAAGTAGTGAACGAAGGAAGATGTGGCAGATAAACCTTATGGTGTCCCCCTGCTATTATTCTCCTGAAACTCTTGCCTTTTTATAATCTGTGGGCTGGACCTGTGCCTTACTGCTAATCAATAAAATAAGGCAACCATGATGGGATGTCACCCCCTTGATTGTTATGTTATAAGGCAAAGGTGAAAAGATTTTGCATATATGATACAGGTCCCAAATCAGTGATTTTGAAATAATCAATAGGGAGCTTATCAGGTGAAATGAGGTGAAAACCCTCAAAAAAGAAACTGGACCTTCCCAGAGTAACAACTCTCCTGCTGGCCTTGCAGAAGTGTGCATTGGGATGGGATTGCCAGTAGAGAGGGCCATGT
This sequence comes from Ovis aries, assembly GCF_016772045.2. Classification (NCBI taxonomy): domain Eukaryota; kingdom Metazoa; phylum Chordata; class Mammalia; order Artiodactyla; family Bovidae; genus Ovis; species Ovis aries. The sequence goes on along the minus strand of NC_056073.1, from coordinate 21,830,305 downwards.
GGTGGTGAGCTGGCGGCACCTTCCGTGAGCTGAAAGTCTCAACGTTGAGACTGTGAGGAACTGAATTCTGCCAGCAACGTCATGGACTCGGAAGAGGACCACTCTTCTCAGATGAGAAGGTGGCTATGGCTGCCGCCCTGGTTACAACCAGTGAGACCCTCAGCAGTGGACCCAGGTAAGACTCCTGACCCACGGAAATGAGGAGATAATAAATGTGTGTTTGAAACTGCTAGTTTTGTTATGTCCTAACAAACAAAACCAAAATACTTCATTCAGAGGTAATATATGAGGTTTAGAATTTTTATGACCGTAGATTCAAGTGAGAGGGGAGCACAGACTTTCTGCTCACATAAAACAAGTGAAAGACGAAGGACACCCTTTTTCCCATTTGCACCTCTGACGGGAGATTTGCAGCCAGGTAGGCTCAAGTTACTAATCTGCCATTTAGTAAAGGATTAGCCAAATGATTTGGAGCAAGTTGTCTAACTTCTTTTATTTTTTATTATTATTATTATTTTTTTAGTTTTTTATTTTTTAAATTTTTGTCTCCTCATTAGAAAGGGAGAATAACAACAACAACTTCGTAATACTGTTTTGGAGGGTAAAAGTAGTATGTGTAAAATGCCTAGCTTATAGTTTATTGAAAAAAAAAATTCTATCTTTCCACCAAGCTGTCCTTTACATTTGCGATGCTCCTCTTTCTTTTGTGTATATGTTCACATCTCACGTATACTTTTAGACAGCTCACGTTGCTTTGTGATTGCATTTTGCCAGTCCCTGAGCTAGACTGAAAGCTCCTGGAAGGCAGGAACGTGTCACACTCTTTGTGTTCCTAGCATGTAGCCCAAGCCTTGGCATCATGGAGATGCCCCTGTAACACTGCAGCTCAGCTGGATCTTCCCTTCTGAACGCAAATGTGTTTGTTGCCTTGTATCACTCATTTGGTAATTAAGGACTATCTTTTCTATTTTTCAAATGTTAATTATACTCTTGTTATTTGAATTTTCACATGCAAAATTCAGTTAGCAAACAGATTATAAACTCCTTCAGGTAAAAAAATTACACATATTATATCTTTATATCTCATACTTTGCCTATAACAATGAAAGCACATGTTCCATTTGTTAAAAGAATAAAAGACTGAGGAACTTGGGTAGGAATATTAAATTAAATGGACCTAAATTAAATACCTCTGGCTTAAAATAATGTGAATTTTTACTTAGAGTCTAAATACTTTGAAGGTATGATATTTGCTATATCATGTAAGTTTATTTATGTCCCCTTTTTTGATACACTGAAGTATCAGTGTATCATTTCACTTCAGTGTATTGTGCCAAACAATTTTGTGGTGTGAAATCTAGCCTGGGAATTTTAATGGAAAATTAGTCTTGAAGAGCTTTTTGAATTTGATTTTTAGTTAGAACTCATCTTATTTGCATTTTATTGCAGATTAATTTTGAACTAATTTAGGATTAAATGAATGAGAATAATTTTAAAATCAAGAAACTGACTTAATCATAGGAAGTAGTTACTTCTCAGTGTGAAATGAGAAATAAAATATTACTTTCATCTCAGAGGTCATTCTATTAGCTAAGAAAAAAATTTTTTAAAAGGCTTCCTGAAGGAAATTAATTTATATTAAAGAACATATGTTAATTTAACTATTGATGAGGAAAACTTGTCACTTGGATTTACTAACTGAAGAGACGTAACCAAATATCTCTTTGTCTTCATGATTTATCTCCAATTATTGTCCAGTCTGTTTTCATTTTTCTAACTGTCATGCATTTAGGCTTCTTTAGAAATATCCTATCATTATTTATTAGATATATAGAAAGCTATTAAGATGCCATGAAGTTTTCTCTTTGTTAATTTTATATAATAATTTCTTTTACATGCTAAACTGTTGACTTATCAACTATTTATTTAACTTTTTTTTGTTTTATTATTTTGTTTGTATATTGATCTTGTATACTGGGATTTTGATGAATACACTGTTTCAAAAGTTTTTTTTTAATTTATGGTAATTCCTGGGTGGTCCAGTGGCAGTGCTTTCACTGCTGGGCCTGGGGTCAATCCCTGGTCATGGAACTAAGATCCCTCAAGCTGCAAGGTGCAGCCAATAAGTAAATAAATACATGAATAAATAAAATAAAATTTCTTTGGATTTTCTGCCTAGATGGTCAAGTCATGCCAAAGAGACATATTTGCCTTCCTCTCCAATAGGCATGTCTTTTATTTTTCCTGCCTTTATGCACTGGTCAGGACTGATGATGACTGGGAGGGTTGAGGACAGACATCTTTGTCTCTCTCCCAGTCTTAGGAAGGAATCATTCAATATTACATTCCTAGCTTGCTGAGACTTTTTCTAATGAATGGATTTTGACTTTTATAGCATACCTTTCTGCTTCTTGCTCATTATGAGAATCATTTCCTGGCTCCCCTCAACCTATGTAAACAGAAATACCCATTATTTATATTAGAATCCCCTTAGGAAACATGTGCCTCACCTAGAAGAAAGTATAATTTTTCCATTTTCAAAACCAGAATATGAGAGAAAAGAAAATGAAATTGTTACTCACTGACAATGAGTAAATTGTTTACTTCATCTACAAAAATACGGAACTAGATATCTTATAAGGTTCTTTTCAATTGTTGTACTTTACAGTGCTAAGAAGGTATAGTGCTTCTATGTTTGCAATTGGAAATCAGAAAGTTTTGAAGCAAGCTAGAACTGCTCTGAAAATATAGGTCTAGGTAGGGCAACAAAACAAGAGGAAGTAGGCAGTGATGGACAGCATGAAGGTACTAGGTGCTTAAGAAACTGTATGTGCACAAAACTGGAATGCTCAAAAGACAGACAAAGGAACATCAAAAGAAACCCTAAATTTCATGAATGACTAGGACAATTGTCTACCTTATCTATGTCATAATAGTTATAATCATTTAAATATATCATGTTTGAAAACATCAATTACATTAATGCAAAGCCATAAATTCTTATTGTTAAGGTATTCTGTAAGAAGCTAATGGAATATATTTTTAAGTGAAAAGAAGTCAGCTTTTCTACCCTGCGAGAGATACATTATTTTATATTATTCAGCCTTTTGGAAGAAATTTTGTCTTACTTCCAAAAGGTTCGGGTAAATTCCCAACTTCACTTTCCAAATTTGATAAATTATGCAAAAGTTTCCTGGGCTTTATCTTGGTCATTAATTTTTTTTATCTGAAGATTTCCTATATGTACTTTTGCTTTATAGATCTTTGTGGATTTATTATTAGGTAAAGTGGTTTCCCTGGAGAAGGAAATGGCAACCCACTCCAGTATTCTTGCCCGGAAAATTCCATGGACAGAGGAGCCTAGCAGGCTACAATCTATGGGGTTGCAAAGTCATATATAACTGAGTACAGAAACAAAGCAGTTTACCAACTCATTTATCATTTCATGGCAATTTGTTGTGTTTCTTGGTTTATTAACAGTTAAACTAAAGTCAGTGATTTTCATTGCATCAAACAGGCTTAGATTCCAGTATCTTATCAATAGCCAGATTTATCTCTTGAGTTGTGGCTTACTACCTTGTTAGGCAGTCCAAATGGCCTCCTGGTAAAATGTATTGTGTTATAATGATTTTAAGAGTTAACCATATCCTGGGTCTGAGATATTTTGAGTATCTAGTATCTTTTTAAATTTTTAGTCAGTTGCTTGAGAAATTTTAAAAGTTGGATAGATAGGTATTGACTGCTTGATATACCATCTATGAAGAATCTGGAAAATGTCTCTTAAAGAAAATGCTTTATTGAAAAACTCCTTTATGGTTATCTATACATTTTTAAGAAGAACCTAAAGTGATAAGAGTTACTTTTTGTTAAATGACTTTTTAAGCATTAACCAAAACTTAAAAGATCTGTACTGTGGGTCTGTAAGATGGTAAAAACTGTGTTTTGCTGCATAGTCTATTAATAGCTTTGATATGTCTTATTGAAACAACTCTGGGAAGTGGAAACTTAATTAGCTGGCTGACTCAATTTAAAAGAGATTTTTCAAGTGCTATCCTCCAAAGCATTAACTTCAGAAAGTTCCAGCTGGAACCCAAGATTTAGCCGAGGTGCATATTTTATGACAATTATCCCATAATAAATATGCAAAACCACAGTTCATAGATGCTTTCTACTGCTAGTTTCTATACTCTGCTGTAGTTGCTTAGTCCATAAAATCTGAAATGATGTGGGATTGTGTTTAAGTCTGGTTTGAAGAGATGTAGCACTCTGCAAAGTGAGGCCCTCACAGATGGTCCAGCCTCAGAAAGGGTCAGTGATTTCTCCATGATCAGTATTTTCTACAGTTTTGTGTTGGGAAGGCCTGGAGCTAGTGGGGAGATTGACTCCTGAGAAATAAAGAAGGTTTCCTCATCCAGGCTGGAGCAGAAAGTTGAATGTATGCCAACAAGCTTGGGGAAACATATATCATGGGAAGTTGAGGCCATTTTTTAAAAAAACTGCTAAGGACAGAAATGTTTCTTCATCTAAGGAAATAGATTCATTTGAAAAGCACAGTAACAGTGGTAGTAGTAATGTGGGCACATTTCTTTCTTCCTCCTGATCTTTCTGAGGGGGCTGAACTTGTGAAACACTATGTTCCTCCCCAACTCTTAGCTACCTACCTTACTCCAGTTGAAAGGGATGCTCCTGTCTGGTGAATTTATGAAGACATTAAGCCAGGAGTGAATATCCTCTGCTCCTTTACTCAGGAAGTATGAACATAGTCGAGTTCTTTTGTGTGAAAAGGCCATTTAGTTCTTATTTTAAGCTCTCCACTCCAATTTAGTCTTTATGAATTTTTACAGTGATATTTTGGTCTTTACCAGATTCCCTTTCTTTTATTTCTAAATGAGTCCAGAATCTGAAGACAGAAGTATATCCTATTTCTTGGGCTTCCTGGGAGACCCCAGCAATAACATCAACTTACATGCACAGAGTGGTTCATGGGTGTCCAGTCCCAAGTAGTCCTTGTTACTCATGTCAAGATAGAGATCTTCCTCACACTTGAAATGTGCCCAGTGCCTTTATCCTGCTGCTGCTGAGTCGCTTTAGTCGTGTCTGACTCTGCACGACCCCATAGATGGCAGCCCACCAGGCTCCCCCATCCCTGGGATTCTCTTGGCAAGAACACTGGAGTGGGTTGCCATTTCCTTCTCCAATGCATGAAAATGAAAAGTGAAAGTGAAGTTGCTCAGTTGTGTCCGACTCAGCGACCCCATGGACTGCAGCCCACCAGGCTCCTCCATCCATGGGATTTTCCAGGCCAGAGTACTGGAGTGGGTCACCATTGCCTTCTCTGGCCTTTATCCTAGGTAACTGTAATTTTATAAGTTTAATATTTTAATTTTAATAAGGGAAAAATCTCCATAATTCAAATAGAATTATGGAGTTTTAAGGAATAGATACATGTTTTAAGGAAATATCTTTTTATGCAGAATTTTCTATAATGCATGATTCTTCCCAAACCCAAATCTCCCACATAGTTTACACATTGAACAAACACGATGCTTTTTGTTGATATTTCCCAAAGCCACAACATCAACTCCATATGGATTGCTTTCTTGGAACTCAGGGCATTATTTCTTTTGCTGAGAAACGGAGTAATCTGTGAACACTCATTTTTTTGGTGGCTTAAAATTATTTTTTTCTGTTTTTCCCTTTTGAGAGATCCATTAATTTTTCTAGGTTCAACAAGGACAAAGTCTAGGTTGCGGCCATGTACATGGTACTATCTGCCTATCTGCTGGGACTGGCTGCTGGGTGGTTTTGGCTTAGAGTCTCCCATAATGTTGCAGTCCTGTTGCCTACCAACTATAGTCCTCTGCAGGCTTGGCCGGTCTTAGAGGATCTGCTTTTAAGATCACTTAAAAGCAGAAGGCTTTTGTCGGCCGAAGGCCCCTCAGTTCTTCACAACATGGGCCTCTGCATTGGGCTCTTTATGACACAGCTTTTGGCTTCTTCTGAAGCAAATGATCCAGGAGATAGAAGAAGCAAGATGGTAGCTGTGATGTCTTTCATAACCTAATATCAGAAGCTAAATGTCATCATTTCTGCCATGTTCTGTCGATCACACAGAATAGCACTAGTATAACATGAGCAGGAATTACGCAGGGATTTGAATTCAAGGAGGCAGCAGTCATTGGGGTCATTTTAGAAGAGGCTATCATATGGATTTAGGATTAAGATAACTAGTTTTCAGTTTTAGCTCTCCCATTAACTATTGCACGTATGATTGTATGTATATACGCCCTTACAAAGAGGTCATTTTTACCTCTTGGCTTCTCAGCCATGATTTCTAGGTATGCCCTCTCTAAAACATTTGTTACCAGGCTTCCATTCTTTTACTGGTTTGTCTTTGGCCTAATAAGAATCACATTATAGCAACAGTGGCCGTCAGAAACACTCAGAAACAGAAGATATTTGAAACCTAAAATGAGTTGCAAAAGCCGATCATATACATTTCTAAATATTAGTCTTGAAACTGATAAGATCATTGTCCTAGAGTTGAATTTCAGCTTAGGAATTTTCTCTTGTAAATTTTCCAAAATAGTTTTATAAACATTGTCCCTTAACTCAAATTTTATTCAGTGCATAAATTTTGCTGAGTCCAGACCTCCTTTGAAAATTGCCCTCAAATTTATCAAAGTGCAGAACATCCTAGAAATTAGTGGCAGTTAATAGTTAATGAAGTTAAAATAGGAAAAACATCATTATCTTTTTCACTTTAACTTTATCTTATTATCTTTTATTCATGGTTTGGTACATTTGCTGGACAGTTTTGATATGAAAATCTGCCCAGCCTGTTATTTTTCCTGTATAGCAAATTCTCTGATCATGCCTCCCCTCTTCAATGAGGCCCAGGAGATTTTCTTTAATAGACAAATGTAAGATCCATTTAGCTCTAAATTAGAATCACTAATTTCATGAAAATTTGAGATAATGAATTTTTAGGATTTTTTGATGTGTAATAGTAACAAATAAGTAGAAATTATAGAATACTCCATGCCTTGTTAATGTTCTCTTCTTAATTATATTTAGCACTCTGAAGTCTTATTGCTAAAACACACATATGAACCAAACGAATTCAATTAATTTGTACATATTTTAGGAACTGTGTCTATTAAGCAAAACAATGCTAAGACTCTGATAGAGTTTAAATGGCTGTGCTTAGAAGATAACAGCATTTCTTTAATTATAATTATTCCTAAGGCTTGAAAGTGATGTATATATAGCAAGCCATTTCTTCCTTTCTATAAATCTTTATGTGGAGGAAGATAAATATGATTAAGAAGTAAAATAATGAAATGTCACTTGGTTTTTATTTATGGCTATTTTATACTAAATTTTGATCTGAAATATCTCTGAAAGTTTAGCATGTAAAATTTGATGTCATTAAGAATGGGGGCATCCCAGGTGGCACAGAGGTAAAGAGTCTTTGCCAGTGCAGGAGATGCAAAAGACCTGGGTTCAATCCCTGAATTGGGAAGATCCCCTGGAGGAGGAAATGGTAACCCACTCCAGTATTCTTGCCTAGAAAGTTACGTGGACTGAGGAGCCTCGTTGGGTGCAGCCCATGGGGTTGTAGAGAGTTGGACATCACTGAGCAGCCATACATACACTCATCGTGAACATAATATGTACAACATACTAAGTTCTTTGTAAAATAATGAGTCAGGGAAACTATCTATGACCCTGCCTCAAAATCAACTGAGATATATAGCCCATAAATAGTAAATAACTTAACTGAAATGTATAGTATTAATATTGGAAAGTGGGGAGTTGAGTTTAACAATGGGTGGTAAAAACATAATTTAGATAAGAGGTGAAGGACCCTTCATCTGGCCTTGGGAGGGTAAATGAAATGTGTGGCCATATTTCTATTTATAGGAGGTAGCTGAGTGTTTGGAGGTGGATGGTACCAGGTCTAAATGTCCTCTAGTTTCTCCTACCTGTGAATAGAGTTGTCCTAGTGATATTAAACATGTCCAACCCTGTGTGTGGGAAAAATCTCATATAGGCACTTCCGGTAAGCATGAAGATTGGTAAAACTAAATATGTTTGGTAAGATTTCAGTAATATTCTTCTATTTATTGGTTATATGACGTTAAAAAGAGGACATTTCCCCTGGTTTGCTACTTAGTCTCTTCATTTATATAATGAAGATTTATTGTTTGTTGTGAAGAACAAGAATAGGCTTTTATTACTAGGAACAGTGTTTGAAAGGTCAACAAATGTTAAAGATAGGAGAAGAAAAAGGACCTTTTTGAAGACGTGATCTGTAAAGAGGAACCTCTGATCCATCTGGGGGTAGGAAACAGAAGTTGCAGGGGGAAAGAGAGAGAGAATGAATCACAGAATTAAAATAAACTTTTAAATGTTTTTATAGCAATCAATGGACAATATAGTTAAGATATTTTTTCAATAGCCTAAAATGAAATTATCTTTAAGTTGTCATCTAAAAAAAATTAATTTAGGCTCATTTCTCCAAGGAACAAGTGAAGCAGTATGTTGTATAATTATCTAATTATTAGTTATATAATTATGTAGTTATATATTATTTTTTATTATAAATTATATGTATTATTAATACCATATCATTTCTCACCTATTTAATTTATTCTTAAATTATTTTTCTAAGCATTAGGTTTACATATTATTGTACTCTGAAGTACTAATAATAGTACTTTTCTTTCTTTCCTCCTACTCTAAATTTATGTCTGGTTTATTTCATGTAGGCTCTTTGACTGGGCCCATGAACTGATGTCACAGGATCAATATAGACTATCTCCATGATAACTAGTCTAGGAAGTTTCTACTGACATACCTTTAAGCAATCTGATTCTTTCTTTGGCTCTGTCTAGTCTACTGATGAGCACATCAAAGCATTCTTCATTTCTCTTACAGTATTTTCTATTTCTGTCATTTTCTTTCTATTCTTTCATAGAATTTCCATCTCTCTGCCTATATTATTTATCTTTTCTTGGATATTGTTTACTCTTTCCATCAGAAACCTTAACATATGAATCTTGTGATTTCAAAGTCCCTGTATGATAATTCCCAAATTTGTGTCATATCTGAGCTAATTCTGAAGATGGCTTTGTTTTTTCAGATCATTTTTTCTTGCCTTTTAGCATATATCTGTTTCATTCCCTGTTGTCAGGGTACAGTCCTTCAGCTGATCATCTGGTATGGCTATAGGAGCCTGTTCCTCAGAGGGCTCCTGGTGCCTTTCATCTTAATGATGAGAGACTGTAGGAAATGCCATCCTGCTGTCAGAGGTGGGTTTCTTTTTTCTTTAGCTCATTAAAGTTGGTGGTAAGAGAAATAAAAATGGTTTATAGATGGAACTCATGTACACCTGTGGTGGATTCATGTCAATGTATGGCAAAACCAATACAGTATTGTAAAGTAAAAAAATAAAATTTAAATTAAAACAAACAAACGAACAAACAAAAATCACATGAATGCCTTCAATGAGTCATTCAGTTCAGTTCAGTCGTTCAGTCATGTGTGACTCTTTGTGACCCCATGGACTACAGCTCGCCAAGCTTCCCTGTCCATCACCAACTCCCAGAGCTTGCTCAAACTCATGTCCATTGACTCAGTGATGCCATCCAACCATCTTATCCTCTGTCATCCCTTTCCCCTGCCTTCAATCTTTCCCAGCATCAGGTCTTTTCCAGTGTGTCAGTTCTTTGAATCAGGTGGCCAAAGTATTGGAGCTTCAGCTTCAGCATCAGTCCTTCCAATAAATATTCAGGACTGATTTCCTTTATGACTGACTGGTTTGATCTCCTAGCAGTCCAAGGGACTCTCAAGAGTCTTCTCCAACACCACAGGTCAAAATTATCAATTTTTCGGCACTCAGCTTTCTTTATAGTCCGACTCTCACATCCATACATGACTACTGGAAAAACCATAGTTTTGACTAGCTGGACCTTTGTCAGCAAAATAATGTCTCTGCTTTTTATATGCTGTCTAGGTTGGCCATAGCTTTTCTTCCAAGGAGCAAGCATCACCGCCTGCAGTGATTTTGGAGCCCAAGAAAATAGTTTCTCACTCTTTCCATTGTTTTCCCATCTATTTGCAATGAAGTGATGGGACTGGATGCCATGATCTTCATTTTTAAATGCTGAGTTTTAAGCCAACTTTTCCACTCTCCTTTTTCACTTTCATCAAGAAGCTCTATAGCTCTTCTTCAGTTTGTGCCATCTGGTGTCATCTGTGTGTCTGAGATTATTGATATTTCTCCCAGAACTCTTGATTCCAGCTTGTGCTTCATCCAGCCCAGCATTTCACATGACGTACTCTGTGTATAAGTTAAATAAACAGGGTGACAGTATACAGCCTTGATGTACTCCTTTCCCCATTTAGAACCAGTCTGTTGTTCCATGTCCAGTGGACCAAAACCATTCGGATGTCAGTTCATATCATGCTGAAGTCGTTACAGAGCATCACAGTTTAGGATTCAGGGATGCAGGGGTGTCAGCCTACAAGGCGACAGTTTTGTTGTTGTTCAGTTGCTCAATTACGTCTGACTCTTTGCAAACCCATGAACTGCAGCATGCCAGTTTTCCTGTCTTTTACTATTTCCTGGAATTTGCTCAAACTCATATCCGTTGAGTCAATGATGCCATCCAAAGATCTCATCCTCTGTCATCCCCACCTCCTCCTGCTTTCAATCTTTCCTGGCATCAAGGTCTTTTCCAGTGAGTCAGGTCTTCATACCAGGTGGGCCAAGTATTGGAGTTTAAGCTTCAGCAACAGTCCTTACAATGAATATTCAGGGTTGATTTCCTTTAGGATTGACTGATTTGATCTCCTTGCTGTCCAAGGGACTCTCAAGAGTCTTCTCTATCACCAGTTTGAAAGCAGTAATTCTTTGGTGTTCAGCCTTCCTTATGGTCCGACTTGTGCATCGGTACAGGACTACTGGAAAAGCCATAGATTTGACTATATGGACCTTTGTTGGCAACAGTAAAAGATTTTAATATTCACTGAGGAGATCAGATGAACCATTTTGAGAGCTGACCAGGGGTAGGAGGCTTTTATAGGGTGACATGAAGAGACTTTGCTTCCATTGTTTTCTCTAGTGGATGTACAAACTATTGTTAATAAGATCCATAGTTTTGGTTGTATTCTTCAAGATTGCAGTGGAAATCAGAAAGATATGACAGTTGAATTGGATTAAGTAAGAAAATTACAAATTAATTTTTAATTTTATTTATTTACAAAACAGGAAGCAGTGTGAGATCATTAGTTAAATGTTACAAAAATGACTTTGGTTGAGTGTTTCAATTTCATTTATTGTTGAAACTGTCTTTTGACATCTCAAGATGAAAAATCACTCAGAAGTAGAAATCATTTTTAACAGAGTCAATAATTAAGCCTGCAGGTACTAACAAAGCCTTGTTAGGAAGAGTCTGGTATATATGATGGTATTCTCTGAAGTTTTTTTTTTTTTTTTCGTAGATCTAAAGACTTGAACTCTAAAGGCTTAGAATTTTTTTTGATCATATATTGCATTACTGTTAAAAGCCTAGGCAATAAAAGTTATCCATTCTGTCTTCCTGGAATGTTAAATTGATGACAGAATAGTAAATTTTTGTAGAATGTTCATCTGATTGATGTTACATTGTCAGATGTGTCCATTTAAAAGTAGCTTTTTGTGGACTCACATTATGGGCACTGCCCAGTAATATTCTGCTTCCTTAGAGGGGAGAAGGATGACATTTCTACATGCTTCTACTTTTTCCTTCAGACTTCTCCTGTTTTTCTGGGACTAGGGGCCAGTGCACTGGGTTAACCCAATTTTGGTTTTTCAACATTCTCCTACTAGCAGGTTATAATCAGAGTCAACATGCCTGTATCTCCAAAAACCTGCTCTGATTATCCTCTCCTCCTGAAGGATCAGAAACAAGACGCTTTAGGGTTTTGAGGATCGTATGCAATTCACCTATGAAGTTTCTGTCACTGGACCTACTATCTAGCTAGTGAGCTAGTCTTTGAGGAGCTACCTTGTTAGAACTTCAGAGATATGGCCCTTAATGGCCGAGATAAATCACTTAGAAAAATATGCTTAACATGTAACTTTATGACTAGACTAAATATCTGTTCCATGCAGGGAGAGAAAGATTAGGGAAGGAATGAGAGATTTAGCCAAAGAGGAAGTTTAAGTCAAGTTGATTTATGGGAGGCATGGATTTTAATCCATAGATGATAAGGGTCCTGACAGCACACTAGAGATGAATTATTTCTCAGAAAGAAATGGCATTGAGGATTTCCCACTGATCAAGAGAAAAATGAACAGCATAAGGAATAAAAATTGAGGGGGTTAACCAAAAGATATAAAACCTCACAGAAAATAGGCTTGGTGTTTACAATTGCTATTCATAGATACACATCTTTTTAGAGATAAAATGAAAGTGCTGTAAATATCAGAAAATTATTTTACCATTTTATCTGTTAGTTAAACAGACCTCACATAAAAGAGGCTAGGAAACTCTATACTATTGAGTCTTGCATGAAAAAAAAAACAAAACAAACCAAAAACAAGGGAATATAAATCACAGTATACAGCTGAGTACTTGCTTATTCAGGAGTAGATGAAAATTTCTGAATTATTTATGCTCCTCTGTGAGGAAAACCCCCTGCCTTTCAACACATATTATGTTTGTGTTTTAGAAGACTGGCTGCCAGCTTTGGTTTATTAAGGGTACATGATTACTTTTGCATTTGTCTAAAAATTAAGTTTGGAATTTATGAGTGAGGGACCACTCACTCCCCCAGCAGGAAACAGCACACTCAAAAGGGTTTACCTAGAAATAATTAATGAAAAGCTATTTATTAATAAGAGGAGTGAGTTCAGGGCAATGGGAACAAGTAAGGATTCATCAGGCAGACAGCACTAGGAGCTGCAGAGGCTGTTATAATCCTTAGGCAGGAAGCAGCAGACTTTGCCTGAATTAAGCTGGGAGAGGGATGAGATGTGGGTCAGTAAGTACCCCAATTCCTCTTCTTCCCAGCCTTTGGTCTTCTTTCAGCATCCCCTACTGGTTAAACTCAACAGAAAGTCAGAGGGAAGAGAGCCTGTTTAATGTAGTCTGCAGAGGTTTCAGCCTCTGAAATAGAGACACAGGAAGAGGATTCATTTGGTAAATAAGATCCCTGATTTGGGGAAATAATTTATTTGATGCACCCATAGAAATCCAGGTGGATATTTTCAGTTGAAGCAGAAAAAAAGTTAAGACCAGGAAAATAGATTTAGAGGGAATCACAATTTGCCATTACACTCAGCTTCATACTTAGGGTTCTGCCTGAAACTTTTCTGTTTTTCTTTCTACCTGTGTACAAAAGAGATGAGTCTGTCCACCCTCTTAGCTTAAATTTCCCTCTTAGTGACCATTATTATGTGGTCACTTTATAAAGTCTGTACTTGATATAAATGTATATTCTATTTGAATATATGTGGTGTTTATACAAATAGTAACATACATTCTTGCCAATTCAAGTTTTTCTAATTTTTGTACTTTAATTCTTTGATATTATTATTACTGATTATCTCAATTACTGATAGGTATTTTAAAAGTCCTCTAATAGACTGGAATTTGCCAATTTATTTTTATGATTTTTTCTATTTATTCTTTATATATTTTGAATATGTGTCATTGGGGAATAAAAATTGAGATTTTTATATCTCTTGTGAGTTAAATATTTTTTCATTATGGAAAACTTTGTTATGCCTAACTATTCTTTTTACCTTAAATTTCCCTTTGTTTCATGTTAATATAGTCTGAAAGACTTGTCAGAAATGTATGTTATATACGAAAGCAATTGATAGAGTAAATCCTAAGAGTTCTCATTACAAGGAAAATACATTTTTCTTCTTTTTAAAAAATTTGGTAACTATGTGAGATGATGGATGTTCACTACGTTTATTGTGCTAAACCTCTCATGATGTGTGTAAGTTAAATCATTATGACGTACATCTTAAACTTATACAGTGCATATATCAATTATCTTTCAAGAAAATTGGAAGGAAAAAAATGTGGGTTATTTTTTAGACATGAAGTCTGTGATACTTTGTTCCACAGCAGTAGATAACTAATACAGACATTAATATTGCTTTATTCTTATTTACTTTTGTCTACTAATGAACCCATCAAAGTCACTCTTCATTTCTCTTACAATGCTTTTGATTTCTGACATTTGCTTTTGATTCCTTAAGTTTCCATCTCTCTGTTTCCATTACCTAGGTGTCCTTGCATGCCTTCTGTGTCTATTAGAGTTTAGCATATTGATCACAGTGGCTTTAAATTACAGCTTGATAGTTCCAAAATCTGTGATATGAGTCAGGTTCTGATATTTTTGCTTTCTTTATATGATATTTTTGCCCTTTAGCATGTCTTAAAGTTTTTGTTGAAAGTTGTCCATAGTGTATCAGGTAAAAGAAATTGAGGTAAATAGGCCTTTTGGAAAGTTTTACACTTATCTGTTTAGGAACTATGCTGTGTTTATTGTTTACTGTAGCAGTAGGTGTCAGAGGTCAAAATTTCTGAGTGCCCCCCATTCTTTGGATTTCCTGAGACTCTTTCTTAAATTGAATGTGAGCCTTGCAGTTCTTTTAGCTGTAATCCCCTGTTATCTTCTAGGAACATGATTGATGTGATGATAAAGTGTGAGGACAGGCCAGGTGTTACATAATACTGTGATTAGGTCCTGGCCTTTTAGTGGACCTGGGCTCCTGGGCAGTGACTTTCACAAAGAGCTTGTTTTGTTTGTTTTTTTTTGTTTGTTTGTTTTGTTTTCCTCCGGGGGAAGGGTGAGTATATCTGTTTTCCCAGATTGATTATGAAGTGAAGTGAAAGTCGCTCAGTCATGTCCAGCTCTTTGTGACCCCATGGACAGTATAGACCACGGAATTCTCCAGGCCAGAATACTGGAGTGGGTAGCTGTTCCCTTCTCCAGGGGATCTTCCCAATCCAGGGATTGAACCCTGGTCTGCCACATTGCAGGTGGATTCTTTATCACCTGAGCCACCAGGGAAGCCAGACTCTAGTAAAATTCAAGCCAGTTAGTCAAAGTGGATTAAAGACCTAATTGTGAGGCTGGACACTGTACAACTCCTAGAGGAAAACGTAGGCAGAACACTCTCTGACATAAACTGCAGCAATGTGCTTTTCGATCTGTCTCCCAGAATAATGGAAATAAAAGCAAAAACAAACAAATGGGACCTACTTAAACTCAAAACCTTTTGTACAACAAAGGAAACAATAAACAAAATGAAAAGACAGCCCACATTTTGGGAGAAAATATTTGCAAATGATGTGACCAACAGATTAGTCTTTAAATTTTACAAACATCTCAAGATGCTTAACAGCATCAAAACAAACTACCCAGTCAACAAATGGGCAGAAGATCTAAACAGACATTTCTCCAAAGAAAACATACAGATGGCCAAGAGGCACTTGAAGAGATGTTCAACATCACTAATTATTAGAGGAATGCAAGTCAAAAACTACAATGAGATATCACCTCACATCAGCCAGAATGGTTATCATTAAAAAAATCCTCAAGCAATAAATGCTAGAGAGAGTGTGGAAACAAGGGAACCCTTCTACACTGCTGGGGGGAATGTAAATTGGTACAGCCACTATGGAGAACAGTATGGAGGGTTAAAAAACTTTAGAAACTAATAATACAGCTACTATATGACTCTGCAATCCCACTCCTGAGCATGGATCTGGAGAAAAACATGATCAAAAGGATAAATGCACCTCAGTGTTCATTGCAACACTGTTTATGATAGCCAAGACATGGAAGCAACCTAAATACCTATCGACAGAGGAAGGGCTAAAGAAGATGGAATATTAGCCATTCAAAAGAATGAAGCAACATGTAGCAACATGGATGGACCTAGAGATTGTCATATTAAATGAAGTAAGTCAGACAGAGAAGGAGAAATATCAGGTAACATCCCTTAGATATGGAATCCAAAAGAGGACATTGAATTTCCTTTGGCTATAGGTAATTCCATTCAACATCTGTTTAAATGAACAAAACATATGATTTTTTGAAGGGAAATGGGCAAGAGGCAAAGAAACACTACCATTCTGAACTATTTTAGGATAAATTCTGATGGAGATTCACAGGAATGCACACGTAGTATAAATAATTTTAACCCACAAACATGCACAGGTTCTGAGCCTGAAGGGAGAACCTGCCTCTCGCTACTTGAAATGGCCAAAGTTTAAATATAATTTATTTGGAGTCCTCTTCTATATGTCAGCTTATTTCTATTAATAGTTTATTTTTATTTATTCCTCTTCAATGGTACCAATTTTATTTATGGATTTCCTGTTAGGTCCTGTCTGGCTTTACATGTAGTCTCCCTTGCCATATGTGATCATCAAAACTGAAGCTGCAGTTTGTTTTCTAACTGTCTGAATTCCACATTCATTATATTCACTTTTGGTTAGTCAAGGAAGGTGTTAAAGGTATCTAAATTTGTACTCAATACACAATTCTCTTAATTTGTAAATAAGGATGTATGAATGAGGAACACTTCCTAAACTCACAGAGAGGCATTTCTAAATGAGAAAAATATTTTGAGCTGATTTCTGTTTTCAATTAAATATCCATAATGTATTGAAGACTATTCTGAAATAGCACTGAAAAAAAGAAATTTTCACTAAAAATATTAGTAATCATTCTTTTTAAACATTTTAAAACTCTAAGTAAAATGTATATTACATAGTCATGGGGACATTATACAATGTGCTATAGAGAAAGTTTTAGTTTTCTTAGAATAAGCATGAATCAAGCTAGTTCTGAAGAAAAATAATCGCATGTTTATTGAAACACTAGAGGATTTTGTCCCCAGTGCCTATCATAGAGGTGAGAGCAGTCAATGTTTTTGTTTTTTTCAAATAGCTGCTCAAGGCTGAAATATAACCAAGATATGAACATTAACACTGTGACACATTATTCTAAGGTTTTGAATAATAATAAGGCATTGAAAATAATTTCAATAAGTTATTGGAATTATTGATGGTTTATTAATATTGCTTGAGCATTTTATTCTCTTTCCTAAATTCTAAAATTCATGTCTTCTGTATGCAAAATAGTTGAGAACCGCTAGTTTAAAGAGGGAAAAAGACCCCCTTGTTTTAACAAAATATTTTAATATTCATGAAATATTAAAAATTTTATGAAATACCAAGTACAGTTTTCATTGTTTAAATTACCAGGATAGGCGGCAAAAAAGAGTTTTGGCCATGACATTCTTCACCTTAAAGGAAGAGAAATGACGATCTGGTGTATTATTAGTTTTCCTTCCTCTTTAGAATTAATTTTTAATGCAAGGCCTCTTTAGAAGTCTGAGGTAATTATGTTATGGAAAAGTTATGATGTGGAAATCTCAGTGTCATAGGAGAGGCAGAGGAATAAATTTAGAGTAAAATTATTCATATAATCATTTTCCTTTATCATTTCGATTAATTCCATAGGTGTAATTAAAAAAAAAAAGTGTTTGCACAATAGATCTATATTTAATCTACAAGTGTATGGCTGTTTTCATCCAGGCCATGTTCAGAGTAGGTTATTACTCTTAGATTAAAGTTTATATTTGTGAGACTCATTTTCTACAGTTATTTTATACTCGTAATTTTTATAAATGGCTACCAAGTGAGTCCCTGATCCTATTATAAGAGTACAGCTACCTTGATTATATAAAGATTGGCTGATAATTATATTTGAAATGGGCACTAAGGCATGATATAATTAAATTTAAATAGTTTATCTGAAATTCAAACATACCTGGGAGTCCTGTGCTTCATCTGGCAACCTTATCTCTGACATCACTACAACTGGTCCCTCTCTCTCTCTCTTTCTCTAACTTGGCTGTAGTTCCACTGACCTCCTTCCTCCAGATAAACTTTTCAGATCTTGGACCACGTCTCCTTTGTCACCAGAGGGTAGGAGAGGGCCAGGGATGGGAGATATGGCTTTGGCAGTCTCCCTCCCAAATCTTGAATTATATCATCCACTCAAATTTTCATAAACACACAATCATAATATTGATTCATTCAATTCATCCAAAAGATATTTATTGAGCACCTTCTATGGTCCAGGCACTGTTATTGCTCTGAGGACATAGCACTGACAATACAGATAACAGTCTGCCTCATGAAAAATACGCTTTAGCAGAGATCTCTGTGTGTGTGTGTGAAATACATTAGATGGAATAAGTGCTACGGAGGAAAATAAAGATGTGAACGGTGCTGGAAAGGGGCTTCTAGAATGATCCTAGAAGCTTCACAGAAAAAGATATCCCGGTAGAGACTTGCAGGAATGAGGTGGCTGGACATGTGAAATACAGGGAAAGAGTTATTCAGGCCAAGAGCTCCTCAGCTGCACAGGGGCTCTGGGGAGACCATGCTTGGTGTGTCTGAGGACCGGGCAGGAGGCAGTGCTGCAGAGCGTCGTGAATGAGGGGTGCATGTAGATGGGCAGAGAAGCTCATTGGGCAGCAGATTCTGGAGTGTCTTTTACATCATTTTAATACTTTATGGTGTTTTTTTTTTTTTTTTCTGAGTGAGATAAAAAGTTTTTGGAGTTTTCTGTGAAAAGTGTCATGATCTAATTTATATTTAAAAGACCCACTCTGATAGCCCCATGGAAAAGATACATGAGACACAAAGAGAGAAGGAGCAGCCTTGCTTACCTTGGTGGAGATGTCAGTGTCCCAGACCAGAGTTGGTTCCTGGAGGAACTATGGCAAATGGGATATATTTTTAAGCAGAGACAATAGGATTTCCTGACGTGCTAGATGCAATAGGTGAGAAAAGAGAAAGATTTGTGGATGACTCCAGGATTACTGGGGTCTTCCCAGATGGTGCTGGTGGTAAAGAATCCACCTGCCAAAGCAGAAGACGTGGGTTCGATCCCTGACTTGGGAAGATCCCCTGAAATAGGAAATGGCAACTTGCTCCAGTATTCTTGCCTGGAGAACTCTATGGACAGATGAGCCTGGTGGGCTACAGTCCTTAGGACTGCAAAGAATAGGACATGACTGAGCCCCACCAGGATTTTATGTAAGGAAAAAATACATGTTTGCTATGCAAACAAAGCTACAGGTAATCCTACAGCCTTGCTCCTCAACTGACTCTAAATCTTTTAACATAAAAAGAAAATATATTCATATTTGTCCACAACCATAGTACTTTTCAGAGACTTAGGGCAATTATCTTCAAAATTTCTTTAAAAGCAGTTGACTATTTTAAATTTTTCTTCTGGAAAATATTGGATTATTCTCAATACAGAAATTTTTCAGTGTCAAGGGCCTGCTTTCGGTTTCAGGTTTCTTCTGTTTGAACCTGGGGCCAAGTAGAAAGTTAAAGAAAATTTCATGAGACATTTTAATGCTGTGAGTCCACATAAACTTCTCATACTCAGTTTCCTTTGGCTTATGATTGTCCTCCTTTAGCTCTTGGCCATTTGAACCATTTTTCTCTTTACTGATTTAAACTGTATCATTTTTGTCTGTTTCATAGTGAACCTGCCTCTTTGTGCAAAATGTTTTTCACAGGTTTGACAAACATATACAGAGGTTTCTAAACACAAGTGCATTTGTTTGAAATGGTTTTGCTGAGTCCTACTATATGCATTAAGCTTGAAGGGGTAAGAAAGGAAATATCTGACTTCAGGATGCAAGGAATGATTTAATATGAAAATATCAATACAAAAATGCAAAAACAGGTGCAGGGAAATTGATGAATCGTTATTAATCAGTTCAGTTCAGTTCAGTTCACTTCAGTAGCTCAGTCGTGTCCGACTCTTTGCAACCCCATGAATTGCAGCACACCTGGCCTCCGTGTTCATCACCATCTCCCGGAGTTCACTCAGACTCACGTCCATCGAGTCCGTGATGCCATCCAGCCATCTCATCCTCGGTCGTCCCCTTCTCCTCCTGCCCCCAATCCCTCCCAGCATCAGAGTCTCTTCCAATGAATCAACTCTTCTCATGAGGTGGCCAAAGTACTGGAGCTTCAGCTTTAGTATCGTTCCTTCCAAAGAAATCCCAGGGTTGATCTCCTTCAGAATGGACTGGTTGGATCTCCTTGCAGTCCAAGGGACTCTCAAGAGTCTTCTCCAACACCACAGTTCAAACGCATCAATTCTTTGGCGCTCAGCCTTCTTCACAGTCCAACTCTCACATCCATACATGACCACAGGAAAAACCATAGCCTTGACTAGATGGACCTTAGTCGGCAAAGTAATGTCTCTGCTTTTGAATATGCTATCTAGGTTGGTCGTAACTTTTCTTCCAAGGAGTAAGCGTCTTTTAATTTCATGGCAGCAGTCACCATCTGCAGTGATTTTGGAGCCTAAAAAAATAAAGTTTGAGACTGTTTCCACTGTTTCCCCATCTATTTCCCATGAAGTGATGGGACTGAATGCCATGATTTTCGTTTTCTGAATGTTGAGCTTTAAGCCAACTTTTTCACTTTCCTCTTTCACTTTCATCAAGAGGCTTTTTAGCTCCTCTTCACTTTCTGTCATAAGGAAAGTAAATAACTTTTTTGCGGGAATTCCCTGGTGGTCCAGTGTTGGGACTTGGCACTTTTATTACCAGGGCCCTAGTCTGATCCCTGAACAGCCAACTAAGATCCCACAAGCTGAGTGCTGAGGCCAAATTAACAAAAAAGTATTTGCTATGCATCAGTCACTATTGCAGTTTTATTCTCAGGACGGACTGAGGTAAATGCATTATTCATTTAACATACGAATGAGCTACAGTACAAAAAGGTTGAGTTTAGCAAGTTTCCCCTGGTGGCTCAGAGATTAAAACATCTGCCTGCAATGCAGGAGACCTGGGTTCGATCCCTGGCTCGAGAAGATCCCCATGGAGAAGGAAATGGCAACCCACTCCAGTATTCTTGCCTGGAGAATCCCATGGACCGAGGAGCCTGGTGGGCTACAGTCCATGGGGTCACAAGGAGTCGGACACAACTGAGTGACTTCACTTTCACTTTTAGCAAGTTTCATAGCTAAGAGTTTCTAGGGCCAGAATATAAACCCAGGGACTTCTGTTAGTAAATCTCTGTTTTAAAATGCGTTGCTGCCTCAGAATGATATGAAAAATAGGTACAGCAATTTATCAAAAAGGGAGGAGTCACAACAGACCCTGTAACATTCAGTCATATCTGTGTGTTGGAGTTGGGGTTTGAGACATCACTATGGGATGAATAAGTCTCAATGATTGCTTTTCTAAAATCTGGTCTTAGACACCATCTGACAGGAAAATGGTTTTAATGACATCTTAAAGTTTTAAGTTCTGTAATTCTATGATTTTTCCCTTTGAAGTAGGAAGCAATTTTCCCTTCATCATTCACAAGCCAGAGACATAATGTAATTTTTTCTTACTGTAATATCTCATGGATCTATATAACCACATGATGCTCTGAAACTATTAAATATTCCCTTCTGCAGGATACACAATGCAGTAAAATTTATCCTCTCCAACTTTACTCAAACAAAAATAAAGCATGCCGTATTATGCTTTGCCTACTGCTCAGTTGTGTCTGATTCTTTGTGACTCCATGGACTGTAGCCCACCAGGCTCCTGGGTCCATGGGGATTCTTCAGGCAAGAACACTGGAGTGGGTTGCCATTTCCTTCTCCACGGGATCGTTCCGACCCAGGGATCAAACCCAGGTCTCCCACATCACAGGTGGATTCTTTACCATCTGAGCCACTGGGGAAGCTCGTATGTATGGTACAAATTGTACAGAACAAATGCTTTCTCTTAATTGAAGGCTTTAGCAAAATTTGGAGCATATCTTAAAACAGTGTTTGCTATCTTAAAGCTCTTTGTTGAGAATAATAAACTGATAGCACCTGGTGTGCTGGGTTTTCTGCAAACGTCAGAATTTTGGCCTGTGATTTTTCTCAATTTATTTTTGTATTGTACTATTAAAAAAGGCCTGGTTAATGATTATGCTTAATGTTTATATATTTGATCCCATTCAGTGTTAAAGTAAGAGTATTTCAACTTTCATTGAATTATTATTGTAGCTTTGTTTCTATTTCCTCAAACTTTATTGCCAAGATCTCATCATATGTGTGTAATATTTTAATCACCTATTTTATATGCACTTGAAGGGGAAAATATTTGGACAGGAGCAAAAAAATAAGCCTAAAGACTCACCAAATTTACAAATACCTCCAACTGTAGTGATAGTTTATTCTTTTTTTTTTTTTAATAAGTGAGAGGAAATGATTTTCTTTTTACCACAGCTAACTTCTCTTCCCCTGCTCTGGATCCAAAATACTAGCAGACCATCAGTAAATTGAGTTGAATGGCTGTATGTATATATGAATGTATGTATATATGAATGAATGTTTCTTTGTTGTCTTTGAAACAGGAGACTAATCTGGTACTCTGCCTAACTTTGGCCAAGGCCCCAAATACCAACAACCATACAATTGATATTAAGAAACACTCATTCAGAGCAAGGTATAAGACTACTTAAGTTTATTTACAAAGGAAGAGACTCAAAACCAAAGTTGGAAGCTACTTGTGGAGAAAACACATCTAGCTACTCATGTGGTTGAAGAGATCAGAGCGTTATGGCATTAGAGTAGCACCGGAGCCATCTTAAAAAGAGGCTTGGTCCAAAAGGGCTGCCCCAGGGGTATTGGGCCCTTATAAAGTGTCTATGTGGAAATGGATCAGGAATCAGAGGCTGAAGGAGGCATTATAGATGTTCACTGGAGACTAAACCAGTTGTTTTAGGTATTTATAGGTGAACGAACACCAGCTAATGGGATGGGGGATGTTTTTGAAAGGATCTCACAGACCGACAGGAGAAATTATACAGTGGTCTAAGGTCAACTTTTTAGTTAAGTACAGGCATTGTTCTCTTGGGGCTTTCCTGGTGGCTCAGATGGTAAAATATCTGCCTGCAATGGAGGAGAGCTGAGTTTGATCCCTGGGTTGGGAAGATCTCCTGGAGGACGGCATGGCAACCCACTCCAGTATTCTTGCCTGGAGAATCCATATGGACAGAGGAGCCTGGCGGGCTATGGTCCATGGGGTCACAAAGAGTTGGACACCACAGAGCAACTAAATACATTGTTCTATCATCCATTCAGTTCAGTTCAGTTGTTCAGTCATGTCTAACTCTTTGCGACCCCATGGACTGCAGCACGCCAGGCCTCCCTGTCTATCACCAACTCCTGAAGCTTGCTTAAACTCATGTCCATTGAGTCGGGGATGCCATTCAACCATCTCATCTTCTGTCGTCCCCTTCTCCTCCTGCCTTCAATCTTTCCCAGCATCTTTTCTACTGAGTCAGTTTTTCTCATCAGGTAGCCAAAGTATTAGAGCTTCAGCTTCAGCATCAGTCCTTCCAATGAATATTCAGGACTGGT
The DNA here is from genome assembly GCF_016772045.2 of Ovis aries. Classification (NCBI taxonomy): domain Eukaryota; kingdom Metazoa; phylum Chordata; class Mammalia; order Artiodactyla; family Bovidae; genus Ovis; species Ovis aries. The sequence goes on along the minus strand of NC_056073.1, from coordinate 21,806,830 downwards.
TTCCTTTAGGATTGACTGGTTGGATCTCCTGATAGTCCAAGGGACACTCAAGAGTCTTCTCCAACACCACAGTTCAAAAGCATCAATTATTCGGCACTCAGCTTTCTTAATAGTCCAGCTCTCACACCCACACATGACTCCTGGAAAAACCATGGCTTTGACTAGACGGACCTTTATTGGCAAAGTAATTTCTCTGCTTTTTAATACTCTGTCTATGTTGGTCATAACTTTTCTTCCAAGGACAAAGCATCTTTTAATTTCATGGCTGCAGTCACCATCTGCAGTGATTTTGGAGCCCAAGAAAATAAAGTCACTCACTGTTTCCATTGTTTCTCCATCTATTTGCCATGAAGTGATGGTACCTGATGCCATGATCTTAGCTTTTTGAACATTGAGTTTTAAGCCAGCTTTTTCACTCTTCTCTTTCACTTTCATTAAGAAGCTGTTTAGTTCCTCTTCACTTTTTGCCATAAGGGTGGTATCTGAAGTTATTGATATGTCTCCTGGGAATCTTGATTCTGGCTTGTGCTTCATCCAGCCTCTCATTTTGCATGATATACTTGACATCATCCATTCCATATTATCAAATAATTTTTGTTTGTGCAAGGCAAAGTACCTACCATGATTGCAGCTGATTTCATATTTAAAAGTTATCTATATTCTCCTGATCCAGTGATTGAATTTTAAATTATTTTCTTTTTTTGTAGCACAGTGTGGGTTTTGAGATCTTAGTTCCCTGATCAGGGATTGAACCTTAGCCCTCTCCATTGGAAGCTTGAAGTCCCCTGGTTATTGAATTTTTAAAGTATTTTTTATATAAATTTTTTCTTTTGATAGGGATTCTGTAGGAATTATATACTGTGTTAATTTAAGTGCAAATAATAGTTTTGTATACCTAGTCATCAGTTGATCTTTAATATGTATAATACTTATAAATCTTGAATATTTGCGATTAAATGTATGATCCCAAACAACGTATTTAAAGTAAGAATTAAGTGCAGTGTGTATATATATGAATAAAACTGGACGTTTCCTACTGGTATATTACATGGACTGTACAGAAGCATGTAATTTGCTCAGCTGCTCCTCAGTGGTCTATGATAAGATCCCAAGATCTCTTCCATATTCAGATATTAGAATCCCTACCAATATTTGCTATTTAAGAATCATCTATATGAAGAGATAACTTGATGATATTAAACTTACTTTTCAGGTTTAATTTAGCTTTTATAGAGACAGAAAATAAATCAAGCAGTTATCCATGCAGTTACTAAGTCATCACTCTTATTTCTGTGTCATTGTATATCAAAATTAATAAAAATGGAGCATTTCAAGTGAGTGTATTATACTCAATAAATCAAACATAGTGTTTTAAAATTCTGCTTTTAAAAATTATATATATACTATACTATCAAAGATAAAATACAAAACATGAGGAAGGGAATGATGAGGTTTCTACTTTTCCCTCTCTGACATCTATTGTCAGTTTTTAGTCCATTATTATTCATCAAGTGCATTAAAAATACATCCACTCTTAAGTATTCGGACTTTTGTTTTTACAGATGACACTGGGTCTCAGAATAGGTTATTAAACCGTTACTGCAAATAAGCCAAAGGACATTATCACTTTTAGTCTGACGGAATTTATCATACAGCATTAATCTCTTGAGGCTGAAGAACTTGAAAAATTGCAATGTATGCAAAGGAAATTAGATAAGGAGTAAAAAAGAAATCATTGAAATTTTATTTGAAAGACGTGACGTTTTAAGGACCTGTAAATTGCCGAATTTTAGTATGATGAAAGACTAAGGTTTCCCTATTTCACATCTGGGAATATTTACAGCGTAAGTATTTGTGACTTTGCTCATTCGTTGTCACATTTAAATCTCACAGTAATCCTATGAGGTAGAAACTATTGTTAACCATATGTACAATCGAAGAAACTGTAGCTCAAAGTAATTAAGCAGCATGTATAATGTTGCACAACTAGGAAGTGACTAAGACAAGACAAACTGAAGTTTGTATTCTATAGAACCCGTGCTCTTACTTACCATATTGAGTGAGATAACAGATAATGTATGGAAAATATTAAAGGCAGTGCTTAGATCACAGTAGATTTTCAAAAAACAGTTCTTTTTTTTTTTCTTCTTATTTCATGTGCAGGTCTGAGGAATTTTCTAAATTCATAACAAACATTTGATAGAAAGTATTTGAAATATTTTCAGTGAAATAGTGAAGAACCTGAGACACTAAGATTTTTCATGATTTTCACCCTTTTCTCCATTCTGCTCTAGAAATAGTTTCCCGCAAATCAACCTAGTCTTACCCATTTAGTTGATAATAAAACATACTAAATAGTTTATTCCTTGATTCTCAGGAAAGTCATCTCTAAGGAAAGTCATTTTAGATTCTGTTAAAGCAATGGTTCTCTGGCAGTGGTGGTTTTGTCCACTGGGACATTTGGCAGTGTCTGGAGACATTTTTAGTTGTCACATCTTGGGGTATATGTGTACTCTTGGCATCTGGTGGGTAGAGACCAGAGAGGTACTGAACCTTCCACAGGACAACACACAACAAGAAAGATTTGTTCATCCCCTAGTGTCTGCAATGACTGTGTTGGTAATCCCTGTGTTAGAAAGATCAATGGAAAATAGAGAGTAGCAGGATAGCTTTTCTGTTCAACAGAAAATCTTTGGTGGTGAGTATATTACTGTGTTAGTTTATTAGAACTTACACTCATTTTCAAAAAGTGCTTCAGCATGGCTTATATCAAAGATATGTATTCTTTATAAAAATACCATCATTAAAATATAGCATAAAACCAAAATGATGAATTAGGACAGGTCAAGGCTTTTATTTTATTATTATTTTTAAAATATAAATTTATTTGTTTTAATTGGAGGTTAATTACTTTACAATATTGTATTGGTTTTGCCATACATCAACATGAATCTGCCATGGGTATACATGTGTTCCCCATCCTGAACCCTCCTCCCTCCTCCCTCCCCATACCATCCCTCTGGGTCGTCCCAGTGCACCAGCCCCAAGCATCCAGTATCATGCATCGAACCTGGACTGGTGATTTGTTTCTTATATGATATTATGCATGTTTCAATGCCATTCCCCCAAATCATCCCACCCTCTCCCTCTCCCACAGAGTCCAAAAGACTGTTCTGTACATCTGTGTCTCTTTTGCTGTCTTGCATACAGGGTTATCATTACCATCTTTCTAAATTCCATATATATGTGTTAGTATACTGTATTGGTGTTTTTCTTTCTGGCTTACTTCATTCTGTATAATCGGCTCCAGTTTCATCCACCTCATTAGAACTGATTCAAATGTATTCTTTTTAATGGCTAAGTAATACTCCATTGTATATATGTACCACAGCTTTCTTATCCATTCATCTGCTGATGGACATCTAGGTTGCTTCCATGTCCTAGCTATTATAAACAGTGCTGAAATGAACATTGGGGTACAGTTTAAGAACTGGTAGGGAAATGCTGCTTTTCCCCATGGCAATCTTGATATATATCTTTATGTTAGCACATTTTACGTATGTGCTTTCTTATGTATTTTCTTTTCATTTTCACATTAGCCCAGTGAAAGTTCAGGCAGTGATGAGAAAAGTGATATGTGGAAGCACAAATACATATTTAAAACTGTTAGTTCTGTATAGGGGCAGAAAAATGACAGTGACTTTCAGTGTGTTTTTCACCTCCTTACTCTGAGATAGATAGAGTTGGAATGTACCTTGTAACTTTTAAATCAGAGTTGACTGCTCCGTGATTTTGAACAAGAAAAAAAGAATGAAAAAGAATAGAAAGTAAGAATAATACAAAACTTGGAGAAGTCAAAACCAACAAATTCTAATTTTGTGTTTATTGTCACACTATTGTGGCAACAATGTTCCCCTGCCCCACATCGTACAGAACAAACTAGACGCAAGCGAATGCCCATTAAAAAGTGAATAGAGGGAAACTAAGAATGTGTATGTTCATATATTTGGCAAGTTGCTGTGTGAGTAGCAAGCTCTATTCTTTGGGGTGATCTCAGGCCCTTTCTTCATTTCACTTCCCAGAGTGGATGGCATGGGCAGGGCCATCTGGCCTGCAGGCACCAGACAAAGCTTTATCTGAAACAACAATAATATATTGAAGTATTGATAATAGCTATTATAGGGAATAAGCCTATGGTGGGACAAATGGACTCCTGTCTTTGCAGTCTGCATTTATTGAATCCTACTCATGGTCACAGTACTGAGCAAATTTATACTAAAGAGTTGGCCTGGAAAAGAGGCCAAGGAAGTTAGTCAGCCTGATTTTTTTAATCTAAGCTAACACCTAACTCTAATTTGTTCAAAAACTGTCTATGAATCGCTGATGGAATCTAGCTCAGGTAGTCTGGTGCCTACAGTGCTGTTGAGGTGAAAGAAAAAGAACCAAGAATAATCTCTGCCTATTTGGCTTAAAATACTGCAAATAAGACTGTAGTATTTCTGAGAGGGAAAGATTGGTTGTTGATGATGGAGAGTGGACATTTCCTTTTGACCGTGTTAAGTTAGAAGCAGGAGGTTTTACAGAGATTATGACATATATGTAAAGGTCACTGCTAGAGTAATTTAGGGTTTATTATTGATTCATGAATTATTGAAATGGCAACTGAATGTGATATGAGAAGGAGAATTTTGTTTATTTTTTTAGGGTGGGAGTTAATAAGTAGGTATGCAGCTATTGAAAATGATCCACTAGAGACAGAGAAATTGGTACTGCAGACTCCTGGGGAGAGCGCTGAAGGATTCTAAACCGAGAGGATGTGTGAGCCTTTGAGAGCAGCAAAGAGGAGCAAAAATCACTTCTGTGGAGTGGAGACAGAGCCACAGAGGCAGATGAAACGAGATGTGGATGGGTTGCTAGAGGTGTGGTTGCTCGTGTTGCTTCTGTTTTCCTAATAAAGAAAGGGAAAGCTCTTTGATGGTGGAATGGAAGGTAGACTTGTCAACAGAAGAGAAAGGGTAAAGTCATCATTTTGGACAGACATCAAGCATACTAGGAAAATGTGCACAGTGCTAGGCAGTGTTGTGTGATCTTTAGTGATCGGGGGACATTACTGAATGGAGGAATACCTCCTTGATGGTGATGAGGTCAGGGAATCAGGGACCCCATTTCATGTTTCCTGCAAGAGATGACTAGATGAAATAAGTTCTTACAGTGTGCTTCTTTCCTCACTTGTCCATCTGCTCCCCATTTTAACTCTAGTTTCCACTTTCTGTGTTTAACTCTTTGAGGCTCTGGATCCACCATACATTTCTATATGTAGGAATTAATATAAGAAATCTGTTGGGATTTCCCTGGTGCCAGTGGTTAAGACCCTGTACTTCCACTGCTGGGGACTCAAGTTTGATCCCTGGTCCGGGCACTGAGATCCCATATGTCGCCTGGCTTGCCCTCCCCCCACCCCACCCAACAAAAAAACCCCACAAAAATCTGTTGTATTATCAGATGGGATTAAGGATCAAGGATACATTTGATGATATAGATAGATAGATGCAAAGACCCCTAGAAGCAATATAGCAAGCCCATGAGAACTATTTTAGAATTTATTGAAAGAAAATCTGTCAGAACAAAGCTAAGGGTCTTTGAAATGACTTAACCAACACAAGTAAACAAAACCAAACAAAACAAATTGCCAACATTAAGCAAATAAGGGCTTTCTTGATAGCTCAGTTGGTAAAGAATCTGCCTGCAATGCAGGAGACCCTGGTTCGATTCCTGGGTGGGGAAGATCCCCTGGAAAAAGGAAAGGCTACCCACTCCAGTACTCTGGCCTGGAGAATTCCATGGACTATATAGTCCATGGGGTCACAAAGAGTTGGACATGACTAAGTGATTTTCACTCGCTAAAGCAAATAAAACTCTGCATGTCTGACTTTGACTTTTCCTCTTAATTATTTTTCTTTACAGAGGTTTCTATGAAAAGTTTAAATGAGAATCATAAAAAAAGTTCTAAGAAGTTTAAATTTTTTCTTACACTATATATGAAGGCTCTTTTTTCTTAAAGAACAAATGTATCTGTAGGAGAAGGTCTTAGGGAGGTCAGAAATTCCTTCTTTATTAAGAGATCTTTGATTTTTTAATATTCTCCAAAGCAGAAGTAAACATGTCAGCTTTTAATTGCAGCTTTTGTCTTCAAGATTTATAAAGTGAAAAACTCTGCAAAAAGTTTACCTATTTTCTTAGCTCTACTCAGGCATATGTGAGGCATCACAGCTTCAGCTGGTGACAAGGTGATAAGCTAATGTTAGCATTGTTCCTTTCTTCTCACGCTGTTCACTGTCACTGCTGGTGATTATACTTCCATCTACAGGGTTTGTAAAAACCCACACTCCCTTTGTCAAAATGAGAAATGTGTCTGAGGAAGGGGATAACAATTAGAAGAAGAACAACTGCCCCTGAACTCTGAAGTATAATCTCCATTTGAATTTCTCTTCTAGTTCCCAATGTTTCCAGAAATGAAGTCCCAGTCTGTTGTCTCTAATAGGTTATTTTATTTCATAAGGATGCTCTTAGGATCATGAGCTGTGCTTAGCTGCTCAGTTGTGTCTAGCTCTTTGCGGCTCCATGGACTGCAGCCCACCAGGATCCTCTGTACATGGAGATGCTTCAGGCAAGAATACTTGAGTGGGTTGCCATACTCTCCTCCAGGGGATCTTCCCAACTCAGGGATCGAACCCAGGTGCACACATTGCGAGTGGGTTCTTTACCATCTGATCCACCTGGGAAGCCCATTAGGAATATAGAGACCTGCAAGCTATTTCATGTAACATAATATATATATATCTGCACTGGTTTCTGCCTGGATCCACAGCTCTGTAGATAATCTCTTTTAATGTCTAAGTCTTCTCCACATGTTTCAGTAGACTCTGTTTTGCCTTGAAAAGTAGAATAATATACAAGTTTCCCTTTAGGAATAACATAAGACACAAATTACAGTGAATGAGCAAGGTGAATAGCTACACCACCCATTTTTCCTGGTGGATAACCTCTAAGTCCATGACCGAATTTCCATGCAGACACTGATGACTATCTAGTAGAAATGCGCCAGACTTTTGGCTAAATAGGACCTCTGAAAATCTGTCCTTTGTCTGGGGAATTTCACAAGTCATTTTTTCACGTTTTTCCAAGATAGAAATCAGAAACACTTCTGCTGTCCCAGGAGCTGGAAGTACAGTATGTATGATCCAGGCTGTAGCCACCAGACACTGCCATTTGTGACTTTGATTCAGAAGTGAAGAAGCAGATGGCTTGGAATCCATTCATTTTGGACTGAGCTCAGTTTTCAGTTTGCAGAGGCGGCCTGAATTATAATGTGGACATCTAGTGCCCAAGATCAATGGTGCAAGTTATGGCACCAGTACTGATCCTCAGCAGCACTGGACCAGTTATGGAGTAATTCACAGGAAGTTTCTGGCTGCATAGCTCCTTGTCTGATCCTCTTATTGCCCTGGAGTACCCCCATGTTATCATAAAGTTTGATGTCATCATTCCTTGGAACTTCTAACTCAAAATTTAAGTTGATAGCCAATAACAATGATGAAACCTGAACCATCAATTGCAGGACACTTAGCAAAATAAAAATTAATTTAAAAAGGAAAAAAGAAAAATAAAAGAAGAACCCTAGCAGAAATTGCATTTTTGTCTCCAGAGGTTGCATTTGAATAAGGACCTGATAACCTCCCTGGGGGAAAGAAAAGTGGAACATCTTTTCCAATTAATAGTCACCGCCCAAAAAAGACTAGACATTGACACTAAATTAAAAGGGGTAAAATCTGTTCCCTAAAAACCCAAGAAATGACCTTGCAATGCAGAGTCATGAAGCAGATGACTCTTAAGTTAATCATTATTTGTTAACAATATTAATTTGTTTTCCACAGGGAAGATTACTTTGTAGTTGGACAATAGTTTTTAATGTCAGTTTTAAAATTTTTTTCAAAATTTCTTTGAGAAACTAAAAGCATTTATCAGGTAAAATGCTAACAACACTAAAGGTGCTATACAAATATAAGAGAACAGATCATTTGGTTTTGAGATTTTAAATAGTTTCTGTGCCACTGGGGAGAGACAATGCTTTCAAAAATCAAGCAGCATGTGAATCTGTAAACTATAAAAACAGAAGGAGTGTTATCAATGCAGTAAACCCACTCTAAGGTTAGTTCATATAATTGAAAAAAATAGGAGAATAGCATCTAAAGGCATCAGAAAATGACAGGGCATAGGATACTGGTCTCATCAGGAAACAGTCTTTAAATATACAAAGGAGAATTTATGAATAGCCCTGAGATTGTACTAGTAGAGATAGGAGTCCCAGCAGATGAGATATCAGATCCAGGAGCAATCATTGTTACCATTATTATTATCATTCACATACAATCTGGGCATAAATTGGAAGGCCACATGTTTCAAGTCAACCATGCACTTTGACTTGCAAGGAATACATTAAAAGAAGTGATGTCGCTCAGTCGTGCCCGACTCTTTGGGACCCCGTGGACTGTAGTTTACAAGGCTCCTCTGTCCATGAAATTTTCCAGGCAAGAGTACTGTAGTTGGTTGCCATTTCCTTCTCCAGAGGATCTTCCCGACCCAGGGATTGAACCCAGGTCTCCCGCATTGTGGACAGATGCTTTACTGTCTGAGCCACCAGGGAAGCTCATTAAAAGAAATAACATGCAAAATGCTTAGTCTAGTACCTGTTACAGATTAGAAAATTAATAAATGTGATTTTCCTCTATTTGGCAAATATGATTTTATGGGTTGAACATTCTACATGCTGAAAAGACTGAAACACATGGACCATGAAATAACTGTGAAAACTAGAAGAACAACCTGGGAGATTTAAGATAGGAAAATGCAACATCTTGGCTAATAAAATTTCTGAAAGAAAAAGATGAAACCTCTTTTATGATTTTGATTTTTTGTAGGAAAATTTCTCTAGATTTAAAAATACCAGAATTTCAGCTGCTGGTAATGTCAGAGAAGCTTGGTTGGAAGAATTAATCCTCCTAAAGGTAACAGTGATAAAATCCCACTATTTCTAGGCACTGGAAAGCAATAACAAGAAAACAAGAACTGTACAAGAGCTTATCCTTAAAAGAGGAATTGGAATGGTTTCTGATTTTGTGACCTTTTGCATGAGAGCATTCCCTGATTCATATATAACTTGACATTCAGAAAATCATAGATGTATGAGCTTGAGGTATCAAAGGACAGAGTTAAGGACTCGAGGAACAGTCAAAAGTTTAGGGTAGAAAATCTTCAAAGGAAAGGGGTCAGATGGGGGCCAAGTACTCTGATTTGCCCAAATAATTGGCTGACAGCTATATTATACACATAAAGAAAAAACACCAAGGGAGCCAGTGAAAAAAATCAGCAACTGCAAGCTGAAACACTAAACACAAGTGTTAACTGCTGTACATTATATAGAAGATAAGACTTAGAGTTCATTTAAGTTAACTCTACTATAGAAAAAATCACTGTCTATTATATATAATAGTCTTCTTTATGTTAACAATTAATCATGATAAAATTAGATAACAATAATGAATATTATTGTCCAAAACTACAGTAAATATTCAAAGATAAATTAATGTGAATAGAATTAAATTATTTTCATAGAAAAATTATGAATGATGATAAGGCTACAAATAGGGTAATTTGGGGATACAGAAAAAGAGAAAATCCTGAGCAAATGAATGTAAGTGGACAAATGTCAGACACTTTGAGAAAAGTAGCCTGACTAGAGAGAAGACATTGCTAACAGTGAGAAAAATAGAGAACTTTAAGGAAAACTCCCAGTCCTGCTGTAGATAAAACAACTGGCAGGTTAAGAACCTCTCTGAATTTCAAGCATCTCCTCCTCAAAAAGGATAAAAATATCTTCCATGAAAAGTTATGGTCTTCTGTTTCTAATCATGAGGGAGCAGCTGAGTAGATATTATCAGCTTGCCATACTGCTGCAAACAAATAAAAGCCTGGAATAAATATATAAAACAGTGGCTTCTAGGTATTAGACAGTGACCTCTACTGAGCTACAAGCCTAGAATGAAGGGAAGCACAAGATGAGAGTTCCTTGTTCACACTGGATTTCTCCAGAGAAAGCTCAAGTGAAAAATAGAATTTGTCTTTGGAAGAGAAAATGGAGATTAGAATTTAGGACAGTTAAAACAGCTTCCTTTTGGGAGGTCGGCTACTAGAAGGGAGGAAGTCAGACAGGGGGAAAAAAAAAAACAACAACTCAAAATTCTGTGCAGAAATTCCTCTCAAAACTTTGGGAAACTTTTGGTGGAGAAGAGCTGCTGGGAGGCTGATAGGTAAACAAAGATTTCAGAGGCTACATGTGTTTGGGAAATGTTGGAGTTCCTAGTTAAATAGTTAGGAGAAAACTTTGTGAATACCAAAACCTTTTAGTTGACAATCCCAGAAATGCCACATTCAAAGAGAAAGCCTCACACTTTAGGAGTGAAGAATATACCAATGGACTAAAAACTGAAATGAACTTAGCCTACCAAATCCTAAAACAAAGCCTTGTGAGGATCAGGATGATTTGCTAGAAATTTGATTGCTATTATAATATAATTCCATAATCTTTTGAAGACAATAACATAATTTAGAGCCCCAACACCATTTGGTCTGTGATGTCTATAGAAAATTCAAGAATCAGAAGAAGGTAACCAATAATCAAGGGAAAAATAAGTTAAAAGAAGCAGACCAAAAATCCTCCAGATATTGGAGTTAGCAGAGAAGAGTTTATGAAGAAAACAAGAAAAATATGACCAAAAGACATAAAAATCTGTTGTATTTAACAGAGAATTTGATTTCATTATCAATAGATAATGGACATTCTAGAAGTGAAAAATATAATATCTTAAATAAGGAATTTGTTAAAGAAGCTTAAACATAGGTTGGAACAACAGAAGCCAATATAAGTGAATTTGAAATCAGGGATGCAGAAAATAGCATATTAATTATATGATGGTGGTGGTGGTGGGGGAATTGAGACTCAAGTTTTATTTAGGTTGCTGTCAAAATACTTTATATAGGATAACTGATGACAGGAAAGGAGAGAAGGAAGAGAAAATAGAAAATGCAGTATTTGAAGTAACAATAAACATGCATTTTTCTATTTTAATGAAAGATATCAATCCATTGGGTAAAGCCCTTAGCTCAGATAAACCACACTTAGGGGCATCATGTTCAAACTTCTGAAACAAAGATAATGTCTTAAATATAGGTAAGAAAAAAACCATACTACCTTTAGGGGAAAAATAATAAAAACAGTAGCTGATTTCTGAATGGAAAATATAAAGCCAGAAGACAAATGGAATGATATTTTAAAGTGGATTAAAAGGAAAAAAATTGCCAATTCAGAATTCTATTCCCGGCAGAGCTGAAATAAAGCATTACTTGATAAACAATACCTGAGAGCCAGTGTCACCAACAACCAGCATTGTACAAAATTCTAAAGAAACTTCATCTGCCTGAAGGAAAATGATGATGTTGCAGAAGAGTAAGAAGAAATGAACAGCATTGGAAAAAAATCAAATATACAAAAGTCTATTAACTTTAAAACTGTAAAAATTATGCTTACTTTCCCCTCCATTAGCAGTAAATGCAAATATCTAGCATTATGTATTTTTATTTTAATACATTTAATAACTTTCAGATAACAATATCATTATTAAGTTAAAGACATCATACCAGATTAAAAAATCATATCGGTTGATTACTTATGGATGGTCTAACACAGACAGTCCAGTCTAACTTGAAAAGAGAGAGTTGCACCAGTTGCTCAACTTCTGAGCTCAGAGCATATGTCTACTGTGCAATGCTGCCATATCCAGTGATATCCTGGGTTAAACAAGTTTATGTAGCCTTGAAAGGGTATAAACCATCAAGTCCAGGCAGCAAATGACTGAAAAGTGGTATCTAGTTCATCTTGATTCTTACATATATTTATACATGGAGAATAAAATCTCTAACTTGGCAATATTAGCTGTATAATTTTTTTCTTTAGGAAAATAGTTTCTTTAGCCCAATTACTCTCTGGATGCCTTTCTTTCATGATCAGGATAAGTTGAATGACTTATCAATTGTCTTATAAAGTCAGCTAATTATGTCACGTTGGGGTAAAGAACACCCTGAAATGAGAAGACAGGTTTAGATTTTGCTTTTTCATTATATACTTGAGTAATCTTGGCTAAAAAATTTACTTTTCCGAGACTTAGCTTTCTTATCTATGTCATGACATAATAATACATTATTTCTAAATCATAAGACACTTTAAAAATATAAGCTATACATTTCATTATCTAAATGACTGAAAAAATTTCAATTATATATAGAGCCAAAAATAGTGGATTCTACTTCCAGGTCCAAGGACTTAGAACAGACCTGAATTTGAAGCTGAATATTAAATAAGAGAAGATAGAATGTATTTTAACATAATATTATTTCAAATCAACATAGAATTTTACTATTTTGATGTTTTTGAAAATAATTAAAATACTGCAAAAGATGCTGAGTAAGTGCATTTTGAACAAAAATGAATGACATCTCAAGCTTTTTGTGGTGTTTGGAATAATATAGTTATTGTAAATTTTATATACTAGAACTAAATCCATATAGAAAAGAAAAAAAAATGGCAATACTTTCCTAATATGCCGTTATGGTACATATTAATGAGTTTATGTTCTACAGTGTGTAAATAATACTAAATTGATATATCATGAAACTAACTTATTAAAGAACTTCTAAGTAGATTTTTACATAACAATTACCAGATTGATGAGGGTAAGGGGGAAAAACTGATGACAAAAAGTGACATAAAACATGGTTATTATCCTGAAATTAAACAATGTTATGCCATGAAATGATAAAAGGCTTTACCAGCTGGTTGTTAATACCCTAGAAATGCTTTTATGCAATAATTGAAATGCAAAACCCAGTCATTCACATTTTATTGGTTAGAGCAAGCCATAATGTAGATTTTTATAGGGATACGCAGAGTTACTGCTGTTATCCATAACTCTTTTGGCCTTTTCAAATGTAACCAACTAATGTAAATTGTTTTCAGTTGTACTGATTTATTTTATTATCATAGAAGTTATAATAAGGAAAGTTCTATTTGACAAGTCAGTCAAATAGAACTTTTATTCTGGCACTGTCAAATTACAGCTTTCAGAATGCACCCCTGGGTTCTTATAGTGTCTGTCAACAAACTTTAAATGACATAAATTTTATAGACAAATCAGAAATTGTGGATACTATCACACTATAAGCTGTCACTTTAGAAGTCTGTGAATCAACTCTAACACGACTATCATTGACCCCAAATATTTTGTGATTTTTCTTGAAAATTACTAACAATGGATTTTATTTTAAACATTCTCAGTACTGGAAAATCTGTTCTTTGTGGATAATCATAAAATTTAAACAGATTTTGTAGCAAGATGGTAGAATGAATATATATATTTATTAGTGTATGAATATGTGTATATATAAGATTGCTGTGCTGTACATAGTTGGTCAGTCGTGTCTGACTCTTTGCAACCCCATGGACTGTAGCCCACCAGGATGCTCTGTCCCTCCAGGCAAGAATACTAGAGTGGGTTGCCATGCCCTCCTCAGGGTACCTTCCTGATCCAGGGATGGAACCTAGGGCTCCTGCATTGCAGGCAAATTCTTTACCAGCTGAGCAACCCAGGAAGCCGAAGAATACTGGAGTGGGTAGCCTATCCCTTCTCCAGGGGAACTTCCTGACCTAGGAATCGAGCTGGGGTCTCCTGTCTTTCAGGCGATTCTTTACCAGCTGAGCTACAGGGAGGCCTGTATATTAGATTATATACTACTTATTTCATCTATTGTCTACCCTCTCTGGATAATAGTAGAAAAACAATCCCCAACTTTTAAAATAAAGTGGCACACTTTAATAATATCCTCAGTGGCACACAATCTACTTTGTGGCAGCTTTTGAACAAAAGATAATCACTAAACTAGTCTTGAGGGAAGATACTTCTGTGAAGTATAAAGAACTATTTAATATGCAATTTATGGTATGCTTATTAAAAGATCTTTCTCACTATTTTGTAGCTGCATATTAACTAAAAAGAGCTTCTCACAGGGGTTCATTTTTATACTTGTATGAGAGTCACCATTGTATATTTTGGGGGGTATTTTCTAATTTGAAAGTGAAAGAGCGGAGTGAAAAAGTTGGCTTAAAACTCAACATTCAGGAAACTAGGACCATGGCATCAGGTCCCATCACTTCATGGCAAATGTTGGGGAAACTGTGGAAACAGTGACAGACTTTATTTTCTTGGCCTCCAAAATCACTGCAGATGGTGACTGCAGCCATGAAATTAAAAGACCCTTGCTCCTTGGAAGAAAAGCTATGACCAACCTAGACAGCATATTAAAAAGCAGAGACATTACTTTGCCAACAAAAGTCTATCTAGTCAAAGCCATAGTTTTTCTAGAGGTCACGTATGGATGTGAAAGTTGGACCATAAAGAAAGCTGAGCAATGAAGAATTGATGCTTTTGAACTGTGGTGTTGGAGAAGACTCTTGAGAATCCCTTGGACTGCAAGGAGATCCAACCAGTCCATCCTAAAGGAGGTCAGTCCTGAATATTCACTGGAAGGACTGATGCTAAGCTGAAGCTCCAATACTTTGGCCACCTGATGGGAAGAACTGACTCATTGGAAAAGACCCTGATGCTGGGAAAGACTGAGGGCAGGAGGAGAAGGGTATGACTGAGGATGAGATGGTTGGATGGCATCACAGACTTGAAAGTTTGGTTGTTGCATAAAGGAAGAAATAAAATAGTGAGTTTACAATAATATGTGATAAATAAATCAAAGATGTATGGCCTGGGTAAGGAAGGAGAAGAACTGGTTGTGGGAGTTAGCCTCCAAGTTGACCTTGATTGCTGATAATCCTTGTCCCCTTGTACGTGCCCTTGTATGGTCCTCTTTTCTCACTGAATTTGAGATGACCCTTTATAAGAAGGGGCTTCCTTGGTGGCTCAATTGGTAAAAATATCTGCCTGCAATGCAGGAGATATGGGTTTGATCCCTGGGTCAGGAAGATCCCCTGGAGGAGGAAATGGCAACCCACTCCAGTATTCTTGCCTGGGAGATCCCATCGGTAAAGGAACCTGGTGGGCTACAGTCCATGAGATTGCAAGAGTCAGACAGGACTGACCAACTAAATCACCATGATCACCACTGAGTAACAAAGAACACTGTAAAAAGACTTGCAGCATCCTGCTTGGTTTCTTATAATACTTGTTCTTGGGCCCCTACATAACCATGGAGATGGATTACTCAAAGTGGTGGGCTGGAAAGATCATGTGGAGAGACTCTATGGAGAGGAGCTGAGAGAGAGAGATTTCTGTGAAACCCCAAGTTGTCCTACCCTCGAGCAATTTAGAGTCCACCCTCCTGTACTACATGCCATCTGGATGAATCCTCCTCAATGAGCTCTATCCAAATTGCAGATCTGCAAAAAAAAAAAAAAAGATAAAGATTGCTTCTGATTTAAGTCTGCTTTTGGAGTAGCTTGTTGTATAGCCATAGGTAATTGGTACAGAATTTGGGATGCTGCCATTAACGTGGAGTACTGCAGGAATGCAAAACTAAAGCCTGTGGCGCTGGCTTGAGGGTCAGTGACAGAAAAATCTGGGAGCGCCTCAAGGTGATTATTAAATAGAGAAAGTGGAGGGGCCTTGAGGAGAAGGTTGCTGAAAATCTGGAGGACAGTGAGAGAAATGTCATTTTAGGCTGGAGAAAAATTATGTACTGGCAAAACACTGAAACTCCTACTTGCAATAACATGAGAAATAGAGAAAAGTATTTAATCTCAGGTTTTTGCTAAAGAAGTTTCCAGGTAGGATGTTAAAGTTGCCAACTGGTACGATAAACCTGAGGAGAGCCAGATGGACTGAAAATGAAATGTTTAGTTTTCAGAACTTAGAGGAAATACAGAGGTACCAAAATGGTTTTCCAGCCAGCAAAATGTTCTCAAAGAAAAGTGACCTCAGGGCAGAGATCAAAATATGAGGTATGGCTGTAATACCCTTAGTTAGCTTCCCAGGTGGAGAAGTGGCAAAGAATCTGCCTGCCAATGCAGGAGACGCAAGAGAGAGATGTGGGGTTCAATTCTTGAGTTGGGAAGATTCCCTAGAGCAGGAAATGGCAACCCACTCCAGTATTGTTGGCTGGAAGATTCCATGGACAGAGCAGCCTGGCGGGTTACAGTCCATGGGGTCGCAAAGAGTCGAACACAACTGAGCATACACACACAGGACCTTGGGAAGACTTGAGGTTGTGCCTCCAGAAAAACAGTGAAAGTGAAAAGTGAAAGTGAAGTCGCTCAGTTGTGTCCGACTCTTTGTGACGCCGTGGACTGCAGCCCACCAGCCTCCTCTATCCATTGGATTCTCCAAGCAAGAATACTGGAGTGGGTTGCCATTTCCTTCTCCAGGGGATCTTCCAGACCCAGGAATCGAACCCAGGTCTCACACATTGTGGGCAGATGCAGGCAGACACTTTAACCTCTGAGCCAAACAATAGGGGCACTAATAATATTTTGTGCATAGCTCACTGTACTTCTGATAATCTAGGGGCATTTTCCACAACAGCTACACATACAACCTGAGATACAGAAGGACATGTCTTAGGAAGAAATGTGGGTGTGATTTCTGTCTAATGGTATGAACTATAATCCAACACATAGGAAGCCTACAGTGTTTTTAAAAGAATAAAAATATCTTGGGCTTTGGGCTTTTTGTTTTTGAACTGTCCACAGTAACTGGAATAGCAATGTAAATAGGATCTCTTTTTTTCTTTTTCATCTTTGATGTCAAGTGACTCACGTCTCCTGAGCCCAGGACCTATAGAGATCTACAGGCTGCTCGTTTCTTTTTCTCTATTGAACTCGTTCAGGGATCATCCTCTTATGTGCTGAGAAATTGGTTAGAGATGGTTGCAGAGGTAAAGGCATGGACCAGCAAGTTTAATCACAGAAAATTCTTGTTATTTGGATCTTTGTGTGGTTTGATACTGACCAGGAGGTGAGTGCCAGTGTTTCCTGATGCTCAAATGAAACTGTACCATGAGGTGCATCTTCCTTGCCTTACAGGTTCAGAAAATGTGGGATACTCAAAACTAGACAAGTCTCAGACAGAGCTGCTGCTGCTGCTGCTGCTAAGTCACTTCAGTCGTGTCCGACTCTATGAGACCCCATAGACGGAAGCCCACCAGCTTGCCCCGTCCCTGGGATTCTCCAGGCAAGAACACTGGAGTGGGTTGCCATTTCCTTCTCTAGTGTATAAAAGTGAAAAGTGAAAGGGAAGTTGCTCAGTTGTGTCCGACTCTTCGTGACCCCATGGACTGCAGCCTACCAGGCTCCTCCGTCCATGGAATTTTCCAGGCAAGAATACTGGAGTGGGGTGCCTCATTGTACTCAAAACTGGAGATCATGCTTCCTTTCTCCACCTGCATTATTCTATGTATTAAATGTATCCTGCTATCGGATATAAAAACCCAGTTGGCATCTATCTAAACTGCTAAGTCTTTCAAAGAGGGTTTCAGATTAAACAACTGAATTATAATAAAATAGTTATAATCAAATAAATCTGCCAAAGGAAGGAGATGAACATGAAAATTAAAAGGAAAATAAGATCATATAGAAAGAAACAAATGTAATGTAACAAAATTCAGTGTGGGAGTTCAAAAATCATTATTTTAAAAAATAATAATTTTATTTATTTATTTTTGGCTGTGCTGGGTCTTTGTTGCTGCACAGGCTTTTCCTCTAGTTGTTGAGTGGGGGCTGCTCTCTAGCTGTGGTGCATAGGCTTCTCATTGCAGGGACTTCTCATGTTGCAGATACAGGCTCCAGGGCACGGGGACTTCAGTAGTTGCCACTCCTGGGCTCTAGAACACAGGCTCAGTAGTTGCGGCGCATGGGCTTTGTTGCTCTGAGGCATGAGGGATCTTTCGGATCAGGAATGGAACCCATGTCTCCTGGGTGGATTCCTTACCACTGAGCTACGAGGAAAGCCCCCCAAATCATTAATTTTTAAATGCAAAATTCAATAGCTGAATTAGAGGAGAAGTTCATGTGCAAAAGAAAAGCTCCTAGCAGAGTGTTAAAAGATAAAGAAATCACAAATACAAAGATAAAATAATTGGAAAAGAAACTCAGAAGATTTCGTATGAGTTAAAGGGGTGATAGTGACTTAGGAGAAAAGAGTACAGGAGAGTACAGGAGAGGCAATCCTTAAACAATCAGATGGAAACTTCCCTAAGTTGAGAGAGAGATCTGAGTGTAAAATTAAAAAGCCTCACAGAGTTCTAATCTGGGTGATTAAAAAAATTTACATGAATCTGGATATAGCCTGACACATGAACTGGACATCTGGGCCTGAATTCAGAGCTGAAGAAAACTGTATATTTTAAGGAAAAAGTGACAAGTTTTTGCACAGAAGATACTGTATCTTATTTGCAATGTCAGGATCTAAAATAGTGGAATAAATCAGAAGACAGCTGAGAAAAAAAGGCTGTGACACAAAAGTCCTATCCTTAGCCAGAAGCTAGGATATTATTCATCTGTTCTATACAAAAAACAAAAACAAAAACAAAAAACAAAATGGATGTTTAACGATATATAAGAAGTCTTGTAAATTTTGGTAAAATTTCTTTGTTTTTTAACAGTGGGCTACATATTACTCCAGAATGTGAATATAACATAATTAACCAACCATTTCCCTATTGATTGATGTTAAATTCCCCCCCACCCAGCATTTTGTCACTATAAACAATATTGTGATTAATCTTCTTACAGTTAGAGCCTTATGTTTTAATGCCTTTAATTTTATGAGATAGGTTCCTAAGAATGTTATTTCTAAGGTCAAGGGTGTATTTATTTCAGATTTTATAAGGTGCTACCAGATTGCCCTCTGAAAAGGATATAAAACTTGACATTTCCACCACCAGGGAAAAGAATATCCTTTTGCTGAATATCTCACTACAGGAGGTAGCTCTCTCTTTAGAAAATGTTTGCGGGTCTAATAAATATAAAGTGATATTTAGTTGTTAATTAAATTTGCATTTTGCTAATAAGAAGGGAAGTTGAACACCTTTTTGTTGTTTTGCTCTTTCAATTTACTAATCCTACAAGTTACCTAACCAACAGCCTTTGACCATTTTTTTAATCTGAGCTTTTTATCTTGTAGATTTGTAAGGATTCTTTGTGGTGGATTTGTGTGTGTATATGTGTCTGTGTTTGCAGCTACATAACTGACATTTCCTGAAGGTTTTGTTTATTAACCTATGTATGTTTTTATAAATTAAAAAAATAAGCAATCATCTTATTATGTATAATTTTCCAATGTTGTTGAAGAATGCTTCTTCCACTCCCAGATGGGTATGTAGTCTTATTTATTTATCTATATTGAAGGATAGTTGATTTATAATGTGTTTTGTTGTTGTTGTTCAGTCAATAAATTATGTCCAACTCTTTGTAACCCCATGAACTGTGGCACACCAGGTTTCCCTGTCCTTCACTATCTCCCGGAGCTTACTCAAACTCATGTCCATTGTGTTGATGATGCTGTCCAACCATCTTCTGTCACCCTCTTCTCCTCCTGCCCTTAATCTTTCCCAGCATTAAGGTCTTTTCCAATGAGTTGGCTCTTTGTATCCGGTGGCCAAAGCATTGGAGCTTCAGCTTCAACATCAGTCCTTCCAATGAATGTTCAGGGTTGATTTGTTAGCTTCTGCTGATTTTGCTGCTGCTAAGTTGCTTCAGTCGTGTCCGACTCTGTGCGGCCCAATAGGTGGCAGCCCACCAGGCATCTCCATCCCTGAAATTCTCCAGGCAAGAATACTGAAGTGGGTTGCCATTTCCTTCCCCAATGCATGCATGCATGCTAAGTTGCTGCAGTCATGTCCGACTCTGAGACCCCATGGACAGCAGCCCACCAGGCTTCTCATACGGGATTTTCTAAGCAAGAATACTGGAGTGGGTTGCCATTTTCTTCTCCATTGTTAGTTTCTAGTATATGGCAAAGTGATTCAGTTATACATATATGCATATGCTTTTACAGTTCCCTGTGTTATACAGTAAGACCTTGTTTATCTATTTTATATATAGGGGTGGGTATCTGTTAATCCCAAAGGCCTAGTTTATTCCTCCCTTACCTCGTTTCCCCTTTAGTAACAATAAGTTTGTTTTTTATGTCTGTGAGTCTGTTTGTGTCTCATAGATGAGTTTATTTGTGTCATATTTTAGATTCCACATATAAGTGATATCATATATTTGTCTTTCTCTTTCTGAGTTACTTTACTTAGTACGATAATCTCTAGGTTCATCTATGTTGCTGCAAAATAACATTATTTCATTCTTTTTTATGCCTGAGTCATGTTCCACTGTGGGCTTCCAGGTGGCTCAGTGGTAAGGAATCTGCTGGTCAATGCAGGAGACTCAGGAGTCTTGGGTTCAATCCCTGGGTCCGGAAGATTCCCCTGGAGGAGGAAATCCCACTCCAGTATTCTTGCCTAGAAAATCTCATGGACAGAGGAGCCTGTCCATGGGATCGTGAAAAGTCAGTCACAGCTGAGCGACTGAACACAATATTCCATTGTATGTATATGTATACACAATGGAACATTGTGTTTGTATATATATATACCTTCTTTATCCATTCAACTGTCCATGGACATTTAGGTTGCTTCCATGTCTTGGCTATTATAAATAGTGCTGCTGTGAACATTGGGATGCATGTATCTTTCCAAATTATGATTTTCTTTGAATATAAGCCCAAGAGTAGATTGCTGGATCATATGGCAACTCTGTTTTTAATTTTTAAAGAACCTTCATACTGTTCTCCCTAGTGGCTGCATCAATTTACACTTCCACCTACAGTGTAGGAGTGTTCTCTTTTCTCTGTACCTTCTCCAGCATGTGTTATTTGTATACAGTCTCCTTTGTTGTTGTTTATCTTTTAACAAACATTTGTTTTAATTTACATTTAATTCTTTAACATACTTAAAGTTTTTTTTCTCTTACATATGACAGACTCTGTGGGTTGGCTTATTCTCCAACAATGTCTTAAATTCTGTCCTTCTGGCATTTCTCTTTTGTGAAGGCGGGAAGCTAAGAGTTGATATCTCAGGTTCCTTTATAGTTTCAGGGTCATGTGACTCTGATTGGGCTACAAACACAAGGCCATGGAGGAAAGCATTCTTTTCTGAGTAAAAACAAAAACTTGTTTAAAAACAAGTGAAAATCCTTTAAGCCTGCCTCTAAAACCATTTTCCCTACTTTCTTGTCTGTAACGTGGATATTGTGCCTGCAGTTTCTGCCTTCATCTTGCAGTGGTGAAAACGAAAGCCAAACACTGAGGATGATGGAGCAGAAAGAAAGGAGACTGTGTCCTTGAGCAGCTGACATAGACCGAATTACACTCCCTCCCCAGACCTACTTGTAAAAACAACCCTCCATTTGTTTAAGCTACTGAATCACGAGGTTTTTGTTACTTAACACTGAAAATAATCTTCTCGGGTGCGGGGGCCAACATATGCTTTCTTCTATAGATATATGGCTAATTGTGCTATAATCTATCTTTCCCCTCAATTAAAATGCCATCAGTGTCACTTATTAAATTACCATATATATTGAGATCTATTTTTGGATTCTCTGTTCTGTTGCACTGAGTTGTCTTTCTCATCCTATGTCATTAATATGTTGATTTGATTAAAATGATTTTATTCACACACACACACAAATAGGTGATAGGTGAAGTCGCTCAGTTGTGTCCGACTCTTTGCGACCCCATGGATTGTAACCTACTAGGCTTCTCCATCCATGGGATTCTCCAGGCAAGAATACTGGAGTGGATTGCCATTTCCTTCTCCAGGGGATCTTCCTGACCCAGGGATCGAACCCGGGTCCAAATACACAAAGAATATTGTGACAGTTCGATTTCACTGGACATGGCAGTAGTGCTTTAAATCTGTCCATTCTCCCAAGAAAATTTCTAAGATTTCAACAAAGTAGTTTTCAAGCACTTAGAGCAAGGTATTTCAGGGATGGTCCTCCGAAGAAATAAGTTAAAGAACATGATGTAATGAAAGCAGCATTGCTTATAGTCAGGAAATTTTCATTTTACTCCCCATCTGCCAAGTTTTCAACCCTACACGTGTTCTTTCAATTTCCTCATCTCTGATTGACTCATTCATAGACTCAGGGTTGACAGTAGATGGCTCCTGGTGTCCCACGCAGTTCTAAAAATCAGTGATTCCACGAATCTATAAACTAGGACATTTCTCTGAAACTATTACATTCTTTCTCCTTACAGGAAAGAAAATTTCTGTGATTGGAATCTATCATCTTCAAATACACAAGTTACCTGTATACTTGTATGCAATCCAAAAAAATCCAGTTGCCCACATTAGCTTTTCCTTTTCTCTCATGGTGTGGGAGGGCTTTTGGTCACCTTCTAGAAAAGGGGATAAATTGAACTTGCCTTGGTTCCCCTGTGGATGACTTCATTCAGGTCTTAACTTTGAAAGGAGAGAACAGACAGACAGCAAGAAAAAGTTGTAATTCTGAGAAGTATTAGAGAAAATTTTGGGTTCACAGTGGAACCCAAAACTTCACTCAGGATTAGAATCTGCACTGCTTCCTAGACAGTCTGTACTACTTGGCCAATGCTATTTCTTTTTGTCCTCATGTTGTCCCATAATATTTCAGCTGTTTCTCACATATACAACAATCAGGTTACTTTTTAAGAATATAAGGATATGAAAGGTCAAATCATGTACCCCCCAACAGTTCTTTTCATCTGCAGTAAGAGAAAAATTATATTCAGATAATTTTGTGCATTAGCTCTATTCTAGAATATCTCAAGATGTTGACTTAAAATTAATGTGAAAAAATTATTATGACTTTTAAGCAGGGTACTCCTTCTCTGTCCTTTCAACTAATGTCACAAGTTGATTCTGCTTTTCTAGGTCATGGTTCCTCCCAAGGGTTAAGACAAATGGTTTGACTAGGAGATTGAATCATTTAAAATTTATTTTCCTTTGTTTAACTTTAGGATAGCTCAGGAATTTTGGCTATCCTAATTCATCTTCAAATTTAATTTAAAAAATGATAACTAATGACCTCAATTCAGATCATTTGCAAAATCTCACAGCCTTATAAATATGGATTATAACAAGAATAATGATTTACAGATAATGAGCTCTTTGTCTGTCTCTGGAATCTTCTTACAGCTGGAGGAGTATAAAAGGTCATACCTACTGGGTTGTATTCTTATTTTTCTCCCTCTGTGTTTACCACTTTTGCTGTGACTTTTTTGAAGTCCTTAATATTACCACTATCCTAGAAAAATGTGATTGAGGATAGATGGCATGAAGGTGTCAGCATCAGGATACAAACTTGATTATATTTCCTTTCCCTTTTGAGAAAACTATCACAGACTGATTTTCTGGTTTTTCCTTTTCTGAATTCCATGTAGAAGTTACCAAGAAGCTTTCTCCATAGGAGTGATATCACAGTGTTATTGTAAAATGTTATATAGAGTATAGTTGTAAAATGGCATGATCACTGCTGGGGAGGTTTATTTAATTGTTTATCTTCCCTTGGCATAAATACATTAATGATACATTGAATATTTTTAAAATTTTGAAAGTTTAGTCATAAAATTTATGATTGAGTACATTTAGAGAGCACGACGTATTTTTCAATTCTCTGCCTCTTCCATCACAATAATTGCTCTCTCCAGTTTGTAGTAAGTTGCTCTTTTAATTTAGCAACTTTAAGCATTGATCAATTTCTAGATTTTTATTTACTCTAAGAATAAATTTAATATAAACAAGATTCCCTATGTCTGTTGATCATAGCAGAAAGTATTATAAATTTTATTCTGGGAATTGGGAGGTTGTTAGGGATGCAGGGAATAAGTTGTAAGTAATTTGATACATTTTAAAACATCTAGTATTCTTTTGCTGATAATATAAAATACTCAGTAATGTGATTACTTTGTTTTAGAAATCAGTATTAGAGAAATCCATTTATAAATACGTTTTAAAAAATCTTTTAGGTTCTCATTTAAAAAAATATTTATTTTATATATTTGACTGCATCAGTCAGTTGCAGCATGTGGAATCTTTTTAGCTGTGACATGCAAACTCAGGGATTGGACCCTGTCCTTTGCACTGGGAGCATGAAGTCTTAGCCATTGGACTATTAGGAAGGTCCCAAAAACATCTATCCTTTTTTTTCTTTAAAGATAGCAATTTTAGGTAGTCTACAATAGTGGTGAGTCCAGTAATATTCCAATCAATAAATGAATGGTCATTTATGTACAACTAATTTTTACATGGGTGTTCATTGGAAGGACTGATGATGAAGCTGAAACTCCAGTACTTTGGCCACCTCATGCGAAGAGTTGACTCATTGGAAAAGACCCTGATGCTGGGAGGGATTGGGGGCAGGAGGAGAAGGGGACGACAGAGGATGAGATGGCTGGATGGCATCACCGACTCGATGGACATAAGTTTGGGTAAACTCTGGGAGTTGGTGATGGACAGGGAGGCGTGGTGTGCTGCGATTCATGGGGTCACAAAGAGTCGGACACGACTGAGCGACTGAATTGAACTGAACTGAACTGAACTGAATTTTTACATCCAGAGTGATACACTATATTATTTTCTTATAGTGAATTTAACAATCTCAAAACAATTTAAAAAGTGTTAGCATTTGGGCAATTCATAAGAAAAGCTGACATCTGTTCACAAAACATGGTCAGCGCAGTCTAAAGTTTTTCTTCAAGATTTTTCTCCAAACAGCTGTTGCAATGATCCCGAGTTCAGAAATGCTAGGTATAATAGCATTGTGGAGGGAATTAACTTGATGAAAGATCTACCTTTCCTGTTAAGTCATGCTTAATAATGTCTAACTTCTCAGATAATTGTCTTCCACAATAGTTAAACAGTGAATAACAAGTAAAACTGATACACAAGTTTCTATTATTTTGTGAAATGATGGAATGGATGAAACAGAGGGAAACAAAAATGCTGTTTGAGGTGGGAAAAAATAACTCATCTCCAATGATAGAATCCAAAGTAAGCTTGCTGCTGCTGCTGCTAAGTCACTTCAGTCGTGTCTGACTCTGTGCGACCCCATAGACGGCAGCCCACCAGTCTCTGCCGTCCCTGGGATTCTCCAGGCAAGAACACTGGAGTGGGTTGCCATTTCCCCATTACAAATAGACCAACCATCAGGGCCTGATTTGGTAAAATATCCTCTAAATGGTCACCTCTTCCAAAAAAAATTCTGGTCTTTCACCTTGAACTAATTTCTCCCATTTTGTCCTTTCCCATCACTGCTCATGTCCCTATTTATCATTCGACTCCTTGGCTTTGGATTTGAGTTGTTAATATGTCTGGGACTATTGTTATTTAGTCACTAAGTTGCCTCCAACTCTTTTGTGACCTTATGGAGTACAGCCCGCCAGGCTCCTCTGTCCATGGGATTTCCCAGGCAAGATAACGGGAGTCAGTTGCCATTTCCTACTCCAGGAGATCTTCTGTACCCAGGGATCAAACCTGTGTCTCCCGCATTGGCAGGTGGATTCCTCACTACTGAGCCACCAGGGAAGTCCATGCAGGACTGTGCCAGCCTGCGAATGTCTTGGAGGCAGTGGTGGCGTCTTATTGGACTTTGCATGCTTTAACCCTCACCACAAGAAACATGGTGCCATATCTGGCACACTGAAGGAAATTCATAAAATTAAGTAAGTAAACAAATATGTAATATTTTAACTGTGCATTTTTAATTTTACTCTTCTCCATCAAATAAAAAATACAACAAAATAAGCATTTTAGCTTATCTTCAAATTAAGAGACAAAGAATTATATGATTAATTAAATTAGTATTCTTCCTCAGTATTCATCAAATTCAGTTGATAATCCTGTGTCTCTAAAGGCTAGGGTCTGTTTCCAAGTGTGAGTAGTATGAGACATTATAATTAAGTGACCAAGAGGGATTATGAAAAAAGTGAGGTGCTTATCTAAAAGCCCAAATTACCTAATTTGAATTGTTGTTTAATATAATTTATTGAGAAACTATATTATCAGGACTTTCTATGAGCAAGACACCAATGGGAGACACTGAGGATAGGAAGATGGTGACAATCCTGCTTTTTGTCTCAAGGAGAAAGGAAAAAGACTGATACACACACACACACACACACACACACACACACACACACACACACACACATACATAGGCCAGTGACAGAGTTCAGGAAGGGTTATAATTGCAATAACTCAAGCTGATGAGGAACTGAAGAAAGACTGAAATGCAGTCATTAGTAATATGCATTTCTTAAAATCTATAAAAGGTTTGATGATTTACTATAGGAATACAGAGAAAGCAGTGGTGAATCATGCCTGAGCCAGAAAGCCTTGGAAAATTTCATTGCAAAGAACACATTTGAATCAGGGCTTAAGTGGTGACACAGATTTGATCAAATTAGAGGGGCAGGATTTTAGGTAGGAGAAATTGCATCAGCCATGGTGCTGTGACATGGATGTGTCACAATAACTAAAGAGCCGGTGGGACTGGCAACGAGGACCTCTAGGTGACTTCTGAGCAGGTGTGATGGATGCTAAGGAATGGATTATAAAAATATTCTGATACACTGGGATACACTGGGTTTGAGGGAGATCAGAAGCAGGAATAAGTGTTAGAAGCCATTGTCCTGGTGAGAAATTATGGGGAGTGGAATAGGCCAGTAGCTGTGAAAAGAGAGGGCAGAGGAAATGAGAGAGTCTAAGAGGACATTAACATTTTCTAGCTTTAGTGGCAAATAAATTATGATCATTTATATGCTATGGAGAGCTCAGAAGATGGAACTTTTTTTTTAATGGAGTAGAGATAAAAATTTTTAAAGGCAGGAGTGTCAAATGCTGCAGTAGGATGAAGATTAAGTAGTTACCATTTAGGGTGACCATAAACACTTTTCACTTTTATGGGAAAACATAAGCCGCTGATTCCTGTTCCTATCACTGTTGTTCCCCTAGTCAATCTGGAACCATGAAATAATATTTAGTGCTAAACTGCCTATGCAGAATTGGAAAAGAATGTTTAGTTGATTGCTGTATGCCATGTCAACTGATTAGCTTCTCTTCTGTGTGGATCAGCTGCTGGGGACGCTGGTTGCTCACAGGAGCAGCTGTTGTCACTGATTCTGCTCCAAGCAGTAGGTGAGCTGGAGTCAGATTGTGCTGCAGAGGTGAAGGAGAAGGGAGATGGAATTTGTAAGGGAGACACATTTCTACCTCTACTCCATAAGGTTTTTTTTTTTTCTTCCTGGACCTGAAAATTAAACTGACATAAGACAGATTAACATGAGAAAAGCTAACAAATGTATGTGGTTTATGTGATGCTGGAGATTTCTTAAGGCAAAAAGGACCCAAAGAAATGATGAAACCTAAATATTCTTTTTACTAGGTTGAACAAAGACAGACAATTATGGAAAAGTAATTAAAATTTAAGGGGAGGCTAAAGGAAGATGAAAATTCTAAGTAGGTCTGTTTGTACAGAATTCTCTTGGCTTTGACACCCATGGAAGAATGTTCTCTTGGTACAGTTCAGTTTAGTTCAGTTGTTCAGTCACGTCTGACTCTTTGTGACCCCATGGACTGAAGCATACCAGGCTTCCCTGTCCATCACCAACTCCCAGAGCTTACTCAAACTCATGTCCATAGGGTCAGTGATGCCATCCAGCCATCTCATCCTCTGTCGTCCCCTTCTCTCGCCTTGAATCTTTCCAAGCCTCAGGGTCTTTTTCAATGAGTCGGTTCTTGGTACAGAGAAGGCATCTTTCACAGACGTGTTTTATCTCCTGTTTTTAGAAAGAAGAGGAGAGATTAGAATGGCCTTATCTTATCTGCTATTTTTTAAAGTGCCTTTTAGTTCAGTTCAGTTCAGTTGCTCAGTTGTGTCTGACTCTTTGCGACCCCGTGGACTGCAGCATGCCAGGCCTCCCTATCTATCACCAACTCCCAGAACTTGCTCAAACTTATGTCCACTGAGTCCATGATACCCTCCAACCATCTCATCCTCTGTCGTCCCCTTCTCTTCCTGCCTTCAAACTTTCCCAGCATCAGGGTCTTCTCCAATAAGTGAGTTCTGTGCAACAGATGGCTAAAGTACTAGAGTTTCAGCTTCAGCATCAGTCCTTCCAATGTATATTCAGGATTGATTTCATTTACAATAGACTGGTTGGATCTCCTTGCAGTCCAAGGGACTCTCAAGATTCTTCTCTAACACCACAGTTCAAAAGCATCAATTCTTCAGCACTCAGCTTTCTTTACAGTCCAATTCTAACATCCATACATGACTACTGGAGAAACCATAGCTTTGACTTGATGGACCTTTGTTGGCAAAGTAATGTCTCTGCTTTTGAATATGCTGTCTAGGTTGGTCATAACTTTTCTTCCAAGGACCAAGTGTCTTTTAATTTCATGGCTGCAATCACCATCTGCAGTGATTTTGGAGCCCCTCCCCCCCCCAAAAAAAAAGTCTGTCACTGTTTCCATTGCTTTCCCATCTATTTGCCTTGAAGTGATGGGACCAGATGCCATGATCTTAGTTTTCTGAATGTTGAGCTTTAAGCCAGCTTTTTCACTCTCCTCTTTCACTTTCATCAAGAGGCTTTTAGCTCCTCTTCACTTTCTGCCATAAGGGTGGTGTCATCTGCATATCTGAGGTTATTGATATTTCTCCAGGCAATCTTGATTCCAGCTTGTGCTTCTTCCAGCCCAGCATTTCTCATGATGTACTCTGTATATAAGTTGAATAAGCAGGGTGACAATATACAGCCTTGATGTACTCCTTTTCCTATTTGGAAGCAGTCTGCTGTTCAATGTCCCATTCTAACTGTTGCTTCCTAACCTGAATGCAGATTCCTCAGGAGGCAGGTAAGGTGGTCTGGTATTCCCATCTCTAGAAGAATTTTCCAGTTTGTTTTGATCCTCACAGTCAAAGGCTTTGGCATAGTCAATAAAGCAGAAATAGATGTTTTTCTGGAACTCTCTTGCCTTTTCCATGATCCAACAGATGTTGGTAATTTTTTTTTTTTTTTTATATTGTACCTCTGCCTCTTCTAAATCCAGCTTGAACATCTGGAAGTTCACGGTTCACGTACTATTGAAACCTGGCTTCGAGAATTTTGAGCATTACTTTGCTAGCCTGTGAGATGAGTGCAATTGTGTGGTAGTTTGAGCATTCTTTGGCATTGCCTTTCTTTGGGATTGGAATGAAAACTGACCTTTTCCAGTCCTGTGGCCACTGCTGAGTTTTCCAAGTTTGTTGGCATATTGAGTGCAGCATTTCCACAGCCTCATCATTTAGGATTTGAAATAGCTCAATTGGAATTCCATACCTCCACTAGCTTTGTTCCTTTAACTCAAAATAATCCTTATGCCAAAGTGACATATTTGAGGGCAGCATATTCTGCCCTGCTGCATCTCATTCAGGAGAGTCATCACCTATGAAATAAATAAGGAACAACAGTGAACCTGAAAACCCAGGAGGATTTTCCTCTTGCTGTTCTGTGAGGTTCATTATAGTTTGTATTCAGTTAAGAGAGTTGATAGTCAAGTTATATTTAGTTATTGCATTTCAAATCTTGTATTTATGCACCTTCTCTCTAATGTTCTATACTGTTAAACACTTTAAAATTATGTAATCCAGGGTGAAAAACTGGAAAAAAATTGTTAAATTTAACTCTGTTCACATTATAAAAATTCTGGGGAAATTGCATGGATGTGTTTGTAATGTATCCCGTAATATCATGTATTATATTGTTATAGCTGAAGAATGTTGTAAATACTAATCTTCCTGCAATGTGGGATACCCAGGTTTGATCCCTGGGTTAGCAAGATCCTCTGGAGAAGGGAATGGCTTCCTAATCCCATGGACAGAAGAGCCTGGTGGGCTACAGTCCATAGGGTTGCAAACAGTCGTGCATGACTGAGTGTCTAACATTTAATCAGAAAGATCAATATAGAGAATCACCTGGAAAAAAAAAGTCCCGTGTTTGAGAAAATTTAAAAGGTAGTTGTGGGGCTACCATCTTATTGGTTCTCTCTGTTGGGCTGAACGGTGGGAACTAAAAGACCACGCAGTGAATCTCATGATTTTTTCAAGGAGTGGACTTGGAGGAGGTGGAGGGTTGCAAACTAGATTACATACCTTTCTCAAGAAATAAACCAGAGGCGAACGAAAACAAACAAGCTAACAAACTTCAGCAGGTTTACAACCCAGTTTGCTGTAGAGTCAGAAAATTGTATTTATTGTCTTTTGTAAATAATTATTTACTGTTGTCTAGAGTAGCCTTTTATTCCTGCCTTTGCAGAGTGTATTTTGTGTGCTACTAGTGATCATCTGTGCTTCCATAACCACCCTTCCTCTAACCTCCAGGTGCTGGCCTCTTCCCATGTTTCTTGAAAAGTCAAAGGTGTGAGTCTTGTTAAACAAATTTTATTTTTCTTTCTTCCTAAAGACATTCATAAATACATGCATTGCTCTGCTCTGAATTATCTTGGTCTCCGAACAAGGTGAAAGTAGACATTTAATTATGGTTTTTTTTTTTTTTTCCCCAGCCCCTGGTATTTGTTCTTATTGCTCATAGCAATATTTTAGCTCACTTTAATTTACTGTACTAGTGTTCTTAATCCCCCAAAGTCACAATTCTATTCAGGAAGACAAAACATATAAAGTGATAAGATGTCTCATTATCGCAAAATACAAGAAAAATGAAACTGTCATTGCCCAGTTTCTCTAGAAAGGAGAGCCTGGGGCAAAGATAAAAGTGATAACACAGCAGTTTTGAAGGTGAAACCCAGTCCAGCATAGCATGAGTAAGGAGAGCGAAGTGAGGGAATGGTAGCGGTGAGCCAGCAGGAGTGCATGGCCAGGCTGGGGACCACTTCATGGCAGGCTGCACCTAGGCGTACCAGCTTAGCAAGGACATTGCTGGCCATAGGGACAGCTCTGAAGGGTGACAATGAGTAACAGATTGTGACTCTGGGCATTGAAATGAAGGAGGAAGGAGCAGGAACTTATTTATGTAGCTCTCTCATTTTTGAGCTTCCCCAGTGTCTCAGCTGTAAAGAGTCTGCCTGAAATGCAGAAAGTGCAGGTTCGACCCCTGGGTTGGGAAGATCTTCTCGAGGAAGGCACGGCAGCTGATACCAGTCTTCTTGCCTGAAG
Organism: Ovis aries; assembly: GCF_016772045.2. Classification (NCBI taxonomy): domain Eukaryota; kingdom Metazoa; phylum Chordata; class Mammalia; order Artiodactyla; family Bovidae; genus Ovis; species Ovis aries. Next base: position 21,775,476 of record NC_056073.1, on the reverse strand, counting down.
GATCCCATGGACAGAGGAGCCTGGTGGGCTACTCTCACAGAGAGCTGGACGTGACCGAGGACGCATGCTCTAATCTTTTGCTTTCCATAAGTAAATGTTTACTGTTTGTGGGAGTCAACTACTGCATATTCTGGGAGGCATCATTTGGCTTTTACTGTCCTGTCCTATGATATGATGCTTCATCTAAATTTAGACATAGAAGAAAGCGAAAACTCTGACCAGGCAGCAGATTGGCTTGGCTGTGCACAATCAAGGATTCAGAGCATGGCATTCTCAGGGCAAGTGACTGGTTGGCCTCCGGCAAAGACCCCAAAGTTCCGTTTAGTACGGCAGCTGTGCAAGTGAGCCAGTATCCAGGAGACTGCTGGCACCAAGGGAATCTGAGATTTGTGTCTCATAAAATACGCTGGATCTTTAAAAATAACAACTAAGCAATCCATAGAGATGTGTAAGAGAGATTTATCAGGAATTCTGTCAAATGTAGGTGAATGCAAAAAAATGATGGTTTGAAGTTGAGTAGCTTCTCTTACAATCACACTCTCAAGATTTTGTGCAGCATGACACTTCGCAATGTTATTTGAATCCCTTTTTCTTCAATGACATGCATGTATGTCACAGGCTCTGCTATGAACATAGTGAGGAGTCTGGTGCCTCAAGCAATGCACTGACCACACACTGGGAGAAAAATCAGAGCCATATAAGGAAATCCAGCAGAGCTTCTGGAACTCAGTTGCAAATTTCTCAGGAAATAATGTATATGATTAATGCTATTGTTTTTTTTCTTATTAAGATTAACAATCAGCTTAGTTTAGACTTGAGATTTTGTGATATGTTCGCTAAAGCCAGATTTATTTTTAATTAAAAAAATTATTTATTTTTTACTTTACAATATTGTATTGGTTTTGCCATATATCAGCATGAATCCACCACTGGTGTACACGTGTTCCCAATCCTGAACCCCCTTCCCACCTCCCTCCCTGTACCATCCCTCTGGGTCATCCCAGTGCACCAGCCCCAAGCATCCTGTACCCTGCATTGAACCTAGACTGGCAATTTGTTTCTTATATGATATTATACATGTTTCAATGCCATTCTCCCAAATCATCCCACCCTCTCCCTCTCCCTCTGAGTCCAAAAGACTGTTCTATACATCTGTGTCTCTTTTGCTGTCTCGCATACAGGGTTACCATTACCAACTTTCTAAATTCCATATATATGCGTTAGTATACTGTATTGGTGTTTTTCTTTCTGGCTTACTTCACTCTGTATAATTGGCTCCAGTTTCATCCACCTCATTAGAACTGATTCAAATGTATTCTTTTTAATGGCTGAGTAATACTCCATTGTGTATATGTACCACAGCTTTCTTATCCATTCATCTGCTGATGGATATCTAGGTTGCTTCCTTGTCCTGGCTATTATAAACAGTGCTGCAATGAACACTGGGGTACATGTGTCTCTTTCAATTCTGGTTTCCTCGGTGTGTATGCCCAGCAGTGGGATTGCTGGGTCATAAGGCAGTTCTATTTCCAGTTTTTAAAGGAATCTCCACACTGTTCTCCATAGTAGCTGTACTAGTTTGCATTCCCACCAACAGTGTAAGAGGGTTCCCTTTTCTCCACATCCTGTCCAGCATTTATTGCTTGTAGACTTTTGGATCGCAGCCATTCTGACTGGCATGAAATGGTACCTCATTGTGGTCTTGATTTGCATTTCTCTGATAATGAGTGATGCTGAGCACCTTTTCATGTGTTTGTTAGCCATCTGTATGTCTTTGGAGAAATGTCTATTTAGTTCTTTGGCCCATTTTTTGATTGGGTCATTTATTTTTCTGGTATTGAGCTGCAGGAGTTGATTGTATATTTTTGAGATTAGTTGTTTGTCATTTGCTTCATTTGCTATTATTTTCTCCCATTCAGAAGGCTGTCTTTTCACCTTACTTATAGTTTCCTTTGTTGTGCTAAAGCTCTTAATTTTAATTAGGTCCCATTTGTTTATTTTTGCTTTTATTTACAATATTCTGGGAGGTGGGTCATAGAGGATCCTGCTGTGATTTATGTCAGAAAGTGTTTTGCCTATGTTCTCCTCTAGGAGTTTTATAGTTTCTGGTCTTACATTTAGATGGAACAAAATAGAAAGCCCAGAGATAAATCCACATACCTATGGATACCTTTTCTTTGACAAAGGAGGCAAGAATATACAAGGGATTAAAGACAATCTCTTTAACAAGTGGTGCTGGGAAAATTGGTCAACCACTTGTAAAAGAATGAAACTAGATCACTTTCTAACACCATACACAAAAATAAACCCAGATTTAAAATTACTATCCTGGCTGTTGCTGCTTATTGGAAAATGTCCTTCAAGCACAGAGTAGTGTGTAATTCAAGGACTCATTCTTCCAGCTATTTTGTTTTAACTAGCAGAGTTCAGTTGTAGAAGAAAGAAACAGTGACATCCTACTCATGAAGTAAGATTTTTTTCCCCTCTGTTTTACTGTTAAAGATGTCGCAGGCAAGTTATGAGATCTGCAAGGAACTCTGGCTTACCTAGAGTATGAAAAAGTGGAAAATTATGTTTTCTCCTGACTTCACGCCATTAGACTCTCATGGGGCAAGAATGCAGAGAAAGATTCTGGAGATCCCATGCTAATTTTTTATATATATACAAAAGCAGATCTAGCCCCAATTCATCTCACTGAAGAGAGATAGCAACAGAGCATCAAGGCCATTGCAAATAAATACCCTCTATTCTCCCATGGACATGAATTGATGGTAAATTTACTTAAAGTCTGACTTGCCTAACAAAGTTATTTTGGGGGCTACTTTTGATGAATAAAAATTGTCACCACTTATTGCATGCTTTCTTATTTGCCAGACAGTGTTCTAAGTGTTTTTAAAAATCCTTTTAATCTTTCTAACAACCATAAGGGGAAAGTTACCCTCATTATATGGAGAAGGAGACAGAATTACAGAACTGATATATGTAACCTGCCTAGGGTCACACAGGCAGCAAATAAAATGGGAGAGCTGGAAATGAGCAGTCTAGAGCAGGCAGATTCTTCTTAGCTAAAAATGATTATTGCCTCACCCCTAACACCAGTGATGTATGTGTGTGATATGAATATAAGCATGTATAGAATTTCTTATTTCCCTTATTTGCTCAATAACAAATATGGAAACTAATTCCTAAATATATTTCATTTTTATCTGCTTTGTCAGAGAATACATTCAAATAAGAAAGGGACTCTAGGAGACCCTGAAATTATCCTTCCCTCACCTCTCATAAGCTTTATATCAAACACACAAAGGAGCCTACCTCCTTGTCCTTCATAAATGTGCTCAGGTTTATGAAACTTGAAAAGTGACAGATTGTTTATTAAGTCACTTAATCACTAATACGTCTCGTCTCTTTCTCAAATAGTGAGCTATTACTCCAGCTGCTAAGAAAGTTAATATGCTCATAACTAAGTGATTGAGGAGAGCTGTAATACATCTGTAACTGTCTCATAATGCAAGGTAAATAAGCTGGAAATTATCTCCTGACACTCTTAAGGCTGCCAGGAGACAGAAAGATTCTCCTCCTGGTTCCACCGGATTTGTTTCATGTAAATTTTTGCTGGCCCTTGCCAGGGAATACAAATTTAGAGGGCAAAGAGTTTGAAGGCTTCGGAATACTTTGCTTTTAGGATTCTGCCCCTAGAACAACTCCAAGTTTAAAACAGGTAACACTTTCAATTTGATATTTAAGATGTGCACAAATTTATAATAGTTTTCCTTTGTCTCCTCCATGAGGCATTAGGGATCTTTTCCAGGTCACATCTAATTTTTAGACCAGCGTGAGGGCATCAAGAAGCAAACTGTTGTTAGTCAAAGTTATAAAGATACAGTCTTATGGTGCTTACTTTACTTGGCTTGGGTTTAAACTCCCTTTTTTATGCTTTCCCTCTGGATGCTTTTATTCTTATCTCCAGCCTAATTTAGCACAGGGTTCATGCTCTGTGTGTCTGCAGTTTGTTTAGCATACATTTCTTGGAATTGCCGCATGCTTATGCACAACTATATAACGGGCTTGTGTGTATTAGTAGTTCAGTCGTGTCCAACTCTGAGACCCCATGGACTGTAGCCAGCCAGGCTTCTCTGTCCATGGTGTTCTCCAGTCAAGAATATTGGAGTGGGTTGCCATTCCCTTCTCCAGAGGATCTTTCTGACCCAGGAATCGAACTGAGGTCTCCTGCACTGCAGGCAGATTCTTTATTGTCTGAGCCACCAGGGAAGCCCATAGGATGGGCTTACTGCCAATTACCAGCATAGGTGGTCCCTGCTGAAGGTCAATTATCTCATATCAGGTTGACAGTACACAGAACTGCAGTTCAGTTGGACAATATCAGAATCAACCTTTTTTTTTTCTTTTTGATTGACAGATCCTGCCTCAGGTTTATTTGTCAAATAGCACAGGAGGACACTAGTCCCCTGCAGACAGCAGCCCAGGGGTCACACCACTTTTCTGTCCTCACATTGGCAGATGAAGGCCTGTACTGGAGGCTTTGTGGGTGCTTGGGCACCTTTGAAAGCCTGAGCCTGAGCCTGAGCTGGAGTTGGAGTTGCAGCTGCACCTGCAGTTGTGACCTTGGCTTTGGTTTCAGTCTTGGCCTGGGATTTTGGCTAGCAGAGCCTGAGACCCTTGGCGATGCAGGCATGAGCGGATTTTCTGTGCTTAGGGCGAGCAGTGTAGGCAAGTCACCTTAGCTTGTGGCTGCCACCCTTTGGGATCTTGGGCTTGACCTCCTTAGGCTTCACGAGAGCCTTGACAGCCTCAACACGTGCATTCATGGCCTTGGTGTTATTGGCCTGTGTCTGCTTCAGGCCCTTCACGTGCTTCTCGGTAAAGCACATTCCTTGAGAACTTATAGTCCATCCCCTTAAAAGACTCATATCATCGCGATCAGAGTCATAACTTTTTAAAAATTTTATTTATTTATTTGGCTGTGCCAGGTCTTAGTTGTGGCAAGCAGGCCGTTTAGTCTTTGTTGCATCATGTGGGGGATCTTTAGTTATGGCATTCAGGATCTAGCTCCCTGGCCAGGGATCGAACCCTGGCCCCTTGCACTGGGAGTGTGGAGCCTTAGCCACTGGACCGCAAGGGAAATCCCGATTGGGATTTTTTGATGCTGTTTCTGTGTCATTTTCAGGACTGGTTGTGCATGTGTGGTTCTTGGACTTGGCCATGTCTACACCTGGAGGATGAGAGTGGAGAATTAGAGCTAAGGGCTCACTGGGCTGGGTCTTATCTCTCCACCCTGGTGGGGGACTCCAGATCCTGAAGCTCCTGGGACCTGAAGAGAAAGAGTCAAACTAAGTGTTTCTTCTTTTACATTTTTTTTTCACAAAAGCAACTGTTGCTGTCACCAACACATAGGAGACCACAAATGTGGTCTAGTCATGACATGTCCATTCTTAGTGATGGGACCTTTCCTAGCTACTGTGTTCCTAAGTTCTGGTTCAGAATAGGCACTCAGCTACATAATACACCTGAAGTAAAACAAGCCTTTCTGCCAACTTTAACTGAGCAGTTGCTTTGTGCCAGGGGCTATGCTAGGTGGCTCAGATACTGCTAGTACTTGGAGAAATACAAGTAACTTCTTTCAGTCCTCAAAGAAGGCACTGAGGTCTTAGAATTGACCCCCTCAGCAGGTGGGAGTGCCAGTTTTGGCTTAACTGCATTGCTGACATCTTAAATATCCAAAGGACTTTTGAATTTTTGCATTCGCTTTGATAGTCAATGCATTTAACTTTAAAATATCTAACGTATTCCTCTAAATATTTAATACTGATCATATAATTCATAAGCACTAATATTTTATAAAGTCAAATCTCCTAAGAATTTAAACATTGCAAACTGAACTAGCCGATTTCTTTTAAACATGTCAATAACATTGAGTCTCACATGCCAACTTCTGTTTTCAGCAACATGCACTCAGATAAGATGAAGAAAGATGATGACAATAGTTACACAATTTATTTCTGTTTATAGACTTGACTTTTATAAATGCTCATACTAAATTTGATTGATTCCTCATATCAATTTATTTTGTGTCTTTAGAGTAGCAGAATTATTTATTTTTGTGATTTCAAAAGAAAATGATTATTGCTTTTCATTCGTCAAGTTGCAGTATCCAGACTGGGTCACTGACTGCCTCACTGGCCTCCTCCTCATAGCAACAGTTCACTGGTTATGTCAACGGGACTCTTTGGTCTGTGCTTTCCCTTGAAACCCTTGCCTCCTTCATTCCCTCCAATCAAGTGTCAGGACATATATTTATTAAAAGTAAGAGACTTAATTCCTGGTATGTATAAGGGAAGAGATGTTCCTTCTTCCTTTTTCTCAGAACATTTTTTGTTTTTTTTTGGCAAACCTGTAAATTTCTTCTCTGCATCTTTGAGATGTGTGCACATCTTTTTAAAAAGATCCTGTTGTGCTACTGACCCAGCTTTGGGTTCATTTACCAGATGTTCAGCAATGTCAACTACTGATCCAGATTGTGGTGAAGGAAATTGCTGCATTTATTGCAGGGCACCAAGCAGCAAGCACGGGCCTTTCATGCTCAAAAGACCCGAATTCCTCAATGGCTTTCAGGAAGGGATTTTTAAAGACAGAGGAAGAGAGTTAGACATGGTGCATGATCAGCTTATGCACAGTTTTCTGACTGGTTGATGATGAGGTAACTGGATGATGTTTCGGGAATTTCAATCATCAACGTTCTAGTTCCAACTGGTCTGGCGTCTTTATGCTGGTGGTCACAGGCAGTTAACATCTCCACCTGGTAGGGGTTTTTAGTATCTGCAAAACCACTCAAAGATATGACTCAGGATATTATCTACAGCCCTTGAAAAGGAACTAAAGGTCCTTGAGTTTGTTTTATGACTAAGCTATTATTGTTTTGTCTTGCTTGACTGCTTTCTCTTTTTTTTTTTTTTTTCCCTGTATTTTCTTGCTTCTCTGATTAACTTCATTATTTGGAACTAGAGGAAGGCCTAGGAGGCAAAAGCTTTTCTATAAACAAGAGTTGAGGGACATAGAGGCTTTTCCCCAGGAAGGCCCTGAAGAGTCCTGCTTTGTTTCCATTGCGAGTTTTGCAAGTAGGAACATCTATCTGAAGGATCTGAAAGTCATCACATCAAGGAAGAGAGTTCTGAGACTCCTCCTATATCCTCACTTGGCTGCCTTGTGAATAAACTCTTTCTTGGCTGTAAACCTCTGCGTCCCAGCACTTGCCTTGCTATGCATTGGGCAAATGGATCTGGTTCAATAACAATATCTGCCAGGTTGGATGCTGCTCAATTCGCAAATCATTGAATGGAGCTAATAAGATCTTTAAAATTTACACAGTTGATTTTTTTTTTGAACAACATGGAGAAGCACTGTTCAAATCTATCTTGAGGAAAGGACTCCTTGTCCTCCTACCAGGAACATAGTTATATGAGAGCCTCCAGCGGCTCACAATTTTAAGGTCTCCTTCAGCGTTTGGACCATGATCACACTTTTTGGGAGAGGCGGGGGACAGCTCCTTGCTAATGATAAACAAGGAGGTGGTAACAGCTTCATCATTTCTTCCAGTGAAAAACTTCTCTAACAAGCAGTTTCTGCTCCAGAACTCTGAGTGGGCTGGGGACTTTAGGCATTGAAGTCTGATGGCTCCTCCTGCCAGGAAATTCCTTCCTTCTCTCCTGCCCTTGAATAACTCATATGCCTTTGAGCTCTTAGATCAAGCATCACCCTCTCAAGAATTGGACCTAGGCAAGACGAAAATTGCCTAGGTCCCATTTCCCCATTAGAAACTCCCATAGTAATATTTCTTAATTAATTTTTAATTTTGCAATGATTTGATTAATATGTGTTTCTCATATTGCTTGCAAGTCCACTGTGTCTATTTTTGCTCACTGTTGCATTGCCTTGGCCTAGCACAATGGGAGATAGTTATTAAAATAATCAGTATACATTAGCTGTGTTGAGGTTGTAGTGTATAAATATCGTAAGGGATTTTGACATGTAACTTCATACGCCAACTGGTCATGAAAGGCTTGGTGTTCAGAATGAAACATTTCAACAGTTTTGGGTCTAGAGCTTGGTTGGTATTACAAAAGGTTATATAAAAGAATGAGATGATGAAGATAAAGAATTTAGATAGCATATTAATAGGAGTGAAGGAAAGGCAATGAAGACATGAAATATTGGAGAGGAAGTACGTTGGAGCTTGGTGAGTATTGAATGTGTTTTTTAAGAGGCAAAGTGTTTTGCCACTTAAAAAAAAAAGACAGAGATTAAAGTTAGTGAGAGTGGAGGTTTCTCCTTGATGAGTTTTAACCACCTACTGATTTTTTTTTAATTTACCCTGCTCTCCTCTGTGGTGCTGAAAATAGCCAGAGAACCAGGGCAGTTTAACACTGGTCCTTTTGCTCAAGGCTGCATCTAGCAACTTAATTATTTCTTTAGCGCTGGGTAGAAATAGTTCAGTTTCCTCGAGTAGTGATTTTAAGGAAAGCAAGTCATCTTGAAGAGCTCTGTGCTTCTCTTCCAAAAGTTAAGAACAGGGCAGGAAGTGAATGATCTGTTATACCCCTATGTTGGTTTACTTAATTAGGCACAAAATGCATTCTAAACATGGAACTTACTTTTCTGAAGAAATACACAATGATGAATATCCTGAAGAAGAATGATTATTTTATGGGGCATCCCTGGGACTCACCGCTTTTTGCACTAAAAAGTCAGCCACACCTTGCTGCCTGTGGGCTTATTTCTTCCCACTCTAGTCTTTTAAAAGTGTTCCTTCACATAAGGGCATAGAGAAAGGAAGGTATACTGTGACCCCCCTTGAGAAAGGAAGCCATACTTTATCTCACCTTGTGTTCTTCAGTGCCTGAAAAGTATTAAGTGTTCAGGGAAGGAAGGTAGGAAGGAAATTAGATCCACTATATGAAAAGGAAATGTGAAGACACCATACACAGGAAAGAAAAAGAAAATGAGCTGCAGATGGAATGCTGTGGAAGACGAGATAATGTTCTTATTTTTCTTGTTTTGGTTTGAAGAGTGAACTCGTTCGGGAGGAAAAAAGAATAATGGGATGGTGGAAAGAAAGGAAGAAAGTGGAGTGGAGAGAGATGATTGAGGAAAAGATCAGAAGCCGTTGTGTCTTATTTGGGTGAACTTGACAGAGGATGAGATGGCTGGATGGCATCACCGACTCGATGGACATGAGTCTGAGTGAACTCCAGGAGTTAGTGATGGACAGGGAGGCCTGGCGTGCTGCGATTCATGGGGTCACAAAGAGTCGGACACGACTGAGCGACGGACCTGAACTGAACTGCCACTCAAATCTATAGGGCTTATAGATGACCAACAGTCATCTCTAGAAAAACTAAGTTCAATTAGCAGCTGATATGAAAATTGACATCTACTTCTGTTACTTTAAAAAAAAGAAAGAATTTAAGCATTGCTAAGCTATGTTTACTGCACCAGTTCATTTGCAGGATACTCCTTGATTAGAAAAGGATAGGGGATTTCACAAGAGACCCAGAATTATGCAGTTCAGAGCAGAGACTTGTAAATCTGCTGCCATTTGAGATGTCTGAGTCCATTTCATCTTTCCTGGATGAAGCACAGAGCCTTTAGGTCCTTCTCATCATGGTCTCCAGGTCAGTAAGAAATAGTCTCAGAGTACTTGAACAAATGAGCTTGGCTACCCTCCTGAGAGGTTGTTAAAATGCTGGGAGTCCATTTAACATTATTTTATATAGAATTCAATGTTTGAATCTTCTGTATAACATCAATAAGTAGTAATAAAAACTTTACTTGAATACCTTTAGCATTAGGGAGTTTATGAAAATGTATCAGCATCTGAGGCAGCTTCCCTCTTTGGAAAACTCTTAAAATTTTCCTCTTCTATTGAGCTGCCATCTGCCTGCCTATAATTCACATTCATTTCTTTTCATCTACCATTTGTGCCCACACAGAACACGTGTGTCTCTTTGTCATGTCTATTCTTCCCATGTCTTTTCTTCTTTAAAATTTTGTCAAAGTTTTTCATGCGATATATTCCCTGTAATATCCTGGTTACCTTTCTGAACCTTATAATATCTTATTTAGCACCTTATGCTATGGTCTCAAATACATGTGTTTTGTTATGCATATATTAGTACAGGAAACTTAAATCCTCTGACTCCACACCTGAAATCCTATTGTGAGATATTTTTTCCAAAACAAATTGCTATGTGGTTATCTTCTACTATAATATATTTGCAAACAAAATAACAAACACAGCCTTCTTTTGCTCTTTATTAAAATACAAATATTTTTAATGATGCAATTTGATTCAACCTCCAAATAATTACAATTTTTGTATTTTAGTTTTTTGAAACTCAGAGGATATGTGTCTCTAAAATAGACATTATAACAGTAGTCTGTGGAATTAAAAATTGAATAGATCATTCTTTTAACTACTTACATATTCAAAACTAAAGGTCGTAAGTAAGAGAACTTTAGTCATGATTTACCTAGACATATGTCAGATAAATTAGCAAAATGCATAAATTCCACTAAGGCTCTTAAACAGGGACTTCTTTCATAACATACTTCTCTCAGTTACAAAATGAAAGGTTACAAAGAAAGAAAATGAAAAATAACAACAGACAAAGAAGTTTAATAAAACTGGGACACTGGAAGAACATCCTTGAAAAATGGGAATAATATTTATTAATTTTGAAGGAAAGGTGCTTCGGGCACTGAGTAAGCACCTTTTTTATCCTTACTTTTTCAAATATTTGTGTTATTTACCAAATACGAGACTAGAAGACACTGAAAAATTGATGCAGACTTACCACAGTTTTTCTAAAGAAGCTGCTGAATATTAGAAACAGCATAATCTTACCAAGGAACCAAATAAAAATAAGAACTGCATATTTTCAAATTAATTAAGTAGAATCTTCTCTGACGGCAATTTATATTTCACAGAACTATAATAGATAAAAAAATTGGAAATTAGTTCTTATAAATTAACTTATTACTTGCTAAAGTAGTTTCAGAAAAAAGTGACAACTGATTTTGTTCTGATTGCTTCAGTGAAATAGCTGAGGAAAGAGAGGCCAAAGAAATGCAACAAAGGCCAAAACGTTTTCTTTTGTTGTTTTTACAGATTTTTGTTGTTTAAAAAAAATCTATTTTCTACTTTATTAAAATTTGTATATTTCAGTGAGTGTAAGTGAAGTCTCTCAGTCGTGGCCGACTCTTTGCGACCCTGTGGACTGTAGCCCACCAGGCTCCTCTGTCCACGGGATTCTCCAGGCAAGAATACTGGAGTGGGTTGAGATTTCCTTCTAAGAAAGTACAATTTAATACAATAAAAATTCATCTATTTTAATTGTATAGTTCAGTGAGTTTGAGGAACATAAACATCCATGTGACAACATTATCAAGTACCTAATATTTTCATTAGCCTAAATACTTTCATACAAGGCCCACACATTTTGAGAGAGGATAATGATTTCATGTTTGCTAAGTAAGCAGTTATTTGGAAAACTATAGAAAGAATGTGTTTGACAGTGCCCAATGTTCCTTTTGTAAAAAATTCCTAATATTTTAACAGAACCAAGCACATGATGGCTCTGAGTCTGCTAGTGTCAGCAGTACCCTGGATACAACACAGATTAAATGCACGTGGCCACATCTCCATTCTTTTGCTGTAAAATAAGATCCACTCTCTACTAAACATTACTAGTGAATTGCACACACTGCTACGTAGTATGGTAGTCTGATCCTAACATTCAAAAGGATCAATTTGATCAAAGCAGAATTGCACTGGACAAAGCTCAATAGGTAAGGAAGGCTATATCAAAGCAGTTGCTGTAGGGGAGAGAGATCAGAACTCAATCTGAGCTCAAGTCCACAGAAACAGACGACAGGGCAGGAGAGGTTTTTAGAGCTGGGGTAAGGTGGAGGGGTGTGTCATAGGCCATCTGTGTTTACTTAGCAGCCTTGTTGAAAGGAAAAGCAAACTTTCTCCTATCTTCTTGACAGAAGGTGGTTTTAAAACTTGGAGGAAGGGACTTCCCTGGTGGCACAGGAGATAAGAATCCACCTGCCAATCCAGGGGACACAGGTTTGATCCCTAGTCCGGGAAGATTCCAAATGATATGGGTCAACTAAACCTGTGCAACCACAACTGCTGAGTCTGAGAGCCTCCACTATTGAGGCTGTGTGTTGCAACCTACTGAAGCCCACAGGCTCTAGGGCCTGCGAGCCGCAACTACTGAAGCCCAGGTACCTAAAGCTTGTCCTCTGCAGCAAGAGAAGCCCCCTGTGCTCTGCAATGAGAAGCCCATACACTGCAACTAAGGGCAGCCCCTGCTCATGGCAACTAGAGAAAGCCCATGCAAAGCATCAAAGACCCATTATAGCCAAAAATAAGTAAATAAATGAAATATGAAACAAACCAACTTCAGGAAGACTTGGTGGAAGTTGAGCTCTTACTCTCCCACAAACTGGAAGAAAGAGGCGACATTTTCTTTGATGATTACCATTCAAATGGATGGCTCCCAGGTCTTTGAGAAAGACAGTCTTGGGCTTTAAAAATATTTAAATTTCAAAAAGATGGAGAAAGAATATATGGATTACATGTTTTCTAAAGCAAATGCTCTCAAGTACGGACAGGAAGGACCTAGAATCTGGAAGAAGCCTGTCTAAAGTTCAGTCAAGCTGAGAGGGACCCTGACCTTGGAGTCCTTTAGGAATTCACCTCTTTTACTGCCCTTGATTTGCTTTCAGCCAAAGGTCAGCACACCCCACAATCAGGAAAGCTTCTAACATCTCTACACCTGAGAGTGCAGGCTCAATTGTCTCCAACCAGCAATGGATAAAAGGACTTATACCTTTCCTTAGTCCAATGTTCACTTTATTTTCTGTTTCATAATTAAACTTGTCTGAGCATGATCGACAATAAAAACATCTATCCTTTCTCAGAGAACCTGATCCCCTCTGTAAGGTATTTCCCAGTGACTTAGATCGAATAATCACTGTGGTACATTTTAACAAATCTAGGTTATTCAGCCTTCCATGAGAACATTGCAATTAGAGTCTTCAGGGTCAAAAAGAGTAAACTACTTTTTACATTCTTCTTTCAATATCCTTATTCCTGATAGCTAGTGAGTAATCATCTTGAATAAGAATCACCGAATTTACCAAGAACAAGAAAAAAATTTTAAGGCCATGAGAAGCTACAGTCCAGATTTGGAGGCTCTTCAGTTCATATTATTAATCTCATTCTAAAGCATCTCTATTTGGGTTTCTCCAAGAATCCACCTGCAATGTGGGAGACCTGGGTTCGATCCCTGGGTTGAGAGATCCCCTGGAGAAGGGAAAGGCTATCAATTCCAGTATTCTCGCCTGGAGAATTTCATGAATTGTACAGTCTATGAGGTTGCAAAGAGTTGGACATGACTGAGCGACTTTCACTTCACTTCACTATACAGGAAGATTCCCCCAATAATAAGTGGATACTTCCTTACGTTACCATAAGGATTCTCTCTGAACAGGGAGTCTTCCACAAATGAAAATTTTGGTTTCTTTCCTTGTAAGCAGAAGCTACTCGAAATCCTCCATACCATAGTTTTTTTCCAGTCTAATAAAATTTTTATTATCCTATCTAAACCATGTGCCCTGCTACAATTAGGTTATAGTAATTGACCAGCATCTGCCCTCTTCCTAGATCCCTGCAGGTAGTTCAATTTGATGACTGCCTACAGCTGCTAAGACTAATTTTGGAATCTATTCTCTATCTAGGAGCATTCTAGTAATTCCTATTAGCATTTAAAATTAATGTTTTCAGGCTGCTAAGAAAATAGAGAGACAACTTTAAATAATGAAGGATTTATATTTCCCCTGATTGATAGAAAGAGTTATATTCTCTAGATATTGCTATATATCTCCTGTCCAGGTTAATTATTGTGTGAACTCACCATGAGAAGAAATTTATCAGGTAGTTGCATTTTGTTTTTCTAGTTCCAGAATCAAGTTTTAGAAAAGAAATAGAGGAAAAGAAGCTAGGGGATTTAAAATTGAGGAGTAACCTAACAGATATATACTTCAATTTTTCATAGAATTCTAAGGAGAAAAGTCTTAAAATGCTTATTTCAACTGTAGGAGGCTAATATATCAGATGTAGTCTATGACTGGATGTTGATCTTGGTAACAGCAAATGAATGAGATGATTTTCATTAAAAAAAGTTTAATTAAAATATGGTGCTGATGACAATAATACCCAAAGTCAGGTAACTATGAAATAGGCTATTTGGTATAGAATATAATATAACTGAGAAAAACAGAGAATTGGGTCTCATCTGCAGGAACATAGTATGGTTTCAATGGTACTGCTTTCTAAGTGTAATGAATAGGGAAATGTCTTCCATCTGAGGACTACTATCAGATTTTAGTGTTGAATCAGGCCATAGAATCTGTTGATAAGGTAGAAGTGGGAAGAAGAAAAACATTCAAGTAGGGAGAACAGACTACAGGCTGTGAAGCAGCAAAGAGCTAGATTATTTGGCCATCAAATTGGAAAGCAAATGTGATCTGATGCCATGAGTGAAAAAAATAAAAAGAGAGCTGTGGGAAATAGAATCAGAGAGGTTGGCAAAGGCTAGCACTCATGGAGATCCACAGGTAATGCACCATTAGGTGACGGTGACTGGGTTTCACCAGGTGAGAAGCAGAACACAGAAGCAGCTCAGGGCAATCATGCTCTAGTCACCTGAAAAAAGTAGTTTAACACAGCTGTATTACATCTGTCATCTTTGTGAGAAAGAAATGAACATTTAAAATTTCAGAAAGGAACTTCCTGGAGGTCCAGTGGTTAGGGCTCCATGCATTCACTGCCCAGGGCACAGGTTTAATTCCTGATCAGGGAACTAAGATCCTGTAAGCCACAAGGAAAAAAAAAAAAAAAAGAAAGAAAGAAAAGAAAACTTCAGAAAAAGAGGAGAAAAAAGTCCTATTGTGGATTTTTGGTAAGTTAAGGGTATCTTCTGGAAGAAAAACAAAATCATATGTAACTTTTAAGCTGGTAGAAGAGATTTCAATTGAGGAAATGGAAGTTAGGAAAGAAAAAGAGGAGGTGGTGTGGGAGAAAGAAGACCTAAATTATAGCAAAAATGTTAAATTCTGTGGAAGATATAAATCTTTATATATGTGATGTCAGTGACTACGAATAGCAAGGAGATATAAGAAAACCTTCCCCAGGGATCAATGCAAAGAAAAAGAGGAAAACAACAGAATGGGAAAGACTAGTGATCTCTTCAAGAAAATTAGAGATACCAAGGGAATATTTCATGCAAAGATGGGCTCAATAAAGGACACAAATTGTATGGACCTAACAGAAGCAGAAGATATTAAGAAGAGGTGGCAAGAATACACAGAACTGTACAAAGAAGGTCTTTATGACCGAGAAAATCACAATGGTGTGATCACTCACCTAGAGCCAGACATTCTGGAATGCAAAGTCAAGTGGGCCTTAGAAAGCATCACTGCAAACAAAGCTAGTGGAGGTGACAGAATTCCAGTTGAGCTATTTCAAATACTGAAAGATGACGCTGTGAAAGTGCTGCACTCAATATGCCAGAAAATATAGAAAGCTCAGCAGTGGCCATGGAACTGGAAAAGGTCAGTTTTCATTCCAATCCCAAAGAAAGGCAATGCCAAAGAATGCTCAAACTACCACACAATTGCACTCATCTCACATGCTACTAAAGTAATGCTTAAAATTCTCCAAGCCAGGCTTTAGCAATATGTGAACTGTGAACTTTCAGATGTTCAAGCTGGTTTTAGAAAAGGCAGAGGTCCCAGAGATCAAATTGCCAACATCTGCTGGATCATTGAAAAAGCAAGAGAGTTCCAGAAAAACATCTATTTCTGCTTTATTGACTATGCCAAAGCCTTTGACTGTGTGGACCACAATAAACTGGAAAATTCTGAAAGAGATGGGAATACTAGACCACCTGATCTGCCTCTTGAGAAACCTGTATGCAGGTCAGGAAATAACAGTTGGAACTGGACATGGAACAATACACTGGTTCCAAATAGGAAAAGGAGTACGTCAAGGCTGTATATGGTCACCTTGCTTATTTAACTTACATGCAGAGTACATCATGAGAAACGCTGGGCTGGAGGAAGCACGAGCTGGAATCAAGATTGCCGGGAGAAATATCAATAACTTCAGATATGCCAATAACACCACCCTTATGACAGAAAGTGAAGAAGAACTAAAGAGCCTCTTGATGAAAGTGAAAGTGGAGAGTGAAAAAGTTGGCTTAAAGCTCAACATTCAGAAAACAAAGATCATGGCATCCAGTCCCATCACTTCATGGGAAATAGATGGGAAAACAGTGGAAACAGTGGCTGACTTTATTTTGGGGGGGCTCCAAAAATCACTGCAGATGGTGACTGCAGCAATGAAATTAAAAGACGCTTACTTCTTGGAAAGAAAGTTATGACCAACCTACACAGCATATTCAAAAGCAGAGACATTACTTTGCCAACAAAGGTCCGTCTAGTTAAGGCTATGGTTTTTCAACCATATGGTTTTCGGTCATGTATGGATGTGAGAGTTGGACTGTGAAGAAAGCTGAGGGCCGAAGAATTGATGCTTTTGAACTGTGGTGTTGGAGAAGACTCTTGAGAGTCCCTTGGACTGCAAGGAGATCCAACCAGTCCATTCTGAAGGAGATCAGCCCTGAATATTCATTGGAAGGACTGATGTTGAGGATGAAACTCTAATACTTTGGCCACTTGATGCGAAGAGCTGACTCATTGGAGAAGACCCTGATGCTGGGAAAGATTGAGGGCCGGAGGAGAAGGGGATGACAGAGGATGAGATGGCTGGATGGCTTCACTGACTTTATGGACATGGGTTTGGGTGGGTTCTGCGAGTTGGTGATGGACAGGGAGGCCTGGTGTGCTGTGTTTCTTGGGATCACAAAGAGTCAGACACGACTGAGAGACTGAACTGAACTGAACTGAAGTGACTATGAAAGAGTTGTTGTTGTTCAATTGCTCAGTCATATCTGAATCTTTGCAACCCCATGGACTACAGCACTCCAGGCTTCCCTGTCCATCACCAACTCCCGGAGTTTGCTCAAAGCCATGTCCATCGAGGCAGTGATGCCATCCAACCATCTCATCCTCTGTCATCCTTTTCTTCCCCTGCCTTCAATCTTTCCCATCATCAGGATATTTTCCAATGAGTCGGCTCTTTGCATCAGATGGCCAAAGTATTGGAGTTTCAGCTTCAGCATCAGTCCTTCCAATGAATATTCAGGGTTGATTTCCTTTAGAGCGGACTGGTTGGATCTCCTTGCAGTCCAAGGGACTTTTAAGAGTTTCTCCAACACCACAGTTTAAAAGTATCAGTTTTGGTCTTCAGCCTTTTTTATGGTCCACTCTCACATCCATACGTGACTACTGGACAAACCACAGCCTTGACTAGACGGACTTTTGTCGGCACAGTAATGTCTCTGAAAGGGTAAGGACATCTAAAAGTTTCTCCATAAGAGCAACAAAATAAATCTTGCAAAAGATGATCAGAGTTGATTTTATCAGAACTTTAGAAGTTAACTAAAGTCTTGCAACAATCTAGAGAGTATTTAATCAAGAAAAGTGATGGCAGCAGGAGAAAACCAGTGAGCATCGGTCGTGCTTTCAGTACCTCAAGTTCCATCTCTTGCTTTCAGTTTTAACAGGAGCCTCAAAAACGAATTGCCAACAGCTATGGTGAAAACTAGCAGCCTGGAAGCAGTGCAGGGGGGCAGAACTCAACTCCAGCTTGTTCAAAGCCTTGATTCCAGAGAATTATTATTTGATCTCTCTTGTGAGTCCCTGGAAGACCATTTGCAAGGCTGTTGTGTTTGACTAACTCAGAACTTATCCATGTCAAATGCCTTTACCTTGGGGGAGGGTGGAGGTGACGGGGGTAAGCATTTGTCAGAAAAAAGAGAAAGGCAGGATGGTTTCACCTCATCCTCCTGGGACCACAGTGACTCTGATCAGAGATCTGCCTCTTTCAGTGTTCTGGGTTCCTATGAGTTCCTGCTGCTGCTGTCACTCTTGCTGCTGCCGTCACTCTTGCTGCTGCTAAAAGTTCACTTGGGAGCTGGGGCACTAGAGAATGAAAGTAAGAGAAACACAGGAGACATTTTCCCACTTTCTGCATGTTAAAGGACTCGTTCCCACTCTGAAGCCAGAACTAAACTGCTGCTCTTTGAGCTCTCGATGAACACTGGTGCTTACTTTTAGGTTTTAGCAGTTGTTGAGTGGAAGCTTCAGGTTACTGGAGGGAAATGAAAAACAAAACAAAACAAAACAAAAAAAACAAATACAAAAATGATAATACACCACTGGCCCAGCGCTGTTTAGAATTCCGCTCTCCTCCCCCAGCCCACCTGCCATATTCACTTTTTGGAGACCTCACGCTGCTGCTCCAAACCTTCTCTCCAGGTTTTATAGCTACATTCAGTGGGTATGTTTACTTCTTACCCAGAGCCAGACCCTAATCTATTTTCCCTTCTTTATCTTTCTGAGCCATTTCAATTATGCAATCTGGTCATCTTGTGCATAATTTTTTCTGTGTTTGTTCTGGAACAAGACAGAAAAAAAAATGGAAAAGAAGAAAGAAAAGATGACATGGAGGGAGGGTAAAATGTGAAAACCTAGGAAAATTAGAACAGAGGAAGGAAAGAGGAAAGATCTCCAATACTACACATTGTTGGAAAACATCCTGATTCCTAGAAACTTTATGCTGTCTATGTGGTAGATGAAACCAAATTTTTATACAGGAATGACTATTTCAAAGCAGAGCCTCATAAGCTTAAAACTGTGTTTTGTCTTCCCTTCTTGTCAAACTGTGCTTACAGGACTCTGTGATTTGTTTTTGTTTAGGGATCTCCAATAATAGATCTGACATGTCACATGTCAGTTTGCTACAGAAATAAAACAATTACAGGTTGCCACCACACGCTGCAACATCAGTGTTTTCTGATGCATAAGTTGTTTAGCAAGAGAACAATATCTGTCCTGTGTTTCAATCTCACTCCATTTTATACAAGTCTGGGACTGTCAGGTAAATTGATGCATTGGTTATCCAAAGGTTTGAAGATAGCATAGTGGTTATTACATTCACCTAACATATGACAAGTGCCCGGTTTGAAACCAGGTGGAAACATGGGTTCTCATCTTATTTCTGAGTCTTTAGGGCTTCCTTGGTAGCTCAGAGAGTAAAGAATCTGCCCACAATGCAGGAGACTTAGGTTCGATCCCTGGGTTAGGAAGATTCCCTGGAGAAGGGAATGGCAACCCTCCAGTATTCTTGCCTGGAGAATTCCATGGACAGAGGAGCCTGGCGGGTTACAGTCCATGGAGTCACAAAGAGTTGGACATGACTGAAGCAACTTGGCAAGCACACAGCATGAATTCTATTCATGTTTCTGTTGGAAATGTAGAGAGAGTTTTTCCTCAGAAACCAGACTTTTCTTTGCATTAAGTTTTACAATTCTTTCTGGTTTTTATGTGTGGAAGAGTTGTATTTGGCATGGGACCAGAACTCCATTTTTCCTCTCTTTCTAGGCTCTGCTGGTTGATGCAGGTAGGATTGTGGACATAAATCTAAAGACGCACAGCAGAGCTAGATGATGTGCTCATTTAAGTGTTATTTTCATTTTGCTGAACATAAAAGTGGTAAATAGATTGAAACAAATATATTGAATTCTATCAAGGTAAAGGATCATTCTACACTCTCTATAAGTGTGAGCATGCCCAGGGTTGTCTGCATAACTATCAGAGTTATTGTTGTTCAGTCGCTCAGCCGTGTCTACTCTGTGAGCCCATGGACTGCAGCATGCCAGGCTCCCCTTTAGATCCCCTAATCAATTATTTCCTGAGGAAATTCTAGAAAGAAATTCTTCTGTACCAAAGTGGTAACCATAAGCTTGGTTTATGCCATTAGCATATGGTTTAGTCCACAAGCTTGTCCTGGGACTATAGGTCATTAGCCAAGAGAAGGACTGATACTGACCATAGAGTATCCTGTGTGACTCGATTTATTTGCCAGCCAAGCTCTCCATGATTCATTCCTGAGTTTTCAGGAGAGGGTTCTTCAAGAAAGGCTAAAAGAGCCACATGTTTAGTATTTTTGTAATAGCTAAGTGATCTAGACAACACTGATCTCTCAGCCACCTTTGCAAATAGAGGTTGATGATATTTGCTTTGCCTCCAAGAAATAAATAAATTAACCTGTAGGATGGAGGAGTTGCTAGACTCATTTCGAATCACAGAGAGAAAGGAGCTGTGAGAACGATGGAGGGATGGCAACTTCTTGGTCAGGTTCCTGCAAAGCCCACATCAGGATCAGAAAAAGGATGATGACAAATGCCAGGGATGCAATCGGAGGCTGTGACCACCGGGGAGACCACCCTGGAGGCTTCCTGGACCCGGGCAGAAGATCACCAGCTTTGCAAAAGCACCCCAGACCTCCTCTGAAACAAGAATTCAATTTCATCATTGTTATTATGGCACTGCAAACTGGTTTTATACGAATAACACATATGTGTTTCTTTTTGTTTTATCTGACAGAATACATAGAATTTCAAACTTTTGAATACTGAATGTAACATTCAAGGACAGTAGTAAAATTTTGTTAAATATAACATTTCCACCACTTTTTATGCTCTTTGATCTGTATCAGCAAAAAGAAAGAATAATAATAACAATAATAATAATTATATCAAAAGCCAGAAAGTCATTATAGCTGAGAGGTAACAAGGGAATACCAGACCACCTGACCTGGCTCTTGAGAAACCTTTATGCAGGTCAGGAAGCAACAGTTAGAACTGGACATGGAACAACAGACTGGTTCCAAATAGGAGAAGGAGTACGTCAAGGCTGTATATTGTCACCCTGCTTATTGAAATTATATGCACAATACCTCATGAGAAACGCTGGGCTGGAAGAAGCGCAAGCTGGAATCAAACTGCTGGGAGAAATATCAATAACCTCAGATATGCAGATGACACCACCCTTATGGCAAAAAGTGAAGAGGCAGAAAATAAAGTGAAGACTTTATTTTTGGGGGCTCCAAAATCACTGTAGATGGTGATTGCAGCAATGAAATTAAAAGATGCTTAGTCCTTGAAAGGAAAGTTATGACCAACCTAGACAGCATATTCAAAAGCAGAGACATTACTTTGCCAACAAAGGTCTGTCTAGTCAAGGCTATGGTTTTTCCTGTGGTCATGTATGGATGTGAGAGTTGGACTGTGAAGAAGGCTGAGCGCCGAAGAATCAATGCTTTTGAACTGTGGTGTTGGAGAAGATTCTTGAGAGTCCCTTGGACTGCAAGGATATCCAACCAGTCCATTCTGAAGGAGATCAGTCCTGGATGTTCTTTGGAAGGACTGATGTTGAAGCTGAAATTCCAATACTTTGGTCACCTGATGCTAAGAGTTGACTCATTGGAAAAGACTCTGATGCTGGGAGGGATTGGGGGCAGGAGGAGAAGGGGACGACCGAGGATGAGATGACTGGATGGCATCACCGACTCGATGGACGTGACTGTGGGTGAACTCCGGGAGATGGTGATGGACAGGGAGGCCTGGCGTGCTGCAATTCATGGGGTCGCAAAGAGTTGGACACGGCTGAGTGACTGAACTGAACTGAACAAGGAGTTAGAGCTTTAAATCCTCAGTCTGTACTGTTCCTAGTGATTCCTTTAGAGATGTTTGCATCCCACTATGGGCTTCCCAGGTGGAGCTAGTGGTTTAAAAACCTGCCTGCCAATGTAGGTAGATGCAAGAGATGAAGGCAACCCACAACAGTATTCAGGGTGCAGTCAATAGGGTTGCAAGGAGTTGGGCATGACTGAAGTGACTTAGCACGCATGGACGCACATGTGGGCTCTAAAGATATTCATGATCAGCTGTGAATAAGAATCCACCATCAATGCAGGAGACCCTGGTTCGATTTCTGGGTCAGGAAGATCCCCTGGAGAAGGGAAAGGCTACCCATTCCAGTTTTCTGGCCTGGAGAATCTCACGGAGTGTATAGTACATGGGGTCACAAAGAATCGGACACGACTGAGCAGCTTTCACTTTTCCTAGAAGAGAGCATTTCCTAAATGTTCTTGCAGGTGTTTTGAATATAACATAAAGATTTTTTTTTTCTCTCTATGAAATTTTAGTAATTTAGGAAGTCTACCGTGTTGGGAAACTTTGCAAATTTGTTCTTATCAAAGGCAAGTTAAACTAAGTTTTAGGTACCTGCCTTCTTAACCCAGGTTTCATGGAAGGGGACTTTAGACATTATCTAAGCCAAAGATTTTTAGTGTGGGAAGGTAGGTATCAGAATCACATAGACGGCCCTGCTTCTGGACAGGGGACAAGGGACTAGCAGGGCATCCCTATTCCTGTACATTTATTGAATGTACGGCAAAAAAACCATTTTCAGAATACTAGTCATAGCTCAAAATATTTCAGGTAACAGACGGGTGCTGCTTCTGCCTGGAATATGGAATGTCTCCAGATACCTGAGTAGACAGCTGCTTAGGATCGCATGGCATTTATTATATAAGGTCTGTAAAGCAGGACCGTTTAACAATAAATGTTTTCACCAGTGATTGTATGTGTGTATGTAAGAGAGTTGAGTAGAAAAATCATAATTTATGTAAAAGCAAAAAAAAAAAAACAAAATTGAACTGCTCAGGGTTGTGATTCTCCCAAATAAGCACACAGGATTGGAAGATGCCAATGATGGGAATGACTCTGTGTGAATGAAGCCATCCACGTGTTGGAGTCAATTGTTCCTACGCCTGTGAGCTCCTTAGAGCACAGGACACAGCTCTTCACTTCTGCAGCTCTTTGAGTTGCACATTCATTCACTGAATTACTGGGGACACACTAAAGCCCAGCACTACACTAAGCATAGAAATCGTGGTGAACAAACTTTGATATCCTGCTTAGTGCAGGGTTGAAAACACGGTAGCTTTTAATAATCTTTTACTAAACTGAATTCTCTTTCATTTTCCCTCCTTCTCTTTGTTCTGCAAATATTCATTGATAATGTTAAGCTATCAGTGGTTACATATCTATTCTGTGTATTTTAAAGATACATTTAAAGGTACTTCTGCCTGGTTTGCAGAATTTGGGCTCATAAATAGGTTTCCTGATCATTACTCATTACCAAGAAAATTTTTAGAATGAGTGATGAAAGGATTAACATCATTTTCATTCATTGCCTTTCTTCAGAGATTCTTGTATTACATCCTGAGTCTTCCTTTTTTTGAGTTTTTTCTTTTTTTAAGTTTTATTTATTTATTTACTTTGCAATATTGTAGTGGTTTTGCCATACATTGACACGGATCCGCCATGGGTGTACATGTGTTCCCCATCCTGAACCCCCTCCCACCTCCCTCCCCATCCCCTCCCTCCTAGTCATCCCAGTGCACCAGCCCCGAGCACCCTGTATCATGCATCAGACCTGGACTGGTGATTCGTTTCACATGTGATAATTTACATTTAATCACTAACATACCTTCTTTCTCAGTCCTCCTTTAAGGTTATTTTTGTAACAAGAATCATTAATTTAGAATGTTGCCATATATGTCTTCTATAAAATATAACCGACTGACATTGGATTTTGTCTATACATTGAGCTATCTTCCTCTTCAGTTCAGTTCAGTTGCTCAGTCGTGTCCGACTCTTTGCGACCCCATGAATTGCAGCATGCCAGGCCTCCATGTCCATCACCATCTCCCGGAGTTCACTCAGACTCATGTCCATCGAGTCACTGATGCCATCCAGCCATCTCATCCTCTGTCGTCCCCTTCTCCTCCTGCCCCCAATCCTTCCCAGCATCAGGGTCTTTTCCAATGAGTCAACTCTTTGCATCAGGTGGCCAAAGTACTGGAGTTTCAGCTTTAGCATCATTCCTTCCAGAGAAATCCCAGGGCTGATCTCCTTCAGAATGGACTGGTTGGATCTCCTTGCAGTCCAAGGGACTCTCAAGAGTCTTCTCCAACACCACAGTTCAAAAGCATCAATTCTTCGGTGCTCAGCCTTCTTCACAGTCCAACTCTCACATCCATACATGACCACAGGAAAAACCATAGCCTTGACTAGACGGACCTTAGTCGGCAAAGTAATGTCTCTGCTTTTGAATATGCTATCTAGGTTGATCATAACTTTCCTTCCAAGGAGTAAGCATCTTTTAATTTCATGGCTGCAGTCACCATCTGCAGTGATTTTGGAGCCCCCAAAAATAAAGTCTGACACTGTTTCCTCTGTTTCCCCATCTATTTCCCATGAAGTGATGGGACTAGATGCCATGATCTTCGTTTTCTGAATGTTGAGCTTTAAGCCAACTTTTTCACTTTCCTCTTTCACTTTCATCAAGAGGCTTTTTAGTTCCTCTTCACTTTCTGCCATAAGGATGGTGTCATCTGCATATCTGAGGTTATTGATATTTCTCCGCATTTGCGTTTTTATGTCTTTTTACATTCTTTTATTGTCAGAGTTAGTAAGGGATCTATCTCCCTGTATATTTATTTTATCTCCCAAAACATCAAGAACAGCTGTTGTTGCTTATTTAAAAAAAATAGATACTTGACTTTGGGTAATATAATCTATTTTTCTTTCTGACCTTCAACAGTGACATTTACTTTCATACTGCCTGGTGGGTTTGTGTCTGTGTAGTGCTGGATTATCCACATGAGTAAACATCAAATCTCATTACTTTGCAAGGAAAACATGGCATTCATCTATTCAGTAATTGTTTTCGGATTACATTCCGTTTTGTTTGTTTTTTCATGTTGCATTGTCTTCGGTTTCCCACATATTTTGTACTGCTGTTTCTGGTTACCATTGAAATGGTGAATCTTTGAACATGGTGGAAAAGAGAAATAGAGTATACAGGTCAATTTTCTAGGATCTAATTGCTTTTTTTCTAGCTAAATATTGCAAATTGAGTGGCTCTCAATCCTATTTAATCTGTATTATTAGTGAATATATCTCTTGTTATCATGGATTATCTGGAAATACCATCACTGATCATGAGATGGCAGAATAAGAAATTGTCAGAGAAGGAAGACAATTTTAGGCTAATTCCAGGAATTCCCTGAAATTACAGGCAAATAATATGCAAATGGTATATATGTGAAGACATACCATTTCCTGGGCAGAAGAACCCCTAGTTTCCAGTAGATTCTTAGTTATCCTTGATCCCACAAAACTAAGAACAACTATTCTAGATCAACATGCCACTTTTTTAAAATGAGAAAATAGCCTTTTAATTGTAGTTACTGAATTAGATGCTCACACTTCTGGGTCTGTTTCATGTTCTAGTTTCTTCAGAATATTTCTTCTAAGAAGAAGAAAGTTGCTGTTTATAGCTCTTGTGGTTCTCTTAAATTCAGTCAACTCTCTGTATCCATGGGTTCCAAATCTGCAGATTCAACCAAATATGGATTGAAAATATTTGAAAAATTTTCCAGAAAGCGGAAGTTAAATGTGCTGCTGTAAGCAACAACTTACATGGTGTTTATGTTGTATTTATAACTGTTTATACAGCATTTGCATTGTATTAGGTACTGTGAGTAATCTAGACATGATTTAAAGTATATAGGAGGATGTGGGTAGGTTATATGCAAATACTACATCTTTGATAAAAGTGAATTGAACATCCTTGGATTTTGGTGTCTGTAAGGGATTCTAGAGTTAATCCACTGAAGATTCCCAGGGGTGACTGTATGTGATCTACAAATATATGGCCACTTGTCCTTAGAGCCTTTAACATCTGCAGCCAGAGGAACCCTGGGGGGAGTGGTCAGTGAAACTCTTTCGTAGAGTTTACTGACTCCCCAGGATGAAATGACTCCAATAAGAAAAGACTGCTGCATCCCATGCCCATATTCCACTGGTGTCCATTCTTAGAGAGGTACTAGAAATCAGACTCTCCTTCTTTCCCAGGGTTTTCTCTTTTTGCTATTCTTGTGTTTATTGTTTTTTATTATTATTTGCCTAGCATCATCGTGTTCTGTCCTTGATATTCAAACAGAGTAGGTATAGGAAAGTTGAAGATCTACACTGCAGGTATTCAGAAAAGGTGGATGCAAATTAAGCATTTGTATGTTAATATGGAAAATATAAGTACTAATCAAATAATTAGTTGAATAATTAAATGAATTAGGGGGTTGGTATTCTTCTTTTACCAAAAACCTTAGTAATGAATAAAAGTTTTACTGCTGCTAAACTGAAACTATCTACCATTTGCTAACATTCCTGGATTTCACTCTCATGTTTTCCCTAATAATGACTTTAAATTTTTTTTTTCCCCTTCTGACCTGTGGAAACAGTTTTCTCAGGAGAGTTGCCATGGTACCCAAATAGCGTGGTCCTGCTTCAGAGATTACATAGGGTAAAATAGCTGTTGATTTTCTATTGGTCTGTGAAGTGGAGCTGGACTCTAGAACTCTTAGAATACTCCTTAGGTTTCCCAGTGCACCATTGTGATCAGTGGCAGGTGACAGCCTCAGTGTGTGGCTACTTCCTAAACTTTAGTTTTCACATTTTAGCCAGAAGAAAAGACTTCCCTACTCGTGCGGGGAAGAGGATTATGGAAAGAGTGTAGGGTAGGAGGCGAAGCAGTGAAACGAGAACTGGAAATGAGGACTGTATCCATTCTTATCCATCTATATGACCCTGCATGTATCTTCTCATGTATTACTTCACTTCTCTGAACTTCAGAGTTGGGCAGGACCATGAAATAGCCCATCGTTTCTATAAATTTTATGTTATTTACCAAAATGTTGAAGAGTATTATGAATTAAATTTTATTTAAATTTGTTGTTGCAAAATAAAACAGATCTGGAAGACCACACACCAAAAATGTATTGCCTATTTTTTAAGTTAAAATATATAGTTGATTTACAATGTTGTGCCAATCTCTGTTGTTCAGCAAAGTGACTCAGTTTTATACATATATACCTTCTTTTTGAAATATTCTTTTCCATTACAGTTTATGCCAGGAGATTAGCTATAGTTCTCTGTGTTGTTCAGTAGGACCTTGTTGTTTATCCAGTTAAATGTAATAGTTTATCTCTACCAATCCTAAATTCCCAGTCCATCTCTCTCCTTCCACTCCCTCCCTTGGTGTATCACCTATTTTAAAATAAATGTTTATAATTACTACCTAGGTCAAGAAATATACATCTACCAGCCACCTCAGTAGGAATTCATGCCCCACCTTAATCATATCTTTCCTTTTATTCTCCCAAGGTAATTACAATGCCTATCTATATAAGAATTAGTTCCATTTGTTTCTTGAAAGTTTTCTCACAGAAATCTCTATCCCTGGACATTGTGGTTTGGTTTTGCCCATTTGGGGATTTGATATGTCTTTTAAGTCAATGCGCAGGCTTTCCCTCCATCCCTGTTCTTTTTCTTGTTATTTATCTGTTGAAGAACTGAGCCTTTAGAGTTTCCTGTGGTCTCTATATTTTTGATCACACCGTTGTGGTGCACTTTACCCTGTTCTTATGTTTACTGTACGTGCTCAGTTGCTTTAGTCGTGTCTCACTCTTTGCAACCCCATGGACCATAGCCCACCACACTCTTCTGTCCATAGGATTTTCCCAGCAAGAATACTGGAGTAGGTTGCCATGCCCATCTCCAGGAGATCTTCCTGAGCCAGAGACTGAACCCACGTCCCTTGTGTCTCTGCATTGCAGGAGCCACTGGGGAAGATATTTACTGTATTTCCTACAAATTGGCGATGGTGGTTTGCAGGCAGCCTTGGACTTTGGCTTTTATTAACAGATCTATTGCTCCAATTTTTGCTTTTCTTCTTCACATTCTCCTTCTGGGTCCAAATTTCCTCTGTTTATCAGGACACAGTCATATCGGATGAGGTTTGCAGTAAGGAATTCACATTAACTCTGTCATCAGCAAAGATTGTTTTTTCAAAGTAAGGTCACATTCACAGGTACTGGAGATTAGAATTTCAGCCTCTTCTGGTAGGTCACAATTCAGTTCTTAACAGGAGATAAATACTTGACCATATGAATCTCGAAGCTTATTGTCGTAGTTTCAAAGTTATTTTTCAGAGATAGCAAAGATTTACATGGATGAGATGCATCTCACTTTACAGCTGCTGTGCTTACACCAAAGCCCTCACAGCAATAAAGGAACTGAAAATCTAGAGAGAAACTCAGCTTTTGACAATTTGACAAATGCCTGTCTTCTTGATTTTCTAATCAGACATGCCATCATATATAATGATCTTTTAAAATGTTTTAAGCTAATCAAGATCAAGGCAGGTCAGAATTTTAATGAGATTTCTCTAGGCTCAACTGAAGTACCCTGAAATTTCTTCAGGCAGAAATAGTAGCATTGACATTGTTTCCATCAGTGCGTGTTTTACCCCTGAGTACAAAGTGGACACATACGAATTCTAGAATTAATTGTAGGTGAATACAATTATTCTTAAATTATTTGAAAATGAATGACCTCAGAATCTGGGTGATTATAATTCATGTGGATATTTGCTTCAACCAGAAGTCATATTCTAATTCTAATTAGAACTCACATTCTAATTCTAATACTTTCAATATAAGAAAAACTTATATACTTTCCACCACACTAAATAAGACTAGAAAAAAGTATTCTTTTGTTGAATGTCTACAAAATGCTCAGCCTGCAGTCATTCTGATATTTTCTTATGTATTACCTCTTATGTATTTTTTTAAGTTGCATCACTGTCATAAATTCAAAAAGTTCTTCTCTTTCAGAGATTATTATAGAAATACTAGTCTCTCCCCCTATTCCTCTGTTCTAGAAATGCTTAAACCTCCATGGAAGCATTGCCAGATAAATACAGACATCTGAGAAAACACTTTCCAATCTGAATATTAATTATTAGCTCAGACCTTTTAAAAAGATTTCTTTTGTTTACATACAAACTTGAATAGATAATATTAGAATGCAGACAGAACAGAAATTATTGTTTTTAAATAGACTGAATTGTCATAAAGATCACAAAATCCAGAAGAATGCTCCAATTTTTTTTAGATTCTTAATCTTAGTTGTCTGGAAAAATCTATTATGTTTTATTTTCATGAGCATAAGTAATTCCTAATTTTTTTCCTAAACTGTTCTTCTATGAATGATGTGTTTACAAAAATTTTAAATGCTAAATTGTTTCCCCTAGATTCCATTAATATGAATTAAAAGGAATAAACACAGAAGACTAATGCTAAACCTATTATAGGCAATTTTTGGAGCTGTGTGTAAACACTATTAAGGTGTGGTCTGGATGAGACAAAGCAACTTATTTTTCAGGTCCAGGATTCTTCCTAATTTCTAATGGCACAGTGCTATTTTAGCAGCCTAAACTTATATCTGTTCTGCTTTATTCTGATTCATTTTTGTTGTTGCTGTTTTTACTCATACCCTCCTTAGAATTGTAAATAGATGCTTTGACAAACATTGATTTTCTTCTTTTTATTCAACTTCAAATCCATGCAATTACACCTATTTAGATACTAATCAGATTAGGTCTTTTGGAATCATTTAATGTCAAATGGTTCTCAGGTTCTAAAACATTTAGCAAATTACTGTTTGCCACAGTCCCAAACCTGCAATGCAGGAGACCCGGGTTCAATCCCTGGGTTGGGAAGATCCCCTGGAGAAGGAAATGACAACCCACTCCAGTATTCTTGCCTGGAGAATCCCATGGACAGAGGAGCCTGGCGGTCTACCGTCCACGGGGTCGCAAAGAGTCGGACACGACTGAGCAACTTCCCTTTTCACAGCCCCAAATATAAACTTCTGCGTATTAAACTTGCTTAGGTGAAAAACTTTTATAGATTTGCAGGAAAATATATTCTTTTTTAAAATAAATTATTCTATTTATTTATTTTTGACTGCACTAGATCTTCGTTGCTGCACGTGAGCTTTCTCTAGTTGCAAGTGGGGGCTCCTCTCTAGTTGCAGTGTGAGTTTCTCATTGTGATGGCTTCTCTTGTTGCAGAACTCAGGCTCTAGGGTGTGCGGGCTCAGTAGTTTGGCTCATAGGCATAATTGCCCTGAGGTATGTGGAATCCTCCCAGACCAGGGATCAGGCCGGTGTTCCCTACATTGGCAGATGGATTCTTAACTACTGGACCACTAGGGAAGTCCAGAAAATATATACTTTTACAGTGAATCTTAGCAAGCAATTATCAGTGTAAGTAATGTTCTTTGGAACCTGGCAGCAAGGAAGTACTAAAGTTATATTAAAAGCATTATTATTAATTGGAGCAGTACTGGCCTCATGAAGGTGCCCAGATTTTATGACAAACAGAATATACCCAACCAACTTCTTCCATCTGCTTTTTGTTCCTTAGATTTTTTTTCCCAGAAGGAAAAATAGTTGTTTTATTATATAAATAAAGATTAAATTAAGTATGAATATATTCTGCAAAAATATGAGCATTCTGAAATTCTGTATTAAGCTGTAAATGTCTATCCTGATCAACAGATTGTCATGAACATTTAGCACAATAACTTGTACAAGCATATTTAAAGAGAACTGGATGCAACTGCAAATGAGAAATGGTGGGGGAGAGTTACCTTCCTTTTGAATTGAATTCCTCATTTCAGACTTTCAAGTCTTTGATATTGTATTTCTTCATTTAATTCTGTGAGCAATTACTGTATTCATGCCTGGTATATGAACCAAATAATTACTGGCTTTGCATAATCTCCTTTGGGTTTTTTGTCACTTGTATCTAAAAGATGCTTGACATATATCAATCAAGAAGATGAACTGGAATTATAGACTAATTCAAAAGATTCTGCCACTTTTCTCAATGAGGATTCTTTGTTTGAGTCCCAGAACGCAGGAAGTAATTGCAGGGACTATTCTCTCAATTTATTCCAAAGATGATACCTAATTAGTATCATTCTAAATGAATAGGAGAGAAGTTAATTCATTACATCAATGAATGGCTTAGTGCTTTAAGGTTTAATTCACTCAACAAATACCAATTTCAACTGAGCAATGCTGCATGGTCCCTTAGTAACTGTTTTTTTTTTTTTTTAACTGTCCAGATCTGTCAGTTGATATTTTTCTCCAGAGTTAGTTCTACATGGTGTGTAATCTCAGAAACCTGACTCCTTGACATCAAATCAGGCCACACAACTTACTAACTGGGTGACTTTGTGCAAGTTAACTTCTCTCTGGCTCAGTTTCCTCAATATGTGAAATATGGATAGTAACTTATCCCATAGGGCTGTTGTGAGGAAGAAATGAGTATATCATTAGGAGAGTTCTTGGTGCATGGTAAGAAAGGAAATTGCTGCTATTGAGATGTTGTTGGCATACATATTATTAAATATTTTTATTTCTATTTTATTTCTTCATAAAATGGAAACATTATACTATTTTATTTCTTAACATAGATAATTTTGGTTAATGAAAACCATTTCTCTTTACATTCAATACTGTAACTAATAAAGAAACAAACCCAATCTTTTGGGTTTAGTACTCACTAATATATAATGTACACAAATTCTTCACTTTTGTGTAATTTAAAAATCGCTAAACTCTTAGTTAAAGTTGGAAACACTCAGAATTGAAGAGCTATGCAGATTTTTACTGTGGCCTGTGATTCAGTTTGTAGAAATGAGTATTTTAGAATTGTCTGGATGATATAATATTTCATCAGAGCAGAGGAAGAAGAATCATATTTTGGGTTGGACTATAGGGATTTTCGGTTTTTATTTCATAGAATACTCATGAAGCCCAAATCTTCTAGGACCTAACGAAAGAAATGGTCGTTAATGTCTACAGAGTGGAGGGAAATCTGAGTATTTCCAATTTGTGTTTAGCTTTTGAACCCTAAAAAGAAATCAGAATTCATTTGCAAGCATCATAGAACAATTTTTAAATTAATAGACTAAAAAATAGGCTTTAAGCTTTGACCTTGTATTCTTTTCCCAATGATTATACTAAGTGAACAGTTCAGATGATATTATTTTTTACAACAAGCTTTATAATACAACAGTAGAAATAAAGGTTTAAAAAAACTTTAGGAATGTCACATCAGAAGAAAGTAACAATAAGGGCAAATATTGAATAAAAGAATAGATACGCACTGTCTAAAGCAATTTTCTTCTATACTGTGGATCAGATATAGTTGTTTTATTCTTTTCAAAATCAAATTGAGTTTCCAATTCCCTTGTGAACTTTGTGGAATGTTTTCTGTATTTGTTGTTTTTCAGTTGTTAAGTTGTATCTGACTCTTTGCAACTCCACAGACTTGTTTTATAGTTTGTCTGGACTTACTGAAGTGTCTGAGTTGTAGCTCAATTCCTGTCTAGAGGAGAAGAATATATACTTAAGGAAATCCTCGCTGTATATGATCCTGCAGGCCCAATGCTGAGACACCCAAGGATACAGCATAAATGACGCTTTAAAATATCTCCCTATACTTCTCTTTTTTTAATTTTTTTTTTATTTTTTATTTTTACTTTATTTTACTTTACAGTACTGTATTGGTTTTGCCATACATTGACATGAATCCACCATGGGTGTATACAAGCTCCCAATCCTGAATCCCCCTCCCACCTCCCACCCCATATCATCTCTCTGGATCACCCCCATGCACCAGCCCCAAGCATCCTGTATCCTGCATAGAACATAGACTGGCACTTCGTTTCTTATATGACAGTATACATGTTTCAATGCAATTCTCCCAAATCATCCCACCCTCTCCCTCTCCCTCTCCCTCAGAGTCCCAAAGTCCTTTCTATACATCTGTGTCTCTTTTGCTGTCTCGCATACAGGGTCATCATTACCATCTTTCTAAATTCCGTATATATGTGTCAGTATACTGTATTGGTGTTTTTCTTTCTGGCTTACTTCACTCTGTATAATTGGCTCCAGTTTCATCCATCTCATTAGAACTGATTCAAATGTATTCTTTTTAATGGCTAAGTAATACTCCATTGTGTATATGTACCACAGCTTTCTTATCCATTTATCTGCTGATGGACATCTAGGTTGTTTCCATGTCCTGGCTATTATAAACAGTGCTGCAATGAACACTGGGGTGCATGTGTCTCTTTCAATTCTGGTTTCCTTGGTGTGTATGCCCAGCAGTGGGATTGCTGGGTCATAAGGCAGTTCTATTTGCAATTTTTAAAGGAATCTCCACACTGTTTTCCATAGTGGCTGTACTAGTTTGCATTTCCACCAACAGTGTAAGAGGGTTCCCTTTTCTCCGCATCCTGTCCAGCATTTATTGCTTGTAGACTTTTGGATCGCAGCCATTCTGACTGGTATGAAATGGTACCTCAGTGTGGTCTTGATTTGCATTTCTCTGATAATGAGTGGTGTTGAGCATCTTTTCATGTGTTTGTTAGCCATCCGTATGTCTTCTTTGGAGAAATGTCTATTTAGTTCTTTGGCCCATTTTTTGATTAGGTCGTTTATTTTTCTGGAGTTGAGGTCCATAAGTTGCTTGTATATTTTTGAGATTAGTTGTTTGTCAGTTGCTTCATTTGCTATTGTTTTCTCCCATTCAGAAGGCTGTCTTTTCACCTACTTATAGTTTCCTTTGTTGTGCAGAAGCTTTTAATTTTAATTAGATCCCAGGAATAGAAGGAACATACCTCAACATAATAAAAGCTATATATGACAAACCCACAGCAAACATTATCCTCAATGGTGACAAATTGAAAGCATTTCCCCTAAAGTCAGGAACAAGACAAGGTTGCCCACTTTCACCGCTACTATTCAACATAGTTCTGGAAGTTTTGGCCACAGCAATCAGAGCAGAAAAAGAAATGAACGGAATCCAAATTGGAAAAGAAGAAACAAAACTCTCACTGTTTGCAGATGACATGATCCTCTACATGGAAAATCCTAAAGACTCCACCAGAAAATTACTAGAGCTAATCAATGAATATAGTAAAGTTGCAGTATATAAAATCAACACTCAGAAATCCCCTGCATTCCTATACACTAATAATGAGAAAGTAGAGAAAGAAATTAAGGAAACAATTCCATTCACCATCGCAACGAAAAGAATAAAATACTTAGGAATATATCTACCTAAAGAAACTAAAGACCTATATATAGAAAACTATAAAACACTGATGAAAGAAATCAAAGAGGACAGTAATAGATGGAAAAATATACCATGTTCATGGATTGGAAGAATCAATATAGTGAAAGTGAGTATTCTACCCAAAGCAATCTACAGATTCAATGCAATCCCTATCAAGCTTCCAGCGGTATTTTTCACAGAACTAGAACAAATAATTTCAAGATTTGTATGGAAATACAGAAAACCTCGAATAGCCAAAGCAATCTTGAGAAAGAAGAATGGAACTGGAGGAATCAACTTGCCTGACTTCAGGCTCTACTACAGAGCCACAGTCATCAAGACAGTATGGTACTGGCACAAAGACAGAAATATAGACCCATTGGAACAAAATAGAAAGCCCAGAGATAAATCCACACACCTATGGACACCTTATCTTCGACAAAGGAGGCACGAATATACAATGGAGTAAAGACAATCTCTTTAACAAGTGGTGCTGGGAAAACTGGTCAACCACTTGTAAAAGAATGAAACTAGATCACTTTCTAACACCACACACAAAAATATACTCAGAATGGATTAAAGATCTAAACGTAAGACCAGAAACTATAAAACTCCTAGAGGAGAACATAGGCAAAACACTCTCTGACATAAATCACAGCAGGATCCTCTATGATCCACCTCCCAGAATACTGGAAATAAAAGCAAAAATAAACAAATGGGATCTAATTAAATATCTCCCTATACTTCTTAATCCACCAAACAAAGCTTGGTGAATACCATAGATCTTTGACATACTCCCTGTAACAGTCAGAGGAGCACAGGCTTGGGAGGAAATTTTAGAGTTAACCTAATTTATCCTCTAACTCATAAAATATTCTTTGAATCCATCCAGAGAGACCACTTAAATCTGGTTCTTCAAATGCGTCTTGTTTGATTATTTCAGAATCACTTTTCCTAATTTGTTTTAATAACTTACAACCCAGTGAGTAAGTTTATAATTTATTTCTGACCTAGCTCTTGCCAATGTAAAAGACATTCTTGTTCTATTAATAACTTCAGTATTATATTTGTATTACATTCATTAGAAGAATATTAGGGTGCTTAAATATCCTGTTCCAGCTGCTCTTGCTGCATAACCAAGTAACCAAAAATTAACAACTTAAAACAGCCATTGTTATCAGGCTAGAAGATTCTGAAGTCGTGAGAATCAAGCACAGCAAACCAAGGCCTGCTTGCTTCTGCTCTTCCATGACTGGCAGAGCCATTTCTAAGACTTAAAAGTGGGAGTTAATTGGCAGCTAGAGGATGGTCTCATCCTAAGGCGCATTCTTCTCCACATCTGGCACTTAGAATGATCCAAAGGCTAGTCATGCCGATCAGAACACCAAGACAAGATTTCCTTGTGATGTCCCCACAATATGGTGGCCTGAGGATAGGCCGCAGCAGCAAAGATTCCAAAATAATGTTCCAGCAGAGTTTACCTTTTATGAACTAGTCTCAGAAACATACTGTGGAATTTTCACCCTGCTCAAAGTAGTTACAAGCCTGCTCAGGTTCAAGAGATAGGGCTGAACTCTCCATCTTGATGTGGCCAAGTCAAGGTCATATGGTAAAGGAACCTATGCTGCTGCTGTTAATTTGCTTCAGTCGTGTTCGACTCTGTGTGACCCCGTAGATAGCAGCCCACCAGGCTCCCCCATCCCTGGGATTCTCCAG
Source organism: Ovis aries (assembly GCF_016772045.2). Classification (NCBI taxonomy): domain Eukaryota; kingdom Metazoa; phylum Chordata; class Mammalia; order Artiodactyla; family Bovidae; genus Ovis; species Ovis aries. The sequence goes on along the minus strand of NC_056073.1, from coordinate 21,739,592 downwards.
GCAAGAACACTGCAGTGTGTTGCCATTTCCTTCTCCTATGAGGTGGAGATAATTGTGAGCTTTTTGGAAAATAAAACCTACCATATATCTTAAGAATGTGAAATAGACTGAATGAAGTATAAACTGTTCAAAATTTTATTCTTTATTTCAACTTACCAGTTCAGTTCAGTCATCCAGTCGTTCTGACTCTTTGTGACCCCATGGACGCCAGGCTTCCCAGTCCATCACCAACTCCTGGAGCTTGCTCAAACTCATGTCCATCAAGTCGGTGAAGCCAACCAACCGTCTCACCCTCTGTTATTCCCTTCTCCTCCTGCCTTCAGTCTTTTCCAGCATCAGGGTCTTTTCCAATGAGTCCGTTCAACTTTCAACTTACATTTGTACATAAATATTTTAACTTATATTTGTACATAAAATGCTAGAGTAATATATCATAAAAATGTATTAATATTTCACTCCCCTCACAGTTATACAAAATCCCTCAAATGGGAGTGAGGTAGAAGAAAAATCTTATGGGGTCCAAATGTGTAAAATGCAGTTTACTCCACTTTACCAACAATTAAATTACTATACAATTTAAAGAATTGTTTATGTACAAATATAAGTTGAAAGCCCCTTGGACAGTAAGATCAAACCAGTCAGGGAAATCAACACTGAATGCTCACTGGAAGGACTAATGCTGAAGCTGAAACTCCAGTATTTTGGTTATCTGATGTAAACAGCCATCTCATTAGAAAAGTCCCTGATGCTGGGAAAGACTGAAGGCAGCAGTAGAAAAGGGCATCAGAGGATGAGATGGCTGGATGGCATCACTGGATATGAACTTCGGCAAACTTCAGGAGATGGTGGGGGACAGGGAGGCCTGGCATGTTGCAGTCCATGGGGTCGCAGAGTCGGACACAACTGAGCGACTGAACTGAACTGAACTGATTCTAGTAATTCCTAAATAAAGAGGTATAGTAAAAGTAATACTATTCTAGTTGTAACATGATCACAATTTTTCTTTCAGGAATTTCCTTGTATTTTCTAAAGTAATATTACCTTTATGAAGTAAACAAGCAAAGACCAAAATAAATATATCAGTCAGCAGGCACAAGATCCAAGTGGATAAATTGACAAAACCCCACCAGAAGCTAAGATTGACACACTGATGACTCCTGCCTTTGTCAGGATTGGCTCAGATCCCACTGCGGGACTCATGGTAAGGGGTGGGGTGGTGAATGAACATCAGATGGGACCACTACCTGAAGCAAACATGTTCACATTATTCTTCAGGGACATATAATTATGTTCTAGAGATCAATCAGCTTAGACATTTCTTCATCAGGATTTATAGAGAGTCTCAATGATCTATAAACATGAATTACTGATTTTGCTCTTTGTAGAAGTTCCCAGAAAATTTTGTTTATTGAAGGGTCCTACATTAAGATGCTTACATTAAAATGCTCTTATCTCACATTTTATTACCATAATATATACCTTATCAGTATGCTTTTAGTAGTTCCTGGAAGTACAGACTTAAGGTCTTAAACATGAATCATGTTTCTAGACTAGACTGATTACTAATAGGACTGTTACTAATAGGACTTGGTGGTCTCTGTTGTGGGCTCCAGGGCCATTTCAGGATATCAGAAAAAGCAAAAGAGAAAAAAAAACACTTTTGTACTTTGTAGATTCTCACTATGTTTCTCTCTGTAAGCAATGTTGCTGTTTCTAACATGGTAATACTTCTCCAGCTTTTCCCTTCACTGCAGGCAAATGGTTAAAAGCTGGATGTCTGCATTTCTAACAAGCAGAAGGATGAATTGTTTATTGCATTGGCAGTTATAAGCCTGGAAGAAAGGACTTGAAATACTAGCACTGAGGATTTTTACCAATAACTTATTTCTGTTTATATGCTGTTTTCTTAGTGGCTAAAAAAGGAGAGCACTTGAAGTGAGAAAAATAGATGAGGCTGGTGGAACCAAGCTTAATTTTGGATAAAGCACATTCACCTTCTCTGGAAGGATTATCTGCCAAATTTACATGTAGTTAGTGCATGTGTTTGGATAAGTTTATGTTGCCAAGTAAGCAAAAACAGTGAAGTTGACAAAAATTAGCTACATGTTCATATTTTAATATATTAATATTAAACTAAATTATTATTTCTTTCAGAAGAGTTTTTCAGCATGTTCAGACATGCTTTTGCAATTACTTAATTGCTTTAATCTCATTACAAATAGGTTCTGATGAAGAACATGTTTAATATTTTTAAAAACATTATTAGACATTTCATAAGTTAAAAACAACATCTCCAGGGATGGCACTTTAATTGGCAGCATAAGATTTTAAAAAATCTTTAAAAAATTGTTTTGAAAAGTATATTTCACATGATGAAAGCGTATTTCTTATTATTGACATCATATGAATTACCAGGAATAGACCTTGGGTCCTGGACTGATATGTCCTTTTCATTTTCATATTCTCAGATAACTTTTTAGTAGACAAACTCTTAGAATAAAAATTAGTTTTATCAAAAGTAAAATTATATTTATATGGAATGAGAAAATTATGGACTACTGATTTAATATAACAGTCATAAATATCACAAATCATAATTCAAAAATTTTAAGTGAGTATAGCTAATATCAGTGAACCCATCAACGTTCAGTTAGTTAAAACAAACATCGAGCACATGGGCCTCCATGGTATAGTGAAGTTTTTCTATTTTAACCTTATCAATTCCTTATGAACTCAACTTTTATTAAATTCATTAAATATATATGATCACTAGCATGACCAGCCTAGATAGCATATTCAAAAGCAGAGACATTACTTTGCTGACTAAAGTCCATCTAGTCAAGGCTATGGTTTTTCCTGTGGTCATGTATGGATGTGAGAGTTGGACTGTGAGGAAGGCTGAGCACCAAAGAATTGATGCTTTTGCACTGTGGTGTTGGAGAAGACTCTTGAGAGTCCCTTGGACTGCAAGAAGATCCAACCAGTCCATTCTAAAGGAGATCAACCCTGGGATTTCTTTGGAAGGAATGATGCTGAAGCTGAAACTCCAGTACTTTGGCCACCTCATGCGAAGAGTTGACTCATTGGAAAAGACTGTGATGCTGGGAGGGATTGGGGGCAGGAGGAGAAGGGGACGACCCAGGATGAGATGGCTGGATGGCATCACAGACTTGATGGACGTGAGTCTGAGTGAACTCCGGAAGTTGGTGATGGACAAGGAGGCCTGGCGTGCTGCGATTCATGGGGTCACAAAGAGTCGGACATGACTGAGTGACTGAACTGAACTGAGCGCATGCAAGGAAAAGTTGTTTCAGTCATGTCTGACTCTTTGCTGCCCTATGGACTATAGCCCGCCAGGCTCCTCTGTCCATGAGCTTCTCCATAAGAATACTGGAGTGGATTGCCATGCCCTTCACCAGGAGATCTTCCCGAACCAGGGATTGAACCCACTTCTCTTATGTCTCCTGCATTGGCAGGCGGGTTCTTTACCACTAGTACCACCTGGGGAGCCCATGACTCACTAGTAGTATGAAGCTATTCTAATCACTAGTCTCTATCCCTCACCCTCTCAACCCCAAGTAAATATGGAGTGCAGAAAGGATTCCAATCCTCTAAGTCTGGATGGGCTATCCATGCCCTTTAAACTAAAGATAATTTATAATATGATGCTTAGTTTTAAATATATATCTTGGGATATGATGTTTACTCCTAGGGCAACCTGTGGGAGCCTGGAGAAAATGATAACTTGTGGTTAGTGAAAGGGAACTGCCTTAAATATCATTGCAGATAGAGGGGAAGGATTCAAGAGACCCAGGAAGTGGGCATTCTGAAGCAGATAAATTATGCAAGGCCAAGAGCCCCATCAGAAGGTTATGTTCCACAGGAGGGTCCAGAGGCCAGACCATTTACCATTTACCAAAGATATTAGGGATATACTGATGAGAGGGGCACCAGCATCACCAAAATGCTCAGTGATGATGCTTCTCTGCAGGCCAGACAGAATTAACTTTACAGGGAAAACTTTACAAATTCAACCATGTCATACATAATTAAGAACTGTTGCTAATCAAAAAATGTCATGGTTGTACAGAAAAAATAAGTCATGGAGGTGAAATATTTGGGACCTATATATTTGCAAATGACTTGCTTTTATATTAATTCAAGTAAACATAGCTGCTGCTAAGTGAAAAAATCAACCCACAACATTTCAGTGGTGTAATACCATTAAATTTCTGATTTACACAAAATCCAATACATGATCAAGGTAAGGGTGGGGGAATCTCTGTTCTGTACAATCCTTTAGGGACACAAACTGATGCAGAGTTTTTGGCATCTTCCACACTTGGCTTTTGAGGTCACCTAGTCTTCAACATCTACCAGGAGAATGAGAAAAGTTAGAGCATGGAGGCCAGAGGTGGCAATGGTATACTTCACTTCAGCCCATGTCCAGTGGACAGAATTCATTCCAGGTACATCCCACTGAAAGACAGAGTGAGAAATGTGGTCTAATACTGTGCCCAGGAGAGAACTGAAATTATTTTGTGTTTACCTGGCCAATCTCTTCCTCAGCCCACATTTTTGGTATCTAATTTATCTTCTTTCCAGGCATAAAACACACTCACCTTCTCTGGAAGGATTATCTTCCAAATTCCCATGTAGTTAGTGCATCCCAATTGTTGGCCAATGTCTCATAATAAAAGTGGAGTTCTCACTTTAAGACTAGGAGGTACTTCTTTCTGGCCCTTTACTCTATAAATTATAAGAAAAAGGCCTGCCCACTCCTTATGTCAACATTTAAGGGTGATCAGTATCTGAGATATGATGTTAATATCTGAAGGGGAAGAAACTTTTTTTTCCAGCTATACAGTGCTTACATGTGTCTGGCCCACGTTAATTCAGAACATAGCAGTGGGTATAAAGAATTTGTAAGGCTCCAACAATCATTACGTTTTGTGGTGGTTTCACAGTGAATACAGTGTGTGAGTCAATAAAATTGCCTCAAGTACTTACTTGGCTTTTGATCTGTTTCTCTCCACATAGTTCTATGAGCCAGTATGTATTAAAGTTCATCCTTGTATAGATTTTTCAGATCTCATTAGTTCTTTATGTCCTCTCTGCCACGCTTTTCTTTTTCACAGGCTACTATGAGCCATGATAACTAATAGGTGGAAAGGTCATATCCTCAATTAGAGTTTTGCCACAGAACTGAATCTAAATGAATTTTTATCCCTTATAACGTTGCTCAGTCTTATTAATTACTGTCTAGAACCTAAAAGAAGTCAGTTTTTCTAACTTTCATGGCCTCACCTTTTATCAATTGGTACCAACTCATTTTTAATGAATATTTTTTATTATTGGAAACCTTTCAAGATTGCAATCTGTCATATCTTTAAAAACAGACAGACTGAAATAAAACAGCCTTAAGTACACCTGATTAACAAAGACTTTTTTAATGAACTCAAGTTAATTGATCTTCTGGCACTGTAAGAGTAGATGACGTGCCCCTACATCAATCTGCAGTGGCTTCAACCTGAAGTGCACATCATAAAGTCACTAATAGTGAAGATTGACTATATCTTGTGCTTTCCTGGACCAGTTGTTCCCTCTCTGTTATCCAGCAATTTTGATATCATATCTCTTTCAAAAGGCAGCCTTATCATAATTTCAATTGAGAATGCAACTAGAAAGCATGTCATCATTTAGACAACCCATTCATTCATTAATGACAACCTAAGGAAAGTATGACACCACTCTTACGGCAAAAAGTGAAGAGGAACTAAAAAGTCTGTAGATGAAAGTGAAAGAAGAGAGTGAAAAAGTTGGCTTAAAGCTCAACATTCAGACAACTAAGATGATGGCATCTGGTCCCATCACTTCATGGCAAATAAATGGGGAAACCGTGTCAGACTTTTATTTTTCTGGGCTCCAAAATCACTGCAGATGGTGATTGCAGCCATGCAATTAAAAGACACTTACTTTTTGGAAGGAAAGTTATGACCAACCTAGGCAGCATATTAAAAAACAGAGACATTACTTTGTCAGCAAAGGGCCATCTGGTCAAGGCTATGGTTTTTCCAGTGGTCATGTATGGATGTGAAAGTTGGACTATAAAGAAAGCTAGCACTGAAGAACTGATGCTTTTGAACTGTGGTGTTGGAGAAGACTCTTGAGAGTCCCTTGGACTGCAAGGAGATCCAACCAGTCCATCCTACAGGAGATCAGTCCTGGGTGTTCATTGGAAGGGCTGATGTTGAAGCTGAAACTCCAATACTTTGGCCACCTGATGCAGAGTTGAATCATTTGAAAAGATCTTGATGCTGGGAAAGACTGAGGTCACGAGGAGAAGGGGACGACAGGGAATGAGATGTCTGGATGGCATCACTGACTTGATGGACATGGGTTTGGGTGGACTCCGGGAGTTGGTGATGTACAGGGAAGCCTGGTGTGCTGTGCTTCATGGGGTCGCAAAGAGTTGGACATGACTGAGTGACTGAACTGAAAAATGTTTTTTGGCTGATGCTAATTTAAAATGAATTCTGAATCACTTGTTATGGAGAAATTTCAGGCCAATTTAAATAGCCCTTGAGAGAAAACTAGATTATCAAACTAGAATTGAGATCCCATTGTTTGCTTTCCATTCAATTGAAATAAATCTACATTTTCTTGTCTATTACATATTAATGTTTTAAATGGAATATGACCTTTAACTTGACCCTTCATTTCTTTTTACAGTGAATTATGACATGTTGTTCCCCAAAATCAAATTTCAAAATTAGCTTATTTTACTGTATATATAACAAATACTTTAAAAAACATTCAGTTGTGAAAGAGACAGTCACTATTTCATAAACAAAGACTACTAGTGAGAAGGTGGGATCATTAAGAGCCATCTTAGATGTCTCTTTACCACATGTAGTCACTTATTATTTTTCTTTCATTTATTGACCCCATAATTTGGAATCTTTATGATAATCTGTAATATATTTTACCTTTTTATTATTCTGAACATTTAGAAATGTATTTGTGGGATATTTAGATTATGGAGTGGAGCAAAATCCTCTTAGTCCAATAGAGGAGAACAAATGAGTTTTTAAAATACTCCATTGGTTATAATTAACTTTTAAAAAATTTCCCAGTTAACAGATTTTGTTAGCAATTTAACTCCTATTCAAATTCATTTTATTTTATGCAGACATTTAAAAACCATTGGCCAAAATGAATGGACAATAACAATCCTGTTAACTTTTGAGAAATTATGCTCACTCATAAATAAGTTTGCATTGACAGAGCCATTTTGTGGATTGAAGAAGAATTAATATATTTTTAGCTGATATATTTGTATTTACATCTTCTTTCTATAATTTTTTAATGCCATTCATGACTTCTATTGACTCCCAAATGAGATCCTGACTTCCTAATCTGAATGAGAGAATGAGCATTCCAGCTTTAGCTGAAGGTCACTTTGAAGCAGGCAACTCTAGAGATGTCATGATAAAAATAAAAGAACAGAACAGGAGGCACCTTATATGCTCTCAGTATCTATCTGCTGTGCATTCTTCCTTTTTGCCTTCTCAGTTATCATCATAATGATTAGTATACTTATTTAGTATTGACATATGTCTTCCATTGATCTACTCATATTTCTTTTCATCTAAAATCTTTGAGATATCCTCTTGTATATTTTGTAGATGAGGAAAATTAACCTTAAATAAGAAAGGTAACACGTCTAAGATCCTAAATTAACCAAGAGGAAGAAATAGGCTTTTATCTAATGATAACTCTGTTTCCTAAACAGATATTAGGAAAATAAAGAGATCATTCTAAGGGGCAACGAAAAAACAAACGAAAAGCACAATGAAAACATAAAAAAGATCAATTTCAATCTTCTCTCAAATCAAAATTAAGTCAGAGGAAAGTGCTAGACTTAACAGACAGATAAGTTCTTTTCCCTTTGACTCTGTGGGGCTTTTTGTCTGTAACCCAGCTTCACAGGTTTAAAAAAAAGAGCACATATAATAGGGTGACAGAATGGTTCCAAATTGGGAAAGGAGTGGTCAAGGGTGTATATTGCCACCCTGCTTATTTAACTTACATGCAGAATACATCATGCGAAATGCTGGGCTGTATGAAGAACAAGTTGGAATCAAGATTGCTGGGAAAAATATCAATAATCTTAGATATGCAGATGACACCACCTTTATGGCAGAAAGTGAAGAAGAACTGCAAAGCCTCTTGATGAAAGTGAATGAGAAGAGTGAAAATGCTGGCTTAAAACTCAACATTCAAAAAATTAAAGTCTTTGCATCTGGTCCCATCACTTCATGGCAAATAAATGGGGAATCAATGGAAACAGTGGCAGACTTTATTTTCTTGGGCTCCAAAATCACTGCAGATAGTGACTGCAGCCATGAAATTAAAAGATACTTGCTCCTTGGAAGAAAAGTTATGATCAACCTAGACAGCATATTAAAAAGCAGAGTTATTACTTTGCTGACAAAGGTCCGTCTAGTCAAAGCTGTTGTTTTTCCAGTAGTCATGCGTACGGATGTGAGAATTAGATCCTAAAGAAAGCTGAGCACCAAAGAATTGATACTTTTTGAACTGTAGTGTTGGAGAAGACTCTTGAGAGACTGCAAGGAGATCAAACCAGTCAATCTTAAAGCAAATCAATCTTGAATATTCATTGGAATGACTGATGCTGAAACTGAAGCTCCAATACTTTGGTCACTAGATGCAAAGAACTGACATTGAAAAAGAGTCATTCCCTGATGCTGGGACAGATTGAAGGCAGGAGGAGAAGGGGATGACAGAGGATAAGATGGTTGAATGGCATCACATACCCGATGGACATGACTTTAAGCAAGCTCTGGGGGTTGGTGATGGACAGGGAAGCCTGGCATGCTGTGGTCCATGGGGTTGCAAATAGTAGGACTGGACTGAGAGACTGAACTGACTGACAATAGGGTGAATGTAGTGGCTTTTCCATAATTTTAGGACAAGCAGACTCACTTCCAATAGGACAGGTGCCTACCAGGTACATGTAGTTTGTTGTTTAGTCACCAAGTCCTGTGTGACTCTTTGTGACCCCATGGATTGTAGCCCCCCAGGCTGCTCTCTTCATGGGATTTCCCAGGCAAGAATACTGGAGAGGGTTGCCATTTCCTTCTTCAGTGGATCTTCCCAACCCAGGGATCAAACCTGCATCTCCTGCATGGCAGGCAGGTTTTTTACTGCAGAACCACTAGGGAAGCCCATCAGGTGCATATCCAGTAGATATTTTAGATACTGAACAGACATCACAGAAGTGAAATAGGAAGATACAATTCCAGTTTGCGCACTTACTATGTGGCCTTTTTCATTAAACCTGCTTGGGCCCTTTTTCTTCTCCTTATTTATAAAATTAGATTCAGTGATTTTTACCAAATTCAGGTCCAGCTACATGTTGCTAAAAAAAAAAAAAAAATCAATACTCGAGAGAAAGACAAATGTTATCAGAGAAGAAAGTTGCCTTTTAACCAGAATGTCGGCAATCTGGGGAGTTGGTAGACTCAATGTTCCTCAAAAGGCACCTCTGAAAATTCTGCTTGGCCATGAAAGTTTTTAAAGGGACAAAAAGGAAGTAATTTCAGTTAATCACTGAGACAGGGGATGGGGGTCAGAATCATTGCCAATCTCCCCACTGTGTACAGACTTGTGTATACTTGTAGGTTTGTTTACTACTTGTGATTTTTTTTTTTAAAGATGCTCTCTTGGTCACACAGTTTTTGAGGTTACTGAAGGGGAAGCCATGGAAGAGATCTGATCATCTGTTAATTCCTTATTCTTCATTTCTATTCTTTTGATCTGTGGGAAAAACCATGTTAGACAAGCTGTTGCGCAATCAAAAAATTTGAAAGGTATTCAAGGGCATGAGTTAAGTAGAGCATGAGGCTACCTGGCTTAAGGTTGGTATCAAGACAAAAGGGGCCTCCTAAGAGCTCTTTTCATTCCAAAAATAGCTTATGTGATTGATACATTTGAACCAGCTTCTGCAATTATGGGGCTTCCCTGGTGGCTCAGAGAGTAAAGAATCTGCCTGCAATACTGGAGACCTGGGTTCCATCCATGGGTTGGGAAGATTCCTTCTCAGATCCCCTGGAGAAGGAAATGGCTATCCACTCCAGTATTCTTGCCTGGAGAATTCCATGGAAAGAGGAGCCTGGCAGGCTACATACAGTCCATGGGGTTGCAAAGAGTTGGAAATGACTGAGCAACTTTCACACACACACTGAAGCTTTTATGCAAATTAAAAAAGATAAAATATTTTAAAATAGATTTATGAAGTATAAAGCACTATAAAGATAACAGGTGTTAGTATTGCTTAATACAGAAATATGGCATTGTATTGATAAATGGAATAAGCAATCTTGGTATCAGGAAACCAAAGTTATATCAATAGCTAATTTGTGCTTTGTACAATTGACTAAATTTTCTACTCAAGTTTAGTTTTTCTGCTGAATGTAGTGGTGTGGTAAGTTGCTCAGTCATGTCCAACTCTTTGCAATCCCATGGACTATAGCCTACCAGGCTCCTATGTCCATGGAATTGTTCAGGTAAGAATACTGGAATATTTCTTCTTCCAGGGGATCTTCACAACCCAGGGATCAAACCACCATCTCTTGCACCTCCTGCATTGGCAAGCGGTTTCTTTACCACTAGTGCCACCTGGGAAGCTACTTTTTGTTGAGCGATACCAATTTGAGTCTAGACAGGCCTAGAAGATTGATTTAAAATGAAGTCCTTATTATGGTACATTTGTCTAAAGTTCCCAGTATGATTTTGGTAAATCTTTGGTAATCTTTGGTTATCTATTGGTAAATCTTTCCCCAAAGCCTGTAGTTTTTATGCCATTCCCTAGAAAGAATTTGACTTAAAAAGAAAAAGAAAAAAAAAAGAGCAGTTTTTCATAGCCATAAATATGCAAAAGAAAGTGAAAGTGGAGTCTCAGTCGTGTCTGACTCTTTGCCACCTTATGGACTGTAGCCTGTCAGGCTCCTCCATCCATGGCATTTTACAGGCAAGACTACTGGAGTGGGTTGCCATTTCCTCCTCTGGAGGGTCCTCCCGACCCAGGGATGAAACCCGGATCTCCTGCACTGCAGGCAGACTGTTTACCATCTGAGCCACCAGGGAAGCCTTAAATATGAAAAGGTAGAGTTAGTTAGAAATGTTCAGAAGTTTTATAACTAAAGGAAAGAAACTTATTGAGAACAACATAGGCTTTTTCCCAGAGGCTTTACAGTGAAAGACTTAAAACAATGAGGCTTCCATGAGATTGCTGCTAATATTATGGGACTTGCAGCATTATTTCCAACAGGAAGTTCTAGTGTTGATTAAATACAATCAGGGATGGTGGTTTCGGAGATTATAGATACCTTTTCAAAGAAACAATCATTAGACCATTGTCTATGCAGTAAAATGAAAACAAAGTTTTCAAGTAACTATCAATAGAAATCTGTTCAGTACTACCACTTAATTCAGCTCAGTGACCATTATGTACATCTTTTCTTTTCCCTTTTCTATAAATTCATATAGTGCTTAGGGTTAAAAAAAACTAAGTTTCCTGGTTAGTTTCTTTTATCTGAATTGCTTATTTTTTCCAGTCAAACGGGGGGAAAAGCAGTGAATTCATATTACACCGCATTAATTTTTTTTAATATCATTGTCTACATCAACATTCTCAAGTCTCTTCATAAGTTTAGTGTTCAGACTGGGAATCAAGGAAAAATGACATGGACCAAAGAATTTGGGAGGCACCCTAATGTTTTTTTATTTTTTTTATTTTTTTATTATTTTTTTTAATGTACTGACCTTTCTTTTATTTTGCAATCTGTAGTTTCTCTTTATTTATTTATTTTACTTTATTTTATTTTTAAATTTTTTTAATTTTAAAATCTTTAATTCTTGAAATCGGTGTTTTTGTCAACCAGAAAAAAAAAATGTAGAACCTAAAAGTGGAGAATTAAATTTTATTCAGTGGACTTTCTGAGAACTTAAGCCCTGGAGGCAGTATTTCAGATAACTCTGAGAGACTGCTCCAAAGAGATAAGGGAGGAGCCAGGATATATAAGAGTTTTGCAAGAAATACCAGGTAGTTAGTGCATCAAAGAAAAAGAAAGAAAGTGGAGTCGCTCAGTCATGCCTGACTCTTTGCAACCCCATGGACAGTAGCCTGCAGCAAGCTCCTCCGTCCATGGGATTTTCAAGGCAAGAGTACTGGAGCGGGTTGCCATTTCCTTCTCCAGGGAATCTTCCCAACCCAGGGATTCAACCCAGGTCGCTCACATTGTAGACAGATGCTTTATTAATTAAAGAAAACCAGCCGAATTTAGCACTTTTCTATATATGGGACTATTCTAGAATCTGGGCTCCTTGAAACTATTCTTTCGATATGTACCCCAGCTATCTGGGGCCAGTATCCTGTTCTGTCCCAACCAGAGTCCCCTCAGGGTGCAACGTTGGGGGTGGCTGCAGTGGCTGAGGGTTTCTGGCAGTCCTTTTGTCTCCATTCTGGATTCCCTCAGGGCTCACCATCGGGTTGGCTATAGTAGATGGATAGCTGCCACATCTGTTTTTTACTGACATGGCAGGCAACATTTTTTATTCACAGTATGAAGTTAAGAGTGGGAGATTTTGAGTCTTTCTGGACTTTCAGCCTGGCCAGTCCCCACCCTGCAGTTAAGTGCATAGTCCCTTGTCTCAACCTTTTCAGAAAACCATAAGTACTAAAGGAACTCAAGCCAGATAGATCCTTTGTTTTCCTGACACCAGAGACCAGGTCCAGAGCCGTGTAATTATTAGATGTGTGGTGATGAACAAATCAGGAAATCCTTCTTCACTGTATTTCACAGCTCTGTGATCCAAAGTCTGCTTGGAGAAGTAAATTCTTGTGAATTCTGGCTCATAGTCTGCTTGTTTTTAGAAATAATCTGACCTCTTTGAGGAAAGATATGTCCACATGTCCTGACGGTTTAATAAACTGACAGTTTCATACCTCACAGATCTCTAAACAACTCTATGTGCCTACAGCTAACCTCTGTATGGAGAGATGAGGTTTCTTTCTTCCTACTTTGCATTTCTTGGTGGGAGGCACGGGTGGTCAGATGGCAAAAGTATGTTTGGCCCAACTCAGGGTCCTTCCTGATGGTGTGCGCATCTCTCAGTCAAGTTTGACTCCAGCGTGAGGATTTCTGGGAGGCTGGTAAGACATGTTATGGGCTGGCATCGCTCACCTCCCTCATTTTGGCCTCTCCTGAATCTTCCAGTTGGTTTTGGCAGCAGTTTGTCAGTATTGTTTTCCTTATTGGGACCTCCTGTTGTGAGTCCTGTCAAGTAAATGGTTATTATCATGCCTAGCAGGATGAGCAGATTTGGTCAGTGATTCCCTAATGAAACTGAGTTGAATGATGAGCAGGGCCCAGTGTATGTTAAAACAAGGAAGGAGGCTGCTGACTAGTTTGCCCTGTTGAAGTTTAACACGCTGATGGCCATTGCTGATGGCATAACATAGGCAAAGGAAAGAGGTAAGTCTTGAGATACTTGAGATATCAGAAAGGTAGGCAGGCTCTAGCTCATCTTACGGTAAGAAATTTTTACTTTATATATAATGGTGAAATTGAGATTGTGATAAGCTAGGAATTGCCATAATGTAATTCACACTGATCACTATATTTAGATTGGAAGTATAATCAATAAGCCCGGTTAGGATTCTGTTTCCAGAAGCCAAGTGGGAGAGATGTTGACTTGGACGATGATAGTGATAAATAGAGAAAAATACAAATAAAAGTAGAAAAAAATAGTGGAGATAGAAAAATAAGTATAATTCTGGATTCAGTATTTATAGTAAGAAATAGATTTGTTCAAAAATATTTAGTGTTTTAATTTTAAAAATTCTACTTTCATGCTGATTATTCTATATAACCCCTTTCCTTCTCTTAATAATCACTTTAATTCACTTTCACAAATCTATGTTTAGAAACTTCCACTCCCATTCCCAGAGGAACTGCACATAAATATCCTTAACACATCCCTTCTTTACTTCCTGTGACCTTTAATATGCAAGTATTAAATTTCTTTTACTGAAGACAGTCTTTCTTCTTAATGTCTCATTTTCATAATTTATTTTCTTTGACAGCATTTATTAGATCTATCTTCTTTTGAAAGGATGCCTATGGAGACTGCTCATAAACCTCTTGTCTGCAAAAGCTTTATCCCTGGCAGCCCTGGGTCAATCAATTGCTTTTTATGTCACTTGAAGCAGTATTTCTTAATCTTTAGCTTGCCTCAGAATCATCAGGAGAACTTGTTAAAACACAGATTGCTGGGCTTCACTTCCAGAATCCTGATTTGGTGGAGCTGATGGTGCCTATGGATTTGTATTTCTAACAAATTCCCAGCTGATGGTGGCCTAAGGTTCATGCTTTTGATTGAAATGGCTTATGTAACACTTCCTTGTTCAAAAGACTTTTGACTTATCTTGACATTCCCATATGCTTAGCTTCTTGTTTCTCTAAATTTCTTGCCATGTTTTGTCGAATATACATTCTCCTGCATTTCTTCTACTTTCATTTGCTGTGAAATTACATTACGCCTTGTTTACACAGAGAAACTTCTGAAATGGAAAATTAAGTACAAATAGCTCTTTGTTACAACCGAAGTTATGCACTTGTATGGATGCTAAAAAGCAGATGCTGCCATGATGTGGAGATGTGAGCTAGATATACGTTTAGTCTGCACCTGAACACTCCCTCTCCAGTTTAACACAAGTTCCTCGACTCTTGTGGCTGCCCTGTGAAGGGATCAGAGTCCTTCAATCAGTGGTTTGTGTGTTGATACTAATGACACTTCACACACCAAAACCATTTGAAAAGAAGTTAGTCATTTACGCAAAGTGACCTCTGGGAAGTGAGGGACCTGCACAAGCTAGTCCAGAATGACTTTAAGAAAGGTTGCAGTGCACTGACTTTGATTTGAATTGTAGCTAAAAGGTGGTGACTGTGTTGGATTTCTACATATGGAATAAAATTTGTGTGATCTGAATTCTTAGAGAGAGACAAAACAGATACTATAGAGACTGAGAGAGAGAGTGCATGCATGCAAAGTCGCTTCAGTCGTGTCTGACTCTTTGCGACTCCAAGGGCAATAGCCCACCAGGCTTCTTTCTCTGTCCATGGGATTTCCCAGGCAAGATTAGATGGAGTCCCTTCTCCAGGGTATCTTCCTGACCCAAGGGATTGAACCCACATCTCCTGCACTTCAGGTATATCCTTTACCATCTGAGCCCACCCAGGAAACCTGAACTCTAGTAGTAGAAGAGTAAAATAAAAGCATTTATTAGGGAAGAGAGGGAGTGATTAGGCTCCAATGAACACTTTTGTCTCTATCAGTTCAGTTCAGCTCAGTCGCTCAGTCGTGTCCAACTCTTTGTGACTCCATGAACCGCAACACGCCAGGCCTCCTTGTCCATCACCAACTCCCGGAGTTCACTCAAACTCACATCCATCGAGTCGGTGATACCATCCAGCTATCTCATCCTCTGTCATCCCCTTCTCCTCTTGCCCCCAATCCCTCCCAGCACCAGGGTCTTTTCCAATGAGTCAACTCTTCGCATCAGGTGGCCAAAGTATTGGAGTTTCAGCTTCAGCATCAGTCCTTCCAAAGAATACCCAGGACTGATCTCTTTAGACTGGACTGGTTGGATCTCCTTGCAGTCCAAGGGACTCTCAAGGTTCTTCTCCAACACCACAGTTCAAAAGCATCAATTCTTTGGTGCTGGAGCTCAATAAATTTTAAACAAACAAATATATGGATGAATGAATGAATGTATGGTGAGAGAACTTTTAAATAGCATCCTGGGAAATGTTAGTATAGTCAGTGATTTTTTAATAAAACCAAAGGATAAGGCAAGATCTGAAACCTTAGTAGTGACACAAAATTTTTGATAAATGAATGGATATTAGAGGGAATTCCTTTACATAAAACAAATAAAAAGTAGAAAGGTTTATGCTTAATGTAGGCATAAATAGAAGCATAGAATCAGAGACAGGAGTATCACCTTCTTTGTCTTCTTTTTAGCTTGAAGCACCTCTATTTAATATTTGGGATCCAAGAGAACCTGATCAATAATCATCTGGAGTCATTAGGAAAGGGCCAAAGATTAGTGAGTTGTTTTAGAGATGTGGTTTGCATTATTAGATATTAATTGAATGCAGAATGAATGGATAATCTATGTTAATACATTGATACTTCATTTGCCCAGACATGATCTAATAAATGGACAATAATATATAACCATAGAATAGCAAGCTATTAACAAAATCTATATCTAGTCACATCAGGCTTTGGGGTACATATTTTAATTTGTCAGTTTTCCCTTATAAATGACCTCTTAGGTCTGAGTGCTATTCAATAATGATATACTGTATCAGTTGAAAATATTTTTCCTCCTTCTGTATTACCAGTGTTGTCATATTCATGGTTTTCATTAAAAACAAAATGCAAACTTTAAAACCATAAATATTTTAAGATTTTAAATTCAGTTAGGGAGGCTAAGAAGCTATTCTCTCTGTACCATTGTACTCTACCTAACTCTATTGACACATTTCAATGTAGTCATACCATCCTCAGGACTCTGAAACAGTTAGGCACTTAATTTTCATAATGCCAACTGCACGAAGACAGTGACTCAGACTGAAATAGCTTGATTGCTGAGTAACTGTCTGCATTTCAAATGAAGCTCCTTTTCTCAACTAGGTAGTATAGTTTTTTTCAAGTTATTTAAACTAGTCTCTTAACTTTTCTTCTTGCCTTATTTGCAGTAACCATGTAATATCAACTTCAGCTTTTTTCTTAAAAAAATTATTTATTTTTTAATTGAAGGATCATTGCTTTACAGACTTTTGTTGTTTCCTGTCAAACCTCAACATGAATCAGCCATAGGTATACATATACCCCCTCCCTTTTGAACCTCCCTCCCATTTCCCTCTAGGTTGATACAGAGCCTGTTTGAGTTTCCTGAGCCATACAGCAAATTCCTGTTGGCTATCTATTTCACATATGGTAATGTAAGTTTGCATGTTACCCTTTCCATACATCTCACCCTCTCCTTCCCTCTCTCCATGTTTATAAGTCTATTCTCTATGTCTGTTTCTCCCCTGTTGCCCTATAAATTCTTCAGTACCATTTTTCTAGATTCCATATATATGTGTTAGAATATGGTATATATCTTTCTCTTTCTGACTTATTTCACTCTGTATAATAGGTTCTAGGTTCATCCTCCTCATTAGAACTGACTCAAATGTGGTCCTTTTTATGGCTGAGTAATATTCCACTATGTATATGCATCACAACTTCTTTATCCACTCATCTGTCAGTGGACATCAAGGTTGCTTCCATGTCCTAGCTATTGTAAATAGTGCTGCAATGCACAATGGGATACATGCATCTTTTTAAACTTCGGTTTCCTCAGGGTTTATGCCTAGGTGTGGGATTGCTGGGTCGTATGGTGGTTTTATTTCTAGCTTTTTAAGGAATCTCCATACTGTCTTCCATAGTGGCTATATCAATTTACATTCCCACCAACAGTGCAAGAGCGTTCCCTTTTCTCCACACCCTCTCCAGCATTTATCGTTTATAGACCTTTTGATGAGGGACATTCTGACCAGTGTGAGGTGATATCTCACTGTAGTTTTTATTTGCTTTTCTCTAATAATGAGCAATGTTGAGCATCTTTTCATGTGTTTGTTAGCCATCTATATGTCTTCCTTGGAGAAATGCCTGTTTAGCTCTTTTTTCCACTTTTTGATTGGGTTGTTTGTTTTTCCAGTATTGCGTTCTATGAGCTGCTTGTATATTTTGGAAATTGATCCTTTGTCAGTTGTTTCATTTGCTATTATTCTTTCCCATTCTAAGGATTGTCTTTTCACCTTGCTTGTAGTTTCCTTTGGTGTGCAAAAGCTTTTAAGTTTAATTAGGTCCCCCTTGCTTACTTTTGCTTTTATTTCCATTACTCTAGGGGGTAGGTCATAGAGGATTTTGCTTTGATTTATGTCATCAAGAATTCTGCCTATGTTTTCCTATTAAGAGTTTTATAGTTTCTGGTCTTACATTTAGGTCTTTAATCCATTTTGAGTTTATCTTTGTGTGTGGTGTTAGGAAGTGTTCTAGTTTCATTCTTTTACATGTAGCTGTCCAGTTTTCCCAGCACCATTTATTGAAGAGTCTGTTTTTGCCCCATTGTATATTCTTGCCTCCTTTGTCAAGAATAAGGTACCCACAGGTGCATGGGCTTATTTCTGGGCTTTCTAACTTGTTCCATTGGTCTATATTTCTGTTTTTGTGCCAGTACCATACTGTCTTGATGACTGTAGCATTGTAGTATAATCTGAAGTCAGGAAGGTTGATTTTTTTCAGCTTCATTCTTCTTTCTCAAGACTGCTTTGGCTATTCACTGTCTTTTGTGTTTCCATATGAATTGTGAAATTTTTTGTTCTAGTTCTGTGAAAAATGCCATTGATAATTTGATAGGGATTGCATTGAATCTGTAGATTGCATTTGGTAGTACAGTCATTTTCACAGTATTGCTTCTTCTTACTGAGGAACATGGAATATCTCTCCAACTGTTTATGTCATCTTAGATTTCTTTCATCAGTGTTTTATAATTTTTGTGTACAGTTCTTTTGTCTTCCTAAGTAGATTTATTCCTAGATAGTTTATTCTTTTTGTTGCAAAGGTGAATGGGATTGATTGCTTAATTTCTTTTTTTGAATTTTTGTTGTTAGTATATAGAAATGCAAGTGATTTCTGTGTATTGATTTTGTATCCTGCAACTCTGCTAATTTCACTGATTAGCTCCAGTAATTTTCTGATACTATCTTTAGGGTTTTCTATGTATAGTATCATGTTATCTGCAGTGAGAACTTTACTTCTTTTCTGATCTGCATTCCTTTTATCTCTTTTTCTTCTTTGATTGTTGTAGCTAGGACTTCCAGAACTATGTTGAATAATTGTGAAAATGGACACCCTTGTCTTCTTCCTGATCTAATGGGGAAAGCTTTCAGGTTTTCACCACTGAGTATAATGTTTGCTGTAGGCTTATCCTATATGGCCTTTACTATGTTGAGGTAGGTTCCTTCTATGCCCATTTTTTGAAGAGTTTTAATCATAAATGGGTGCTGAATTTTGTCTAAGGCTTTTTCTGCATATATTGAGATTATCATGTGGTTTTTATCTTTCAATTTGTTAATACAGTGTATCGTATTGATTGATTTGTGTATGTTGAAGAATCCTTGTATCCCTGGAATAAACCCAACTTGATCATGGTGTATGAGGTTTTCGATGTGTTGCTGAATTTTGTTTGCTAAAATTTAGCTGAGGATTTTTACATCTATGTTCATCAGTGGTATTGGCCTGTAGCTTTCTTTTTTTTTTTTTTCCTGTTGTCTTTGGTTTTGGTATCACTTTGATGGTGGCCTCGTAGAATGATTTTGGAAGTGTTCCTTTCTCTGCAATTTTTTGAAAAAGTTTTAGAAGGATAGAAGTTAGTTCTTCTCTAAATATTTGATAGAATTCTCCTATGAAGCCATCTGGTCCTGGGCTTTTGTTTTTTGGGAGATTTTAGATCACAGCTTCAATTTCAGTGCTTATAATTGGGTTGTTCATAATTTCTATTTCTTCCTGGTTCAGCCTTGGAAGACTGAACTTTTCTAAGCATCTGTCCATTTCTTCCAGGTTATCCATTTAATTGCCACGTAGTTGTTCATAATAGTCACTTATAATCCTTTGTACTTCTGCATTGTCTGTTATAACCTCTCCTTTTTCATTTCTTTTTTTTTCTTTTTTTTAAAATTTTTTTATTTTAGTTTTTTATTTTTTAAATTTTAAAATCTTTAATTCTTACATGCATTCCCAAACATGAACCCCCCTCCCACCTCCCTCCCCATAATTTTG
The DNA here is from genome assembly GCF_016772045.2 of Ovis aries. Lineage (NCBI taxonomy): Eukaryota > Metazoa > Chordata > Mammalia > Artiodactyla > Bovidae > Ovis > Ovis aries. The sequence continues at coordinate 21,719,606 of NC_056073.1, read as the reverse complement.
TTGATTTGATTCTTCTCTCTTTTTTCTTGATGAGTCTGGCTAAAGGGTTGTCAATTTTGTTTATCTTCTTGAAGAACCAGCTTTTAGTTTTATTAATTTTACTATTGTTTCTTTAATTTCTTTTTCACTTATTTCTGCACAGATCTTTATGATTTCTTTCCTTCTACTAATTTTGTTTTCTTTTTGTCATTGTTCTTCTTCTTTTTCCAGTTGTTTTAGGTGTAAAGTTAAGTTGTCTATTCAATGTTTTTCTTGTTTCTTGAGGTAGGATTGTATTGCTATGAACTTCTCTCTTAGAACTGCTTTTGCTGCATCCAATAGGTTTTCAAATGCCATATTTTCATTGTCATTTGTTTCTAGAAATTTTTTGATTACCCCTTTGATTTCTTCAGTAACCTGTTGGTTATTTAGAAATGTATTGTTTAATCTCCATGTATTTGTGGGGTTTTTTTGTTTTGCAATTTTTTTCCTTATAAATCGATATCTCTTCTCTGTGGTTGGAGAAGATGCTTGATACGTTTTCAATCTTCTTAAATTTACTGAGGTTTGATTTGTGACCGAAGATGTGGTCGATCCTGGAGAACGTTCCATGTGTGCTTGAGAAGAAGGTGTATTCTTCTGCATTTGGATGGAATGTCTTGAAGATATCAATGAGATCCATCTCATCTAATATATCATTTAAGATTTGAGTTTCCTTATTAGTTTCTGTTTTGATGATCTGTCCATTGGTGTGAGTGGGGTGTTAAAGTCTCCTACTATTATTGAGTTACTGTCAATTTCTCCTTTTATGTCTGTTAGTGTTTGTCTCATGTATTGACGTTCTCATATGTTGGGTGCATAGATATTTACAATTGTTATGTCTTCCTCTTGGATTGATCCCTTGATCATTATGTAGTGTGCTTCCTTATCTCTTGTAATCTTTATTTTAAGGTTTATTTTGTGTGATATGAGGATTGCTACTCCAGCTATCTTTTCCTTCCCATTTGCCTGGAATATATTTTCCCACCCTCTCACTTTCAGTCTATATGTGTCTTGAGGTCTGAAGTGGGTTTCTTGTAGACAGCATATATATGGGTCTTGTTTTTGTATCCATTCAGTCAGTAGGTGACTTTGGTTGGAGCATTTAATCCATTTACATTTAAAATTATTATCAATATATATGTTTCTATTGCCATATTCTTAGTTGTTTGGGGTTGATTTTGTAGATCTTATTTTTCTCTCGTATTTCTTGACTATGTAAGTCCCTTTAACATTTGTTGTAAAGCTGGTTTGGTGGTACTGAATTTTGTTAACTTTTGCTTCTCTGAAAAGCATTTTATTTCTTCACAACAATCTTGAATGAGATCCTTGCTGGGTACAGTAATCTTGGTTGTAGATTTTCCCCTTTCTTTACTTTAAATATATCCTGCCATTCCATTCTGGCCTGCAGAGTTTCTGCTGAAAGATCAGCTGTTAAACGTATGGGGTTTCCCTTCTATGTTACTTGTTGCTTTTCCCTTGCTGCTTTTAGTATTCTTTCTTAGTCTTTCTTAGTGTTTAGTCTTTGTTAGTTTGATTAATATGTGTCTTGGTGTGTTTCTCCTTGGGTTTATCCTGTATGGGACTCTCTGCTCCTCTTGGACTTGATTGACTATTTCCTTTTCCATGCTGGGGAAATTTTCAACTATAATCTCTTCAAAAATTTTCTCATACCCTTTCTTTTTCTCTTCTTCTTCTGGAACCCCTATAATTTGAATGTTGGTGCATTTGATCTTGTCCCAGAGATCTCTGAGACTATCCTCAGTTCTTTTCATTCTTCTTACTTTATTCTACTCTTCAGAAGTTATTTCCATCATTTTATCTTCCAGCTCACTGATTCGTTCTTCTGCTTCAGATATTCTGCTACTGATTCCTTCTAGAGTATTTTTCATTTCAGTAACTGTGTCTGTTTCTCTGTTTATTCTTTAATTCTTCTAGGTCTTTGTTAATTTGATCTTGCATTTCCTCCATGCTGTTTTCAAGATTTTTGATCATCTTTACCATCATTATTCTGTATTCTTTTTCAGGTAGTTTGCCTATTTCCTCTTCATTTATTTGGACTACTGTGTTTCTAGTTTGTTCCTTCATATGTGTAGTATTTCTCTGCCTTTTCATTATTATTATTTTTTTAACTTATTGTGTTTGAGTTCTCCTTTTCCCAGTCTTTAAGGCTGAATCTTTTCCCCTTTTGATTTCTGCCCTCCTAAGGTGGGTCCAGGGGTTTGTGTAAGCATCTATAGGGTGAGATTTGTGCTGTTTTTTGTTGTTGTTGTTGTTGTTGTTTGTTTGTTTGTTTTTCCTCTAATGGGAAAGATGGAGTGAGGTGGTAATCCTGTCTGCTATTGATTGGGTTTGTATTTTTGTTTTGTTTGTTGTTTAGATGAGGTGTCCTGCACAGGGTGCTACTGGTGGTTGTGTGATGCCGGGTCTTCTATCCAAGTGGTTTCCTTTGTGTGAGTTTTCACTATTTGATGTTCCCTAGGGTTTCTTTTCTGATATTCTAGGGTCTTGGAGGCAATGCTCCCACTCCAAAGGCTCAGGGCTTGATCTCTGGTCAGGAATGAAGATTCTACACATGGTTTGTTATGGCATTAAGCAAAAACCCAAAAATGAGAAACCAAAGATAAACCCCAGAAAAACGGCAGTTACAAAATCAGACAAATAATCATTAAAATAATGGAATATACACATATACACCTATAAGCAAAATCAAAACAGTCTAACAAAAATAAATTGCAGTAGATTGTATATCTGCCAGTTAAGAACAAAACTAACTAAAGTACAAACTGGAAAAAAAAAAAAAACAACCAACAACTAAAGAAAGGTGCCAAGTGGGGAATAAAGCAATAAAAACAAAACTAACAAATATGTTGAGAGGAAAGGAAAGAAAGAAAAGAGAGAAAGAATAGATATGTGAAGTTAAAAAGAGGTAGATAAAGAAGATTTATATACATTAAAGATTAACAGTAAGGGGAAAAGAACAGTAGCAAAAGCAAACAAAGGAATAAATGTAGAAAAAATAACAATAGGTTTAAAAAAACTAAAATTAAAAAGAGAGAGAGAGAAAAAAAGGAAAACTCCACAGAACTGCAAAAGCCCAACATAGAAACAGAGGTTTATAACAACAATAAACATATGACTGAGAGAAAAAAAGTTCAAAAGGTTAATTAGACTTCATAGTGCAAATAAAATTGACAACTCCAACAGAGGGGGGAAGAAAAAAGAAAAAAAAAGAAAAAAGTAAAAAAAAAAAATCCAAAAGAATCTACAGAACAAATCAAAACATAAGAATAATAAATGTTTTTCTTGAGTCACTGCTATCAAAGTCCTTTCCCTGCTGAGAGTCACAGTCCACCTCACCTCCCTAGGATGCCCTCCATCACTGTGCTGGTCTCTGGACCTGCTGTGGGGGCAGCTCAGATTCTAATCTGGTCCTACTCCTGTGTATTCTTGCCTCCTATGTCCACAGCTATCAGAACTAGTGCATTTTCTTTTGTGGGAGCTCTCAGTGTCCTTTTATATATTCCATAGACACAGAGTCTGCCTAGTTGATTGTGTGGATTTAATCTGCAGCTTCTACAGCTGGTGGAAATGTTTTGGGTCTTCTTCCTTAGCCACACTGCCCCTGGGTTTCAACTGTGGTTTTATTTCCATCTCTGCACGTGGGTCATCCACTGGAGTTTGTTCTTGAGGCTGCCCTGGAGGACTTGGGTCTGGCTCAGTGAGGAGCAGGTGTGGAGGTGGTGCAGCTGCTTGGGCTGCAGGGGTTCTGGCAACACCGGGTACTCAGGGGAGTTGGCACCTGGGGCAGCAGGAAATGTAGTGCTCTAGAAGGGTATGGCAACAAATTGGCCAGTACACTCCAGTATTCTTGCCTGGTAACATGCCCTGATAGAGAAGCCTGGCAGGCCACATTCCACAGGGTCACAAAGAGTTGGACATGAATGAAGCAACCATATATGCATAGATGCAAGATTCTTTTTTGCCTGTGGCAGCTCTGATTCAGTGAGTTTTGAGCATGAAGGTGGTGCAGAACCTTGGCTTGCGGGGACCCTGGCAGTGCCAAGTGTGCAGGGACACAGACTGCCTCCACTGCAGGAGTTATGGCCCTATCAGAGTCTTAGCTGGCAATGAGAAGGCCTCTTTGGCTAGTTTTTCTCTGTAGCTCTGCCCATTCAGGCACTTAGAGGGTTCCCTTGCCTGGGGTCCTTCTTTGTTGTTCTGCTTGTCAGGCATATAGAGGGGCCCCTCTGGCTGGGGTCCTACTCTGCAGATAGGCACATCAGGCACTTAAAGTATTACCCTGGGTGGGGTCCTGCTCTATAGTTCAGTGTGTCAGGCATTTGATGGGCCAGCCTCCAATGCTGACATGTGGGGAAAGAGAGGCTATGGTGATGGCTCCACTCCTACATGTGACTCAGCAGTATCGCCTTGCTTCCATGGCTGCCTGGCTTTCCTCCACAGGTGTTTCCCACCACAATCTCCTTCCCATCCCCTGGACCCATCTCTACACAGTCAATAGCAGCCCTTGTCTTGGGATTGCTCCAAAATCCCTAAACTCCAGCTCCCAGCTGCTGCTCCTTCTGGGGGACCTGCGTCCCTGTCTGGGGTACGTATGGCTGTGGTAAGGACTGTCTGATTCTTATTCCGTTTAAGCTGCCACAGATCAGCTGCTTCACTCTCAGCCTTAAATGTTTTTCCTCTGACTCAGACAGTTGCCCCAGCGTGGGAATTAGACCCCTGCTTCAGTTCCCCGACCCACTGAGGGCAGGTCCAGTCGTACTAACACTTTTGCTGTCCCCCTAGTTCCTGCATCCTATCAAGTTTTACATGGTTCTATATATTTTTTTCCATTGATCAGGTACTCCTGTCCGCTCTAAGCTGATGTTCTCCATGCACTTCTGTGTCTGAAGGTGTATTTCTAATGAGAGAAATGTATTTACGTCCACCTCCTCTGCTGCCATCTTGTTCTCCCTATCTTTTCTTTTTTTAATGAACTAAAATTACAGGAATTCTGAGGATAGAAGGAAACAAATCATTATTCATATATATGGATTATAAACTGCAGCTATTAATGAATATGCCTTAGGCATTTATTTAAGAAAACCATTTATCCAACATTATGGAGTTTGAATCACTATTCTTGACTCAAAACATTAATTTCCACATTAATTTAACATTAAATAATAATGTGAATATATTTGCATTCTAAGTTCTTGCTGGTTTGCCTGTAATTATTTTAATATTTCAATGTGTTAATTTTAATTTATACTCTAGGAGCAGTTGGTTAACCCTTGAGATTTTCTAATTTAGAGTATAAAATCTGAGGTAAAGTGTTAGATGCTATTCAAAGTTCAACAATTCAGGAGGGGCTTTTAGCCAAAATTTTTGCTTTTGCTTATCTTCAGTCAATGCCCAGTGGGTTTATTAATTAACATACTAGATGGAGAAATTGGTTTTCTTTTTGGCTAAAAGTATAGTACACATGGGATTCCCTGATGGATCAGCAGTAAAGAATCTACCTGTGATGCAAGAACTGCACAAGACATGGGTTCCAACCCTGGGTTAGGAAGATCCCCTGGAAGAGGGTACAGCAAACCACTCCAGTATTCTTGCCTGGAGAATCCCATGGGCAGAGGAGCCTGACAGACTACAGTCTATAGGGTCACAAAGAGTTGTATACGACTGAAATGAATTAGTATACATCACATAGTACACATTCCCAAGCTTGCATAAAGTCTCAGAACTAGTGCTCTTAGTAGCCTGTATAGTTTGAAAAGTTTCAGAATTCTGACTGGTCCTCTATTCAGCAGCTTGCAGAGGATTCTGATACCTGACTGGATCCCGACCCTTGAGTGCCCTGTATTGGCTTTAATACATCTTTCATGCAAGAAGATTGTCCCAGTACCTAGAAGGATAGATGACTGAGATTGCACTGTTTGCAAAACAGGTTGAGACTATTTTAGTATCACTTTGCATGAAAATTCTGTATACACACCTGCATTTGTGACTTGCTTTCCTCGTCATAGGGAATGTTATATTGGAACATATACACACTTCTTAATATAAATGACCAAACTGAATTTTGTATGTTTGCAACATCAAAAGCCCTATTTTGAAGTATGGAGAATGCAAATCTGTAAGTTAACACACATATGGTTTAATATAAAATACAATTTTAAAAGTAAAGGAAAGCCACTATTTTCAAACTTAAGTGATTAAATACTAGCATGTGCTGGTTCTTTCCCTTGGTGCCTTCACCTATTTGAATGCATCCATCTTAAACATACAACAAGCTCAGGTTTCAACTAAAAAGCAAAAGTTCTGGCCTCTCTGGGAGAGAGGTGACATCCCTAATAGTTTTCCGCCTAGAGTTATGTGCATAAAGTTGATGTTTTCTAGATCAAGAAGGCATACTTATTTTCCAAGAAAGAGAGATTTCTAAAAATCCTTTCAAATTTCTTTGCTGTCTCTGTACCTGTGCCAGACACTTGAGAAAGGGTAACTGTTTCAGTTCAGCCCAGGCATCTGAAATCATAATATTCTAATTACATTGCAAATCTCTCATGACTTACTTTCCTCATAAAATCTCTTAGTTTATCAGGAGTGAAGTAGTGTCTCATAGCTGCTCTTTTATTCCTCCTTCCTACCCTGACCCCTTCTAACCATAAGTTACCCCCCATAGCCTGATAATTTAAATACTTGGCAGTTTCCCTTAAAGCATTCTTACTGAGGAATGAATGGACTTCCCTGGTGACTCAAAAAGTAAAGAATCTGCCTGCAATGCAGGAAACACAGGTTTGATCTCTGGGTCAGGAAGATCCCCTGGAGAAGGTAATGGCAACCTACTCTAGTATTCTTGCCTGGAGAATACCGTGGGCAGAGGAACCTGGTGGGCTACAATCCATGGGGTCGTAAATAGGCAGACAAGACTGAGCGACTTCTACTTTTGAGAAATGGAGGAAATGCTTTGAGGAGAATTTTTCTTACACGCTAACGGGGGATGATTATTTTTGAAGATTAGAAGTGTCAAGGTATTATAACAATAGTCCAGTTAATCTATTCCATAATAATAGGAATAGCCATACATTCCTATTATGGAACTGGAAAACTGTAACTGAATAGAAGTGTACATGCCTGGCTTCCCAAGTGGTGCTAATAGTAAAGAACATGCCTGCCAACACGGGAGACACAAGTTCGATCCCTGGGTTGGGAAGATCCCCTAGAGAAGGAAAAGGCACTCCACTCCAGGATTCTGGCCTGGAGAGTCCCATAGACAGAGGAGCCTGACAGGCTACAGTCCATAGGGTCGCAAAGAGTTGAGACAACTGAAATGACTTAGCATGCACATGTCCATGACTGACTTTTTCTCCCCTACCAGGGATATTTGGGGGGGGGCTATTAATTCTACTATTAAAGCTTTTTTCCTAGGTAGAACATTTAATATTTCCTGCTGCAACATTTAAAAAAAATTTATAATGGAAGACGATTATTACATCAATTCCTTATCCAGTCCATGTTGATTTTACCAGAAATTTCAAGACAGACTTGGGGTATGAATCTTATTGGCAAAATTCTAACACCATTATTTTTTATGTGTTCATGTTTGCATTTGAGAAATTAGGACATTTTCCCAGAGTTTTGGCATTAAACGTTAAATATGTATGATTTTTTTACATTGCAGTGTAAAGTGCTATTTTTAGCAATAATTAGAAATAGGAGCTCTATTAGAGCTGCATTGCATTTTAGCGGGAATTTGCTTTCTATATTAACTCTCAGTTCAGTTCAGTTCAGTCGCTCAGTTGTGTCCGACTCTTTGCAACCTCATGAATCGCAGCACACTGGACTTAGCATAAAATACATAGTGGATCCATAAAGTATCTTAATAATGTACTTAGCTCATACTGCCTTAAAACATGTGATGCTGGGGCATTTCCATATGTGGGACTATCATAGGCATTGCAGGTGTTTTCCTGTCTTTCCTCATTACAAAAATTACGGCAATTTTTCCTATCTTTATATGAGACACATCTATCTCCTTTTCTTTTTTCTTTTTCCAGGAATTATTAAATAGAAATCCATGATTACTGTGTAAGTAAGTTTTGTGAACATATAACTAGAGACTAATAAGTTGGATGTCCAGACCATAGAGCTGAAGATTCATTGTCCCATCTCTATTTTGATGAAGACTGAAGGAAGATAATTTTTTAGATAAATAACAACATAATAGATGAAGGGTCTTCACAAGAATACATTTCAGATGCAGAAAAGTACTATTTTGTCTCCATGGTATAGAAATTATCTGTGGACTGATTATTACATCTTACTCTTGAGTGCCTTTGTAGGACCACCATGCTGTCATACAATCTTGTTCAATTAGAAGTGCCATGCATATAAGCTCATCCATTTCCCCCTCACCTTAGCTCCTGACAACTACTATTCTACTCTGTTTCCATGAGGATGGCTATTTCATAGTCTGTATCTTAAGTGATATCATGAAGTGTTTGTCTTTTTGTGTCTAGCTTATTTCACCCAGCATAATGTCCTTCAAGTTCATCCATGTATTTGCAAATGGCAAGGTTTTTCTTTTTTTAAGAGTGGAATATCATTTATTTATGTTTTATATATTTTTGCCATATTTTCTTTAACCACTCATCTATTGACAGACATTTAAGCTTATCAAATCGCCACCTCTTATCAAATCATACAACTCTTATTTGACAATAATACCACATAAGCCTGGAAAAATGTGGGTACGTTATACATAAGTAAATATGTATATTTACATATTTATGCTATCACCAAAAGGAAATTACTATTTGGCTAAGATATTCCAAAAATATTTTAAGTCATGCAGTAGGTCATCAGTCCTATCTGATAGAACCATCAAATGCAAAAATTCTGTATCATAACAAATTTTTATGTTATAGACAATGACTCATGTCCTAAATAGTATAGGTCTTGAATACATTCTTGCAGAGTGATTAGTTACAAGCAACTGTGGATGTTCTATTTGTATATAAACCAGAAAAGTTGTCTATGCATTATTTTACAGAATACTTCCTATAAGACAATGTTAAATGTATGTGTTCTAGAAAGGTATGTGTGTGTGTATTCAATAAATGAGAAAACATTATAACAAATATATTTAACTACGAATATTAGTTTTTGAAAAGATGTTTCCAATATGATCATATATGCCTGAGTATCTTTGTTTACAAATGGCATAGATCCAATAGAAGCTTTAGGAAGTCAGATTTATTATAAGATATTCAGTAAAACCCTTCCTATCTACAAAACCTCAGACTCTAAGTGGAATTCCTTAGTGCTTTTCATGTTTGGAGGCATGCAGTGGTATAGAATAAATTTTCCAGTGAATAAATTGTTGTGTAATGTTACATAAAATGTCAGTGCCTCCTGGTAGATGCCTGAGGCGTATTTACAACAAAATCAAAAAGATGAAGGAGCATTTTGATGAGGCTTTTTAAATGATTCATGACTGACTTCTTTTCCATCCTTTTTCTCAAAACAGCATCTTCAGCTAATTCTTTGGTCTATCTAAATGCACATCTAGTCAACCATCTGGATCTCAAATGCTCTGGGAATCTGTTCTGTCATTAATGATGTAAATGCTTGAGTAGTTGTGTTTGGGGAATATTGGCTAGAGGCTATGGCAGCTAAGGGCATGAAGCCAGCCAGACTAGAGAGTCAAATGATTTTTTTTTTTTTTGTAATCTCCAAATATCAGACAGGTAGATATGAACAAGTTCTATTTGTATGTACAAAAATGTTCTTTAATGTTATTAAACACTGAATAACACTAAATAACCACATTTTCTAAGTGGTGGAAAGTTTGCTAATAAAAGTCTGTGTTCCAGTGAATAAGCTAAAAACTAAACATTTATTGGAAGACACAGCAAGAAAGTGAAAGTGAAGTTGCTGTCATGTCTGACTCTTTGCGACCCCATGGACTGTAGCCTACCAGACTCCTCCATCAGTGGGATTTCCCAGGTAAGCCTACTGGAGTGGGCTGCCATTTCCTTCTCCAGGGGATCTTCGCAACCCAGGGATCAAACCTGGGTCTCTTGCGTTGCAGACAGTCACTTTACCATCTGAGCCACCAGGGAGACCCCCAGGTGGCCAAATGATGAAGTAGAAAAACCATGAGCTCACCTCCTAGAATGGGCGCACCAAAATTGCAACCATTTTCAGAGAAACTATACATGAGAATGACTTGGAGAATAACAGAAAATATTTTCACAGCTAGTGATATACAGAAGAAAACACACTGAAACAGGCAGGAGGGGCAAAGCCATGATATAGTTAAGACCTTAGCCTAATAGCTTATTTATTTAAGTTTAGCTCAATTCACAGTTTCAAAAACTGTGTTTTTGTTTTTCTCGGTACAGATTCTTCTGACTTGTTCTTTCAGTCTCATCTCTGTAATTGCTGTTTTTTTTTTTTTCAAGATTTTCTTATCTCTCACTTCCTTTATTTTTAATCATTAGTTTGAACTATGTTTTCCTTGATTTGGATATGGTTTTGTGCACATTTTATGACCTTTGGCTCTTAGAGCACTGCTAAACTCTTCTTCTTTATGGTTGTGTAATTTACCACTTTGGAAAAATAATTTGTTGTAATGTTATATTTCAAGCCAACTAGAGTACACCAGTAGAAAACTGATGAGTGTGGATACCTGAGTCTCTGAGGGTAGGATACCCTGGTAAACTTCCATGGATCCCAAGTGAACATGGCCAATTCCCACAAGATAATTCTCTGAACAAAGGGGAAACATCCCAAAGACCTATGCTCTTCAGCACTGGCCAGAATCACTATGCTTCGCCTTACAGGGCTCCTTTTAATTTGCATTATGTCCAACTGGGATCCTCTTTTCTTTCTTATTTCATACTTTATGGAAAAGTAATTACCTACTACCCATATTGTCTTGGAAAATGGTTACTGATTGTTGATAATGATCAACTACTCAATAATTTCTTTCAGTTCAGTTCAGTTCAGTCACTCAGTCGTGTCCGACTCTTTGCGACCCCATGAATCGCAGCATGCCAGGCCTCCTTGTCCAACACCATCTCCCAGAGTTCACTCAGACTCACATCCATTGAGTCCGTGATGCCAACCAGCCATCTCATCCTGGGTCGTCCCCTTCTCCTCCTGCCCCCAATCCCTCCCAGCATCAGAGTCTTTTCCAATGAGTCAACGCTTCTCATGAGGTGGCCAAAGTACTGGAGTTTCAGCTTTAGCATCATTCCCTCCAAAGAAATCCCAGGGCTGATCTCCTTCAGAATGGACTGGTTGGATCTCCTTGCAGTCCAAGGGACTCTCAAGAGTCGTCTCCAACACCACAGTTCAAAAGCATCAATTCTTCGACCCTCAGCCTTCTTCACAGTCAAACTCTCACATCCATACATGACCACAGGAAAAACCATAGCCTTGACTAGATGGACCTTAGTCATCAAAGTAATGTCTCTGCTTTTGAATATGCTGTCTAGGTTGATCATAACTTTTCTTCCAAGGAGTAAGCGTCTTTTAATTTCATGGCTGCAGTCACCATCTGCAGTGATTCTGGAGCCCCCAAAAATAAAGTCTGACACTGTTTCCACTGTTTCCCCATCTATTTCCCATGAATTGATGGGACCGAGGTTTCATAAATATTTTCAAATCTGACTCTTCTCAGTTTACAGTCTGATACTATATGGGTAACTCTATTAAATACAAAATGTATGTACTGAGAGTATATGTGTTCTAAGGATTGTTTGAAGTGTTTATGGGGCAAGAAACCTAAAAATCATCTGTGGGCTCTGTGACTTGTAGGTTTCCTGCTGCTGCTGCTAAGTCGCTTCAGTAGTGTCCGACTCTGTGCAACCCCATAGACGGCAGTCCACCAGGCTCCCCCGTCCCTGGGATTCACCGGGCAAGAATACTGGAGTGGGTTGCCATTTCCTTCTCCAATGCATGAAAGTGAAAAGTGAAAGTGAAGTCGCTCAGTCGTGTCCGACTCTTCAAGACTCCATGGACTGCAGCTTACCAGGCTCCTCCATCCATGGGCTTTTCCAGGCAAGACTAATGGAGTGGGGTGCCATTGCCTCCTCCACTAGGTTTGACTGGAAGAGGTTAAAACATATAAATTAATGAGAGAATGAGAGAATACTTATAATTAAGACTATATAATGATTATATATAAGAAATGATATGAAAGATCCTGACATGAAATTGCGTTGATCAATAGAAAGGAGTTTGATTCTCTTTCTTGGCTGGTATTAACAAAAGAGGCATGAGGGAAAAAGCAGACTCTGGCATCCACACATATGCATCCATGTATATACTGATTCTGACCCTAACTGTACTATCTTAATGTTTCATATGAGTTTTTAATTCAGGAACTTGGGTTTTAGGTTTTTAATTTTAGTCTTGGACCATGACACCTGCCCCTAATTCTTCATCTTGGGTTTCAAGTGCCTATTTATTACTATCAAAATGTTTATTTACCTTAAAAGTATTTCATAAGATTTCAAAACTTGGAAGATCTTCCTGTATCATATGCAGCCATGACCTACCTCCCTTCCTTCCTTCCATACACATTAATTGAACATCTAGAAACTATTAGACATCGTGACAGAAAATGGAAATATAAGAAAGCTTTTGAGTAGCTCATAGTTCACTAGAGAAATTTACAATATAATACACTCAACTCTTAAGATTCTGGCTTCCTTAATTGTTAAAAAATGGAATATTCTCATCATCCTTTCCCCATTTTCTCCTGCGTGAGTCTGCCATCTTCTCTTGTACTAGATCACTGTAGCAAAATTTGTTGCCAAAAGTCTCATCAAGAGGTTTTGAGCATCTGTTAGGTAGCTCAGTGTGTGCTTATTGAATAAAACCCTAAATAAGATTATTTAATATGGAGAGTAAGGGAAAGTTAATATCTGGAGACCGTGGAGAGGTGAATAAATTTGTGACAGTGATGGCACCATCCACTGTGGGCCAGCAAAGCACTGGGAAGAAAATTAACAAGAGGCACCACAAAATTCTGAAGGTTGACACTGTCCTTTGAGAAGAAAAAAAGGTGCAATTATAGTTCTGAAAGATAAAATTCATTAGAAGAGATTGGTAGCACTGATTTTAAATGCTGTACTTTTATAGTCAGTCTTTGTGTAACTAAAGTATCTGTACCTGCAGATATTCAGTATTTGCACATACAGAATTTATTTTGAATAAAAATGCTAAGGAACAATTTAAACTTCTCCAAGTACATTAAAATCCAAGTTATAATGCATACAATACCCAATAAAAGTTGAGGAATTTTTACTAGCTCTATGAGACATAGAAGGAGAGGTTTCATTTTTCTGGAGGCTTTTATTTCAGTGTTGGTCCCTGAGCTGTTCAGAAGCAGTTTCCAGGAATCAAAATCACACTTAGGACTGTTTGTAACTGCAAGCAACAGTAGCGATGATATTAGTCTTTGACCTCCAGGCATCTCAGGGTGCGAATTAAGGTAGAAATGACTGAGGGACTCGAGTAGAGCCCTCTCTGTGTCTCTGGAGAGAAGGCTTTTCTGTGGAGCACAGTGACCCTGAATTCGCTCACCATGAATTTCCAGTCTGTTAATCTGCTGTGAGGAAAATGTCTGAGTTAGATTAATAGAAATTTTTATATCAAGAATATGGAACAGATGGCCATGCTGTGAAACTGCTTACACTCGGCCCCACAGACACACGTTAGACTTGTTGAAACAACCAGGCTTATGAAGGTGTGAGGAAAGTTATACATAATTCAACTGTTTGAAGACCAAAGGGCTTCAGTTCCAAAACAAAGTTGTCCAACTAGTGATACATGTTATATAAAATGTGTCGTTTATTAATATGTCAGGTTATATAATATGTGTCATGGTACATTATGTGGGGTCAGAAGAATAATACTTGCACAAAACACTGGTTTCAACAAAGTTATAGAGACTGTTTACTTGCAGGGTCCTCTGGGAACATTAGCTGTAACTATTGGCTTTGTGCCTCATAGGAAAAACATGAGGGATCTTGTCTTCCTCAAGATCACTTTACTCATCTTCCTCAAATAATTATTTGGAAAATATTGGTTCAGGCTAATAAAGAAAACTATTCTTTTTCCTCTATATCATGTCAGTCTTAAATAGCAATTCACTGTGATGTTAAGTGTGAGATCTAGACTGATATCATAAGTCATCACATTTCTCATTTAGTAGATAAAGAAATGAAAGGAAGGAGAAATAAGTTGATGTATCAAATGTCACAATTGTCAAAGTTGATATACATCTCTTCATAGAGTAGACCCTAGCAAACAGAAAAGTGGAAAAAGTCACAGCACTATCAATGTGAAAAAATGTTTTGCTACTTTGAATTAAGTATGAATATTGAAGTAAGTTATTACCATCTCCTAAATCAATAATGTCAATAGGTAACTTTGTTGTTGTGTGTTGGCTATCTTATATTACTTAATTTTATTACAGTGTCCTTTTTTAAAGAGCAAATTATGAAGAAAGAAAGGAAAAATTTTTTCTCATATCTAGTAGTGATGTACAGGTTTCTTGAAATAATATACAGGTATAACCTAGACAAGTGAGAAATCTATATACATATATTATATAGTTATATTACATATCATGAGTATACATTATATTGCTTTGCGTGCATGCTAAGTTGCTCAGTTGGTCTGACTCTGTGTGACCCCGTGGACTGTAGCCCACCAGGCTCCTCTGTCCATGGGATTCTCCAGGCAAAAATACTGAAGTGGGTTGCCATGCCCTCCTCCAGAGGATCTTCCCAATCCAGGAATTGAACCCACATCTCTTACATCTCTTGCATTGGCAGGCGGACTCTTTACTACCGGTGCCACCTGGGAAGCTCCTTATATTGCTATACATAATATATAGTATTTCCTTACCAATGACTGACATTGTATATATTAGGATTATATGTGACATTCAGTTAATATGGATTTTCCTTTGCTATGTATAAAATAAGTATATCATGTAAAATCACCGCCATTAATTAATACATAAAATTAAATAAATATTAACAATCATTGAATGTGATGGTATGGATCATGGGGAATTATTTTTGAGGATTTCAACTTTTATAAAATAAGCATGTAATCTATAGCTCTTCATCATAATTTTAATTATTCTAAATATTTAAAAAATACCTCACAATTAAAATTTTGTGAAATAAAAGTGTGTGAAAAAAGCTTAAATGCTAATAGTGGCTGATGGCTTCATTCATTCAACAGATATTTATTAAGCACATATTGTGTGCCAGGTAATTTCTAGATCTAGTCCTTGACCTCAGAATGCCAATAAGGTGAGAGAGACAGATTTACTCAAACAACTGCATGAATTCATTATTCTGATAAAGTTGGAAGTAGAAGTGCTTGATTTTGTAAGAAATGCTAACAGTGGGGTTTAACCCCAGCTGCAAAGGTCAAGAAATGCTTCTGGAAGAAGTGTGATATTAACTGAGACCTTTTGGAAGAATGGAAGTTTACCAGGTGAAAATGGGGAGGAAGCAGCTTTGCAGGCAAACACAATGGCATATGCAAGGTACTCAGAGAATTTTGGACTTCTCTTCAGAAGACTGAGCCTGTTGGTTACCTCAGCCTTTTCCAAAATCTGAACTTTGGCCAAATTCTTTTCCTTTACAACTGGCTACAGAAAGAATCAAGTCCAAATTTAACCACCTTTTACGCGTATTGAAAACTTACCTCTGCTTTAGAGTTTTCAGTTTGGAAATCAACATTCAACACTCAAAACAGAACCTTCTATTAGCATATTCTGTCCACATGCTTCCCAGGCTTCCCAGGTGGTGCTAGTGGTAAAGAAGCCACCTGCCAATGCAAGAGACATAAGAGACGTAGGTTCAGTTCCTGGGTCAGGAAGATCCCCTGGTGGAGGGCGTGGCAATCCACTTCAGTAGTTTTGCCTGGAGAATCCCATGGATAAAGGAGCCTGGCGGGCTACAACCCATAGGGTCCCAAAGAGTCAGATATGACTGAAGCAATTTAGCACATGTCCGCATACAGCAGTGATTTGAGCCTGAAGTTTAATGAAAGGCATTTGAGGAAGAAATACTCTTATTTGTTTACTTAAAAAAAAGAAACAATAAATTACAAAATATTATTGAAACAACTGTTCAAATAAAGTTTTAGCTAAAATTTAATAATGATTGAATATGCTATCTAGGTTATGAACAACCTAGATAGCATATTCAAAAGCAGAGACATTACTTTGCCGACTAAGGTCCGTCTAGTCAAGGCTATGGTTTTCCTGTGGTCATGTATGGATGTGAGAGTTGGACTGTGAAGAAGGCTGAGTGCCAAAGAATTGATGCTTTTGAAATGTGGTGTTGGAGAAGACTCTTGAGAGTCCCTTGGACTGCAAGGAGATCCAGCCAGTCCATTCTGAAGGAGATCAGCCCTGGGATTTCTTTGGAAGGACTGATGCTAAAGCTGAAACTCCAGTACTTTGGCCACCTCATGTGAAGAGTTGACTCATTGGACAAGACTGTGATGCTGGGAGGGATTGGGGGCAGGAGGAGAAGGGGACGACAGAGGATGAGATGGTTGGATAGCATCACTGACTTGATGGACTTGAATCTGAGTGAACTCCTGGAGTTGGTGATGGACAGGGAGGCCTGGCATGCTGCGATTCATGGGGTCTCAAAGCGTTGGACACGGCTGAGAGACTGAACTGAATTGAACTGAATAATGATTTTGAAAACATTAGAAGAGTACTGGCTGCATCAAACTGAGGAGGCAACATGGTAAGAAGTTGCTGAGCTCTTGATTCATTATGGGAAACAGAGTTCAGGGTGATAGAAAGGTGATAGCTCTGTATGTATAGATAAAGGCCCCATTGGCTCACTTGTGTTTGGACTTCAGTAGAACAGCTCTGCCTCCCTTGCTACTGTCTTGAGTTGATTGCTAGCATTGCCTGCCCTTGAGAGAAGAATTTCTTTAATTCTAATTCAGAACCATCTACAAATATATGCGATTTACTAGCCCAGGGTTTCTCTACCTCAGCACTACAATTTTGGTCTGGATTATTCTTCATTTTGTGAGCTATCCGGTGGATTGCTGAATATTTAGTAGTATCTCTAGCCTCTGCCAGGAGAATTCTCCCAAATCGTGGCAATCAAAAGGTCTCTTGATATTTACAGACATTCTCTGGGAGGCAAAATAGTCCCTGTTTGAGGACCACTTATACTAAACCATGTACAGGATCTGTATAAGAAGCAATATTAGGGATATCTGGGACCAGAAGCACCAGGAAAATGGTACTCCCCTGAGGACACTACTGATTTAAACAATAAGTCATTTCTGTAGCCCTTTTTATGTAAGAAATAATTGAAAGCAAGAGAGAGAGAGTTAAAAATTTGGCCTCACTGTCTTTTCCCCAATTACTCAGCTATTCCTGCATTAATTTGTCTGTGATATACTCAGGAAGACTAGAGATGTTTTATGTTGTGGAAGACACTTATTAAGAAGAAATGCTGCTGCTGCTAAGTCACTTCAGTCATGTCCGACTCTATGCAACCCCAGAGATGACAGCCCACCAGGCTCCCCTGTCTCTGGGATTCTCCAGGCAAGAACACTAGAGTGGGTTGCCATTTCTTTCTCCAATGCATGAAAGTGAAAAGTAAAAGTGAAGTCGCTCAGTTGTGTCCAACACCTAGCGACCCCATGGACTGCAGCCTACCAGACTCCTCCATCGATGAGATTTGCCAGGCAAGAGTACTGGAGTGGGTTGCCATTGCCTCCTCCTCCGAAGAAATGCTAGAGAAACACATATAGCTATATTGTTAAAAATAAGTACAACTTTGCTAATTTTTTCCAATGTCAAGTCAACATCAACAGTCACTCAGTCGTATCCAATTCTTTGAGATCCCATGGACTGTAGCCTGCCAAGAAATTCCACCTCTGTCCAACAAATTCTCCAGGCAAGAATACTGGGTTGGGTTGCCATTTCCTTCTCCAATGTCAAGCTTCTTTCAAAATTCAGGGAACATTTGAACTGTGGAAAGCTGTGAATCAACTATGTTTATTTTGTGTGTGTATAGAGTAATTGGAACTACTGTAAAATACCAGTAAAATTTCTACTTGTATAAAGATTCATACCTTTAAAGAACTTATTAAATACATAATAATTTGTGATTTTCAAATTTGGGTAAATTGAAATTACTTTTGTTCTTTTATTTCTAGATAAAGAATTTAAGGATCTGTTGACAGACACTTGGGTTGCGTCCATATCTTGACTATTGTATACAGTGTGGCTACAAAAATTGGGCTGCATGTATCTTTTTAAATTAGTGCTTTTATCTTTTGGATATATACCCAGAAGTGGAACTGCTGGATCGTATGGTAGTCCCATTTTTAGTCTCTTGAGAAAAGTCCATGCTGTTTTCTGTAGTGCCTGTACCAGTTTACATTCCCACCAATAATGTACAAGTTTTTCCTTTTTCCACATCCTTACAGACATTTATTTGTAGAATTTTAATGATAGCCTTTCTGACAGGTGTGAGGTGATATCTCATTGTAGTTTTGATTTACATTTCTCTGATGATTAATGATGTTGAGCAATGTCTTCTGCTCATTTTTGGGCAAATTAAGTTTTTCGATATTGAGTTGTATGAGCTGTTTATATATTTTGAATGTTAACCCCTTGTCAGTCTGATATCTTCCCCCCATTGTTTAGGTTGTCTTTTTGTTTTGTTGACTGTTTCCTCTGCTGTTCAAAAGCTTTTAAGTTTAATCAGGTTCCATTTGTTTATTTTTACTTTTATTCTTTGTGTTAGGAAACAAAGCCCAAAAAATATTGCTACAATTTATGTCAAAGAGCCTTCTGCCTGTTTTCTTCTAGGAGTTTTAAAGTTTTAGGTCTTACATTTAGGTCTTTAATCCATTTTGAGTGTATTTTTTGGGCATAGTGTCAGGAAGCATCCTCATTCTTTTACATGGAGCTGTGCAGTTTTGCCAGCACTACTTATTGAGAAGACTATCTTTTCTCAATTGTATATCCTTACCTTCTTTGTCATAGATTAGTTGAACATAACTGTGTGGATTTATTTCTGGGTGCTCTAATCTGTTCTCTTGAGCTGTGTGTCTGCTTTTGTGCCAGTATCATGCAGTTTGGTTAACTGTACTTTTGTAGGATAGACAAATGGGTAAAGAAGATGTGGTGTGTATATATATATATGTACACACATACACACTTACACAATGGAATATTACTCTGCATAAAAGAATGAAATTCTGCCATTTGTAACATGTGGATGGACCTAGAGAGGATTGTGTTTACTGGAATACATCAGACAGAAAACGACAAATATATTAACACATATCTGGAATCTAAAATATAATACAAATGAAGGTACATAGCAAAATATAAACAGACTCACAGACAAAGAAAACAAACTAATGGATGTCAATGGGGAGAAAGAAGGAGGGAAGGGCAAGATAAGGGTATGGACTGAAGAAAAACACACTTTATATAAAATAGATAAGCACCAAGGGTATATATATAGCACAGGGAATTCATAGCCATTATGTTGAAATAACCTTAAATGGAGTATAATCTGTAAAAATACTAAATCACTATGCTGTGCACCTGGTACTCATATAATATTGCAAATAAATTATGTGCCAATTAAAAAAGAAGTTAATGCCCAGAGAAATGAAGTGACTTGTTTCAGGATGTGTGTGTGTTTCTGTGTGTATGCATGGACATGATGAAGAAGCCTGGATTTGAACTGTTTTGTTTAGACTATTGGGTCCACATTAAAAAATGATATCCAGTAGAAAGTAGTAAAACACTTGACTTGATAAAAATACATGTGTGTTCTTGACTATCAATTTTCATATAAATGGCATCTGTAAAGAACTTGAAACTATTTTCTTTATAATGGAACTAAACTGGCCTTTTATAGCCATGTTTTCACTAACTTGCTCTATAAACCCCCTCCTTGTCTGAAGATTTTGAGTTGAAAAAAATTAAGGGCATTGTCTGCATTATTTATGAATTAGCAGTAAAAATCTAATGGAATTTTTCCTCTACAGAGATAGATAAGAGGCTTATTTCCCCCCTATATTTAAGTGCTGCAAAGAAAATAAAAACTAAAAGAAAACTTTGCCCTTCATTTTACTCTTCTGGCAGGGACACAGCAATGGAGCAGATGTCAAGAGTCATATTCAGCATTGTAGGAAGAAAATTTGTTAGTCAGCTGCTGACTGTGGGGAGCAATGCAGGCCTTGAAATTTGGCAAAAGCAGGGCTTAGAATTCTGCAGTGTTTTCCCAGACAGGTTTGAATCAGGAGACACGAAGCTTGTTACAGGGCAAAAAAAGCTGGGGAATCCATCCAAATGCTGTCTCATAACTTACAAAGAGTTTAACATAATTGTGACATTTACCACAGAAGCAGTTTAAGGTCTGTTGTCAAGTGGGAAAAGCAGATTGCAAAACATGATGTTCATTCTATAAACTCATTTTATCTGATTATATATGTATACTCCTGGACATATTTATTCATAAAGATAAAGCATTGTATTTCCAGGGAGAAGAGTAGAGATGAAAAAATTAATCATGGTGTCTGTGGAGTGGGGTGGAAATATGGTGGGTATGATTTCTAATTCCTTCTTTTTGCTTATCAGTTGTTTCTGAGTTTCTTTACAATCAACAGTTATTGCATAGGATATATTTTACATTTTTAACTTACTGGTGAATTGTGTTATATAAAGTAGGACATACAGCATGATCTGACGTTTGTGTAATCAGAGTCCCAGAGAAGAGAAGAGTAGGACTGAAAATGGGCTCAAAAAAAAAAAGAAAATTTAGAGCTATGGCTGAGTAATGTTCCACTGTGTGCCTTGCTGCTTATGGCAACATGGATGGACCTGGAGGGCATTATGCTAAATGAAACAAGTCAGACAGAGAAAGACAAACACCATATGACATCATTTATAAGTGGAATCTAAAAAGCAAAACAAGAACAAATTAAAAAGAGACTCATAGATACAGAGAACAAACTGGTGGTCAGGGTATGAATAAAATTGGTAAAGAGGATTAACAGATACAGGTTTCCAACTGTAAAATAAATAAATCATCAGGATGCGATATACACATACAGAATATAGTCAGTAATGCTGCAACAACTGCGTATGGTGATGGATGGTAATTTGAAGTATTTCGGTGACATTTCATAATGTTTAAAAATCTTGAATTACTATGTTGTACACCTGAAACTAATATGATACTGTGTGTTAATTATAACTCAAAAAAGAAAATAATAGCTGAAACTCACCCAAATTTGGCAACATATATACACCAAGAAATTCAGGAAGCTGAGTGAATCCAAATAGAATAAATTCAAAGATATTCATATGAAACTACATCATCATACGTAGATCCCTGTATCATTAAGGAATCTTAGCGATAAACTTGCATAACTTTATTCTTAGAGACCAAGTGAGACCCCAAATTAATTTTAAACCATTGCTGGGTCTTCCTGCCTAGAGAAGTGTGCTGGATAAAATACAGGACCCCAGTTAAATCTGAATTTTAAATAAACAAGAAATAATATTTTAAATATAAATATGTCCCCCATATTACATAGAACATAATTATATTATACCTTAAAATGTCATTGTTTTTTTAAATTCAAGTTTAACTGGGTGTCCTGTACTTTGTTTGTTAAATATTGTAATTGCATGCTAGAACTTTTTGTATAATTTCAGTTCAGTTCAGTTCAGTTGCTCAGTCGTGTCCGACTCTTTGCGACCCCATGAATTGCAGCACGCCAGGCCTCCCTGTCCATCACCAACTCCCGGAGTTCACTCAGACTCGCGTCCATTGAGTCAGTGATGTCATCCAGCCATCTCATCCTCAGTAGTCCCCTTCTCCTCCTGTCCCCAATCCCTCCCAGCATCAAAGTCTTTTCCAATGAGTCAACTCTTCGCATGAGGTGGCCAAAGTACTGGAGTTTCAGCTTTAGCATCATTCCTTCCAAAGAAATCCCAGGGTTGATCTCCTTCAGAATGGACTTGTTGGATCTCCTTGCATAATTTAGGTTAAACTTTACTATGTATTGTAAACATACTGTATAGCCCTAAGTTGTTAATGACAGCTCTTTTTTCATTACATTGAGTTTTCTGTTCACTCTACCTCATAGTTACTCAAGTATGCCATTCAAAGGGAGATCTGGACCACCTCTAAGGAATCATCTGAAGTGACTGTTAAAAATTGTACCTCAGGCTGTTGAAATTCTGAGACTGAATAACTCTAGCAATCTGCATTTCAAAAAGCACCAAGGATCATTTTTATGCACAAATGAAATTGACAATGTTTCTATTAAAGAGATGCAACAGAGCCTCTGAAATACAATAGAATTTCAAGGAGCGTGTGGATAATTATGAGCTTCTAACCTAAGTGATGATCTCGCTGAATCTAAGTGGAAAGAGACAAGGCTTGTGCTGCAAGTACCAGGGCAGTACCACTTGCCACTTCAGCTGGAGCTCTTGAAGGCTTCTCTGCTCCGACATCTAGAAGATGGCTTCCAGCATCTCCAGCTGTGACTGAAAATGGGCTGACTTCAGCATGGCCAGCTGCTGTGGACAACCACTAGGCCCTAATCAATTCCATGAGTCATAAAACCAGTTTAGCCACTAAACAATCAGTGGCCTTTCTGCCAGCAGTGCGTCCAACATCCTGCAATCACTTGAGGAGAGAATTCATCAGTCATTCAGGAATCATTGTCTCTCCTTGCTGAGAGCTAAATTGCTAGCTAGGAAAGAATTGGAAAGCGATAGTTCAGCACTCCTGATTGCTCACCTGGTAAAATTTATTTGATGCAATTTATATCATGATCACAGCCTGAAAAACAGTTTTTGAAATCCTCGTGATCAAGTGATTTAGGTAACATAGATTCTAATAATAAAACTGAGATTGTCTAAGGCCACATCACCCAGAAATTATTACCCATAAATCTGAGTTTTCCTGAGCTTGTTAGACCAGTGATTCTGAATTTAAGTTTACTATGGGTCAGAATTTCCTTACATTAGATAGTGTTGACCTTGCAAGTACAAGACTTCATGATGGGAAAAATATAGATTAGAGAAAATCTGTGGAGTTAGCACAACTGGATATGAAGCTATGAAAGTTTGTTTTCCAGTCTGCAAACCATATATTGCAAAATTCTGCTCGAGAGCATGCTTTAAATTTTTATACACCTTTTATTTTTTTCTTACTTAAAGTGTGTCTTTTCATTTTAATCTTGTTTACTTCCAATCATGGGTATGTGAAATTCAGTTAGGCATATTGTCCTATAACCTGGATGATGTTTCTCCAGTGTCCTAAGATTTTATTTCTTTGTTTCAAAAAATGAATAAGACTATTGACTGCTCTATCAGCTAATAAAAATATAATATAGAGAGCAATATGATTATGATCAATCTGTGAAAATGCTAGACATCTAGTCTGTGCCTGGAGAAGGAAATTGTTGGGGGAACACTAGTTAGGATGTTGTTGCCAGCAAATAACGAATTACTGCCTGAAACAATAAGAGAATGTATCGTTTCACTTGAGACTGGAAAGCATGAAGCTTCTGCAGGCAAGAATACCTGAGTGGGTTGCCATTCATTTCTCCGGGGGATCTTCTCGACCCAAGGATGGAACCCGAGTCACCTGCACTGCAAGCAGATTCTTTACCATCTCAGTCATCAGGAAAGCCCCCAGGATGAATGCCATACCATGCTCCAGCTCAGTCATGTCTGACTCTTTGCAAACTGTAACCCATCAGGCTCCTCTGTCCATGGAATTTTCCATGCAAGAATACTGGAAGGGGTTCCCATTTCCTCCTCCAGGGGATCTTTCTGACCCAGGAATTGAACCTGCGTTTCCTGTATCTCCTGCATTGCAGGTGGATTTATTATCCCTGAGCCACTGGGAAATATAGTGACTTAAATAATCAAAAATCCAACATCTGTTCTTTCAACTGGGGTAAGCTCAGTCTGCTGGACCTTTCTTCTCAGAAATACGTTGTATTTACAAAGTGACTGATACAACTCAGAGCATCTTATATTCATTTAGTTGTAAACACACACACACACACAAACACACATGCACTCATACACAATAGTTTTTCAGTTTTTCTTTATCTGCCTCTCTCAATGATTAAATTTTGAACAGCAGGGTGTTAGGACATGAGAGAACAAATTTCTGTCATTTTTCAGCTACCCAAAAGAGGTAAGTTTATTGCAGAAGCCCTAGGAAATGAACATAGGTTCAAATGTTAACTAAACTGACGGTGAAGTGCAGGACGCATTAGAGAAAGAAAAGATTGAGGTGTCAATTTACTTAATCCTTTGAGAAGTAAGGAGAGTGTGAAAGTAAATGATTGTAGCTGAAGTACTAGGAAGAGATTAATCTGAGAGATTTCCAAAGGAATGAAGGACTAACCACATAAAGGATTCAAGATAGGAATAATCAAAGGTAATTTTAGAACTATGCTGGGCTGTGGGAAAAATGACAGCATCCCTGATAGAAACTAAGATGGTAAGACAAAATATTTATTTGGAGAATATAATACCAGTGGTTGGGACGTAGTATGCTTGAGGTAATAATTCAAGTTCCAGATAGAAAAGCCCAGCAAAGTGATATTCTGAAGTGAAATAAGGGACCCTCCTTTGGGAGCCATTTATAGAGCAGAGATAGATAAGGCTCTATGTGTTAAGACATGAGGTACAAGAAACAAACCACATGGAGGATATACCCAATTTACGAAGACCATTGTGTTCTTATTATTACTGTTTTTTATGTTTTTTTTTTTTGTCAGAAGAAAGTTCATACAATGCCCACCAAAGAATGCAGAATTATTTCTTTGCTTCAAATATAAGAACCATAAAGAACAAGTGAGTAAACCACTAACCATAAAGCAGGATTAGATAGCAAATTCGGAAAAAGAGGAAAGAAAAAAAAAAGGAATCTGGTTTAATATACTTTGGACACATTTTATTGTTTAGACACACTTGTCCCATTCTGCCATAGGGATTTTGCACTTGCTTTTCACTTTGCTTGAAAGGTTCTTTCTCACAATTTCTAGAAAAGTGAAGAGTGTTAGTCGCTGACTCTTTATGACCCCATGGACTATAGCCCACCAGGTTCCTCTGTCCATGGAATTCTCCAGACAAGAATACTGGAGTGGGTTGCCATTTTCTCCTGCAGGGGGTCTTCCCAACCCAGGGATTGAATCGGGGTTAGATTGCACCAGGTCAATTTCTTAGGCCTGGCTAATTCCATTTATTTAGGTGTTAGGATGTCTCACTCACTCAACAATAGAAGGTGTGAAGCTTCAATATTCCTATCCTTCTATTGCTATCATGATACTCTTGTTAGTTTTCATCCTAGTAGATTTAACCAGCTGAATTTGTCATATACATGTATTTTAAAAATATATATAAATCCTATTTTCATGAAAAATGTGCTTGGAATTTTGATAGGGTTTTTCATTGAATCTGTAGATTGCTTTAGAGAATGTGGACATTTAGTAGTTAATTCTTTCAATCCATGAGGATGAAATATATTTACATTTTTTTGTACATCTTCAATTTTTTTCAACAATGTCATAGTTTTCATCATACAGGTCTTTCACCTCCTTGATTAAATTTATTCCTAGGTATTTTATTTTATTTTTTATCTCAGTTGTAAAGAGAATTGCTGTCTTAATTTTTCTGCTAGCTCATTGTTAGCATATAGAAATGTAATACATTTTTGTCTGTTGATTTTGTACTCTATCACCTTACTGTACTTATTATTTCAAATAGGTTTTTGGTAGAGTCTTTATGCTTTTCTATATATAAAATCATGTAATCGGGCAAACTGACAGTTTACTTCTCCTTTTCAGTTTCAATGCCTTTATTTCTTTTTCTTGCCTAATTACTCTCACTATGACATCCAATATTTTGTTGAATAAGAGTGATGAGTGTTGCATGCTTCTATATTTGTCTCTGTTAATGACATTGTCTTTGATGGAAAGTGGTCCACAAATAGACTTTTCTTCAAATTCTGAATAAATATTTTTAATTTTTCTCTGTTGTTGATATTCAGATATAGTTGGAATGAAATTCTGTCTGGATCAAGGACATTTCCTTAAAAAATTAATATTGCAAAGCTTACATCATTTTATATGACTTTATTCTGAGAAAAAATATAAAGACTGTTTGTCCTGGTTTTTAGAACCACTTTCTTTCTCTATCTCACCTGCCTCTACTTTTTTTTTTTTTTTTTTTGTCTCCTAAACTTTCTTAAGAAAGTTGACAACTGCTTATGCAACTGTCCTTTCAGAGACTTTTGTAAATATCATTAAGACTCCCTTTCCAGACTGAGGAAAATGCCTTGGGTAGCTGCCTAGCCTGATCTCATTATTATGCCTCTGCATTGCCCTCCTGTGACAGACAGCAGAGAAAATACAGAGGCAGGAGGATGGGGAATTAAATTATGTGAATTTTCCTCTGGTGACAAGGTGATGAATCAAATAACCACACCGGTCCCTGCATATCTATTTTTATACCTCATTCCAGGAATTTCCCTAGCAGGTAAGGCAGATAATCAGAAAATCTAGAAAATTCATTCATATTGAGGTCAGTTAACAGTCTTTTCACAAAGTGTGTCTGAAATTCATCTGTGACTTCTGTATAAGGGTATTCAGAAGGGTATATTTTAGAGAAGGAAAGTACAAGAGATTAAGTAGTTAGCTATTAAGGTTTGTTCAACATGGAAGTCTCTATCTAAGTGGATATCTAGATGACCTCAGAAGAGGAATAAAGCATTTTATTGATTGGGAACTTTGGCTCTTATCCTGTGTATTTGCTCTTCTTTTTGATATTTTCTATTAGTTCCTTTCATAAATGAGTACAATGTGAAACTATTATTCTTTACTATAACTTACACATTTTAAAAGGTTTAGATTCTCATTAAAAAGAGTTGTTGAATTTGCAAAAGAAAATTAGAACAGAGTTATGGCTGGATTTTCCAGGATAAATAAAGAAGAAAATAGAATGATATGGCAAGGGCTAGAATTAGAGACTGTTCTCTGCTGACAAAGTCCATATAGTCAAAACTATGGTTTTTCCAGTAGTCTTGTATGGATGTGAGAGTTGGACTGTAAAGAAGGCTGAGTGCCGAAGAACTGATGCTGTTGAAGTGTGGTGTTGGAGAAGACTCTTGAGAGTCCCTTGGACAGCAAAAAGATCAAACCAGTCAATCCTAAAGGAAATAAACCTTTATTTAACCTTATGAATCAATCTTTACCTGAATACTCATTGGAAGTACTGATGCTGAAGCTGAAGTTCCAATACTTTGGCCACCTGATATGAAGAGTTGACTTATTGGAAAAGACCCTGATGCTGGGAAAGATAGAAGGCAGGAGGAGAAGGGGATGACAGAGGATAAGATGGTTGGATGGATTCACCGACTCAATGGACATGAGTTTGAGTAAGCTCTGGGAGATGGTGAAGGACAGGGAAGCCTGGTCTTCTGCAGTCCATGGCGGTTGCAAAGAGTCAGACAGGACTGAGTGACTGAACAACAACAAGAATCTGTTGTGATCATACAGAGCATATTTTCAGAGATCACTCTGAAATAATACTTGATTGCTCAAAGGAGTGACTGTAGATCCATATCTGAGGAAAGAGGAAAAGAAGACAAAATTGATTCAAAGCACAATAATTAGATCATAGTGTACCCTCTTCACCCACGGGAACCAAGCATATTCATTGTACTTATACATTATCCATCCATCCATCCATTCATTATCTACTCATCAGTGCTCTCACAGTCATCTATATAGTAGAATCTGTTATTCAAAAGAAGGTAAGGAACAAAATGTAAGACAGATCAAAGTAAAACTGCTCTTTTCTTAAGACAGAGCCTCAACGTCTCTGTTTTACAGCTGTACCTTTACATTACTTCTCTGACTTCCTTGCTTTCCAGAAAGACCATGGAGAAGTAACATTGTGCTCAGCTTGGAAACTACCACCCAGAGTCATTTCTGTAATCGGGAAACCTATTATTAACTTATTCTCTGTGTAGGTCTTTGAAAAATTATGAAAGGAGGACCAGATAATTTGCTTTCTTCTCTTTCTGGCTACATCTCTTCCTTTCTGGCAACTTCTTTATTTATGAATGCCTGGAAATTCCCTACAGCTTGTGGTTGATGAGATCTGCCCTCTTTGACTCGTAATTTTTATCCTGCTCAAATTTGCCCATTCTTATTCATGCCACATACTTCATATGAATGACTACTGGCTTAATTTACCCAGAGTTAACTGATCTCATTATGCTGTATAGAGAAAAAAAACAAACTTATTGTATGAAATGAATAAAAATGTTTCCTGGCTTACTTTGTTTTTGCTTTTAAAAAGTCCTGAACCTTGCTTTGTAAAATTAATGTGAGATTACAAATTATATTTTAGAGCACTGCAATGTTTTAGATGTATTGAAAACCCTACTACATAGGTGCTTGCCAACTCAGCTTACTAAAATGTGCAGCTCTGCTTCTACTTTGCCATGTATGCTTGTAGGAACTAGCGTAGTGTTGGTGCACTGCATGGATTTTACAAATACTTGTTGAATTTTATCAGTAATCATATTATGTCTAAAAAGAGAGCCGTGAGCATCAGGACCTTGTATGTTACAAAACAAGGGCTCTTTTAGCATCTGCAGGGGAGAGGTTCAGTGGGAATGGGTAAAATAGGATACACTAAGAGGGAAAGGGGATTGAGGTCTGGATCTTATTTAGAACACTCTACTTCGCTTGCATGGAACAATGGCACAGGCCTAGGAATGGGTTATATATTGTGAATATCCCAAATAATGGGATCTTCTGAAAACCTTGCGGAAGTTATAGACTTTATATAAAATGAGCAACAACAATGTGGGCAATGTGTGGCCATATTAGGGGCTTCTTGATAACTTGGCATCCAACCTAGTAGATCTATAAATTCTATGTGAAGGACTGCTGGTCTGTTACAGTCTAAACTAAGGCTTAGAGATGTGGTCACTGTGGGAAATGAAATTCTCTATGATTATTTTTCAGCTTAGGGCATGGAATTCAACTATCAAGGAAACTGCAGCGGCCTTATGGGAGGCTCTGATAAATGAGTTATTATTTTTATAACTGAGCACCAATTATAATTGATAGAGATAATTGGTATATGTGTTGGTCTGTGTGGTTGAGGATGCTGATAGATAATGCTACTAAATTAGTTCTATTTGATTCATGGAAAATGCAAACCAATGGAGACTCACATGATTGCTAATTTGCATAATGATTACTTAAGATTTTGCATTTAATTAATGAGTATTAGTGACTCAAATAAGCTCTGAGAACTGACAATATGCAATGTGAAAGTCACAGCTTGCAACGAAAAAAAAAACCCTAAGAATGGTGCAGTGAGATGATCCTCAATGTCCTTATTTCAACTCTCTCAAACAGAGAAAAGTCTGCTTTATTAATGCCTTTATCCAAGGACAATAAGCTCACCAAAACCTGATTTTACTCCATATCTACCAAGTCCTGCACAGTTTAGCAGAAAACAGCTGAATTAAGTAACAGTTGTTGTTTTTAAGTTGCTGAGTCATGTCTGACTCCTTGTGACCCATCAGACTGAGCATGCCAGGCTTCCCTGTTCTCTACTATCTCCTTGTCATTGTTGTTGCTCGGTTGCTCAGTTCTGTCCAGCACTTTGTGAACCCATGGACTGCAGCATACCAGGCTTCCCTGTTCTTCAGTATTTCCCGAAGTTTGTATAGCCACTGAGGCAATGCTGCCATCCAACTATCTCATCTTCTGTTGCCCTCTTCTTTTGCCTTCAGTTTTTCTCAGCATCAGGGTCTTTTCCAGTGAGTTAGCTCTTCACATCAGGTGTCCAAAGTATTGGAGTTTCAGCTTCAGCGTCAGTCCTTCCAATGAATATTCAGGGTTGATTTCCTTCAGGATTGACTGGTTTGATTTCCTTGCTGTTCAAGGGACTCTTGAGGGTCTTCTCCAGCACCACAACTCAAAAGCATTGATTCTTCAGTGCTCAGCATTCTTTATGGTCCAACTCTCACATTCCTATGTGGCTACTGGAAAAACCATAGTTTTGACTAGACGGGCCTTTATTGGCAAAGTGATGTTTTTTCTTTTTAATATGTTGTCTAAGTTTGTCATAGCTTTTCTTTCAAGGAATGAGCATCTGTTAATTTTATGGCTGCAGTCACCATCTGCAGTGATTTTGGAGCCCAAGAAAATAAAGTCTGTCACTGTTTCCATTGTTTCCCCATCTATTTACCATGAAGTGATGGGACCGGATGCTATGATCTAAGTGTTTTGAATGTTGAGTTTTAAGCCAGCTTTTCCACTCTTCTCTTTCACCTTTAACAAGAGGCTCTTTAGTTCCTCTTCACTTTCTGCCATTAGGGTGGTATCATCTGCCTATCTAAGGTTGTTTATGTTTTTCCTGGCAATCTTGATTCCAGCTTCTGTTTCATCCAGCCTGGCATTTCACATGATGTACTCTGCATATACGTTAAATAAGCAGGATGACAATATATAGCCTTGTGGTACTCCTTTCCCAGTTTTGAACCAGTCAGTTGCATGTAAGGTTCTAACTAGTGCTTCTTGATCTGCATACAGGTTTCTCAGGAAAACAGGTAAGGCGATCTGATATTTCCATATCTTTAAGAATTTCTCCACAGTTTGTTGTGATCCATAGCAGTCAAAGGCTTTACAGTGAAGCAGAAGTAGATGTTTTTCTGGAATTTCCTTGCTTTCTATATGATCCAGTGAATGTTGGCAATTTGCTTTCAGGTTCCTCTGCCTTTTGGAAACCCAGCTTATATACCTGGGAATTCTTGTTCATGTACTGCTGGAGCCTAGCTTGAAGGACTTTGAGCATAAACTTACTAGCACGTGAAGTGAGCACAATTGTACTGGAGGAGGGAATGGCAAATCACTTCAGTATTCTTGCCACAAGAACCCCATGACCAGTATGAAAATCATGTCTAATCCTTCATTTTAACCTTGGCTCCTCTCTCATTTCAAAACATGTCTAGCTTAGTTTCAGAAATAGAAAAAGAGACCAATAAATAGTTAAGTGAATGATAAACTATTCCATGCCAGTAATATATTTTTTTCTTAAGCATGTGTTACATTTTATTGACTTGACTATAAAGAAAGCTGAGTGCTGAAGAGTTGATGCTTTTGAACTGTGGTGTTGGAGAAGACTCTTGAGAGTCCCTTGGACTGCAAGGAGATCCAGCCAGTCCATTCTGAAGGAGATCAGTCCTGAATATTCATTGGAAGGACTGATGCTAAAGCTGAAACTTCAATTCTTTGGCCACTTGATGTGAAGAACTGACTCTTTGGGAAAGACCCTGATTCTGGGAAAGATTGAAGGTAGGAGGAGAAGGGGATGACAGAGGATGAGATGGTTGGATGGCATCACTGACTCAATGGACATGAGTTTGAGCAAGCTTTGGGAGTTGATGATGGACAGGGAAGCCTGGCATGCTGCAATCCATGGGGTTGCAAAGGGTCAACACAACTGAGTGACTGAACTGAACTGAACTGGAATAATCAAAGTGAAGGCAAAATACTGTTTCAGATAAAGTATGAAAATGGAGGTATCAAAGAATATGATATTAATGATAAATTCTATATTTTTTAAAATAATTATGAAAGTTTCATTTCATGTGGTCACATGGTCTATCACTTGGTCTGTTTAATGACAATTCTATCTCCATATTTTGCTGTTTGCTGCCAACTTTTGAGCTTATCCTGCCTCTTTCTCCTTTGCCCTAAAAATGGGCTATAGCTGATAGAAACTCCCTTCTTCCATGCCAAAGGGAGATTCAAACTGCATAAGCCCCAGGCTGCACGCAGGAACTCTCAGTCTGGCCCTATCTCCTCACCACAATAGAAACTTAGACCAGTCTCCTTGTCTTGCTGTCTCAAGCCATTTTGGACTGGCTTGAGACTGCTCTACTCAGAGACTTCAACTATGTGAGTAATCAATTATTTTCCTAGCCTTTTGGTTTGTATGCGTGCATGATGTCTTGCGGTATGAACCAAATGTGGGGTGAGGGTCCCTCCTGCTTTTGCAAGGTGTTTGTAACTGTGTGAGATGCCAGGCACATCATCTATGTATCAGTATGTCTAATGAGTACAATTCATAAGGACTCGCCTGTGTCTCAACTTGGGGTTTCAGGTGTCGTGTTCCTTTGCGGTGAACAACTAACACGGAAGCACAGAAAGTGTTGTAGAGTCAGACACACTGCAATGTGCCGTTGCACACTGCAGGTTCTATTTTTAAAATTTATTCTTATTGAGCTATAATTGACATAGCACATTGTATGAGTTTAGTATGTAAAACATGTTGATTTGATACAAGTATACAGTGCAATGTGATTTCCATGGCAGCGTTAGCTAATGTCTCTTTCATTTCATGTAATTGTTTCTTTTGTGTGGTGGGAACAGTTAAGATCTAGTCTCTTAGCAACTTGGAAGTTTATAATACAGTATTATTATCTATAATTGCTATGCAGTGTGTTAGATCTTCAGGGCTCATTTACATACTAGTTGCAATTTTGTACCCTCGAACAACACATTCCCAAGTCCCCTGGTCCTCAGCCTCTGGTTTCTACTCTGTGTTTCTACTACTTTGGCTATTTTTAGATTCCACATATTAGTGATATTATATATTAATACTCCTTGTTACCTCACTTAGTGTAATGCTTTGAAAGTCTATCCATCTTATTGCAAATCGCAGGGGTTCCTGGTTTCTGAATAATGTGTATATGTGTCTGCATGTGTTTATATATAAATCTCACATCCTCTATATCAGCTCATCCATTGATAAACGCTTAGGTTGTCTGGCTATTGTGAATAACACTGCAGTAAACATGGGGTGCGGATATCTCTTTGATATTGTCTTTTTATTTCTTTTGGATATATACTCAGAAGCAGAATTGTTGGATCCTATGATAGTTCTATTTTTAATTGTTTGAGGAACTTTCATACTGCTTTCCAAGTGGCTGAAACAACTTACATTCCTGAAAGGAGAGCAATGGCCTGAGGCTATTCTTCATGGGAAAGTCTGAGAACAGGTAGCTGTGGTCTCCTGAGATGACTTCTAAGCTGCTTATTGCTGTTGGTCACTGCCTGAAGGAACACTCAGCCCCAAGGATGTGCCATGGAAGGCGTGTTTGGGTTGCTGCAGTCTAGGACCTTGGCAGCCATGGAATTGGGACCTCAGGGGCCCACACCAGAAAACTGAGTTGCTGTCCTGTGCCTGGAGGTCAGACTTGCCGCCTGAGCGTGTGCAGTTCACCAGTTCTTGCCTCATGGTGACATCCCTGCAGAGTCATTGGGCCAGAGCCTGGTCTTTAAGAGCTGGCTGAGTCCCTGGGGCTGCCGCCACAGCACTGTGACCTGACTAGGGGGTGGAGGATACATGGATGAAAACTGAGGTTTGCTTAATAAGTGGTATGAGCCATACTCGTTAGTGATGAGTCTGGGACAAGGGGCCTCCAGTACTGGGCTACCCAGATAGCCTCATCCCAAGGCTCTCCCACTGGCCTCTATAGAGCTCCCAAGATCTGGCTTCCTCTGTGGGTGGGGTTGCAGCAGCAGCTTCCTGGACCTGATTCTGCCATCTTCTGAGTCACTTGAGATGGTGTGGGAAGGTATCGATTTTTCATGCTTCTCATTATTTCTTTCTGCAAATATTTTGTACATGGAAGATATGTAGAATATTTTTGTGTTTCCTTATCAGAAAATCTTTGTAAAAGAAAAATTTGCTTGAATAGATTCAAGCCCAAGGGGGTAAAATGGCAGCTATAAAATAAAAATATTCTATAAACAAATCACTTGGATAAGGATGCTGCAACAGGAAAAAGTGGCCCTGGATTCAGAGAGAATGTCAGCAGAAGTCTGGAAACAATAACTATTTCTGGTGGGGGCTTCCCTGGTGGCTCAGTGGTAAAGAATCCACTGGCAATGAAGGAGATGCAGGCTCCTTCCCTGGTCCAGGAAGATCCCACATGCTGAGGAGCAACTAAGCCCGTGCGCCACAACCACTGAGCCTTTGCTTTAGAACCCGGAAACCAGAACTGCTGAGCCGCAACTACTGAAGCCTGTTCATCGCTACTGCAGAGTAGCCACCACCGGTTGCAACTAGAGAAAAGCCTGTGCAGCAAGGAAAACCCAGCACCGTCATAAATAAATAAAATTATTTTAAAAACCTATTTTTATTCTTAATAAGGAAGAAACTATACTAGCAAGCGGATGAGTCATTGAGGAAACTAGAAGAGCATTTGTCAATCAGTTCAGTTCACTTTAGTCACTCAGTCGTGTTTGACTCTTTGCGACCCCATGAATTGCAGCACTCCAGGCCTCCCTGTCCATCACCAGCTCCTGGAGTTTACCCAAACTCATGTCCATCGAGTCGGTGATGCCATCCTACCATCTCATCCTCTGTCATCCCCTTCTCCTCCTACCTTCAATCTTTTTCAGCATCAGGGTCTTTTTAAATGAGTCAGTTCTTTGCATCAGGTGGCCAAAGTATTAGAGCTACAGCGTCAGCATCAGTCCTTCCAATGAATATTCAGGACGGATTTCCTTTAGGATGGACTGGTTGGATCTCCTTGCAGTCCAAGGGATGCTCAAGAGTTTTCTCCAACACCACAGTTCAAAAGCATCAGTTCTTTGGCACTCAGCTTTCATTCAACTCTCACATCCATACTTGTCTACTGGAAAAGCCATAGCCTTGACTAGACGGACCTTTGTTGGCAGAGTGATGTCTCTGCTTTTTAATATGCTGTGTAGGTTGGTCACAACTTTCCTTCTAAGGAGTAAGCGTCTTTTAATTTCATGGCTGCAATCACCATCTACAGTGATTTTGGAGCCCCAAAAATGTCTCTCACTGTTTCCACTGTTTCCCCATCTATTTGCCATGAAGTGATGGGACCAGATGCCATAATCTTAGTTTTCTGAATGTTGAGCTTTAAGCCAGCATTTTCACTCTCCTCTTTCACTTTCATCAAGAGGTGTTTTAGCTCCTCTTCACTTTCTGCCATAAGGGTGGTGTCATCTGCATATCTGAGGTTATTGATATTTCTTTTGGCAATCTTGATTCCAGCTTGTGCTTCATCTAACCCAGCGTTTCTCATAATGTACTCTGCATATAAGTTAGATAAGCAGGGTGTATATATAAAGCCATATGTATATGTAAAGCCATATACTAAAATTAATTGGGCACTATGCCAAGAAAAAATGAAAGAAAATTTGAAACAACAGTTAAAGTGATTTAAGTTAAAGTCTTTTTTATTTGTTTTAGGATTTAATTTTCAAAGCCTTCAATTTCAGTACAGAAAATTTATATATATGTGTATGTATTCTGTGCTATGCTAAGTCGTTTCATTCATGGCCACCTCTTTGCAATCCTTTGAACTGTAGCTCGCCAGGCTCCTCTGTTCATGGGATTCTCCAGGCAAGTATATAAGGAGTGAGTTGCCATATATACAATCACACTTATATAAATCACATGCACTCACATATGTATATATAATCACAATATCATAGTTAAGTAATATCAGTGATGGATTGCTTTCTATATCTAAATTTTATTCAGTGTGAGAGAAAACAAGCAGTCCTTGATAACTGGAAACTGATCTGACCTGTAGAGCTTGGACTCTGTTGCCAGAAGCTTGCCTGACTCTTAACAGTTCAAAATCCATGAATGCTACCTTGCTTTTCTAGGTGTTTGCCTATGGATGCTTCCTTTAAATTAGTGTAAATTAAGATGGTTTTCCTATCTCCAGAAATGACTTTTAAGAATGTTTTCTGACCTGACTTTAAATGAAGCTGAAGAATAAAACATTACATACACATGTAATTTTTTTAAAAGTTCAGTCTTAGTTGATTACCTAACTCCTTTATTTGATTTGTTTCAAATTAATTTAAACTTTAAGACTAGCTCATGAAAAACCAAAAATGACAACTCATCCACTGTGCTCGTCTTCCTTTCAATTTCCCATTTGTTGAGTCTCAAGGTATACTTCTTGAGACCAAGAAGTATACATTTTCCCATGTAGCCCAGTGGGTAAAGAACCTGCCTGCAATGCAGGAGACACAGGAGATGAAGATTCAGTCCCAGGGTTGGAAAGATTCCTTTGGAGGAGGGCATGGCAACTCATTCTAGTGTTCTTATCTAGAGAATCCCATGGACAGAGAAGCCTGGAGAGCTACAGTCGATAGGTTCGCAAAGAGTTGGGCACGACTGAAGAGATGGAGCCCACTAGCCATGTATATATACTTCTTAATGATATTTGTCATTTCTTTGGGTTCACTGATATTTTTGTTTAATGCTGTTACACCAAATATCATTTTTCCCTAATGGCCTGTGAGTGAGAATGCAATGACTGAATTTGTATGAAATTCCGGGGACCTTTTGGTAGCAGCCTGACTCACGAACTAACCAAAGGTGCAGAAACCTTGTGTACTGCAAGAGCAGAATGGTGACTCAGTTTCCACTAGTCTTTCAGATTTTTCCAAAGTAAATGGAACTAGGAATGGAGAGTTAGGACAAAATTCACATAGTTTTATAAGCATTAGTAACATTTAACGTATAAACATTAGTGTAAAGTTTTAAAACTATGTAAAATTAGTGTTTTATCTCTAATACTAGTGATTTTACTAGGTTTAACTTAATAGTTAATTTCACAAATTATTGCAACATACTTTTGTCCAGCAAAAGAGACACAATAGGAGTAAGGGAAAAAAAAAAAATCTCTCTCAGCCTCTTTTAATCTCTATTTATATGGACGTTTAAAAATCCCAGCCTTCCCTGGTGGCTCAGATGTTAAAGAATCTGCCTGCAATTCAGGAGACCCGGGTTCGATCCCTGGGTAGGGAAGATTCTCTGGAGAAGGGAATGGCAATCCACTCCAGTATTCTTGCCTAGAGAATTCCACAGACAGAGGAGCCTGGCAGGCTACAGTCCATGGGGTTGCAAAGAGTCAGATACAACTGAACAATCAGATCTGTTAAAGGGTCCAAGTAGGTTTTAGTGGAAAGGTATTACTTATGCCTTGTTTTTCAAAGAAGTTTTCATTTTAATGTTACTATTTATTGACCATCTACTATGTATCAATCAATGTTGTAGAAAATTTATATCTTATAACTGATACTAGCAGCAATGCTTGAAGATAAATTTAATTATTCCTGTTTTAAAAATGACAGACCTGCAGGTAAGGTTGATGAAATAACTTGCTACATTTCTATCTTACTCCACAGTTCATGCATTTTCTACTCTGAACATAGCTATTTAGTCCTACTCAAATATGAGGAAGTTTTCACTCCACATCTGAACATACCCTTCAGTGAACAGGGGAAAATATCTCCCCAAATGCCAATTAAATAGATCCACTTAACTTGTTAGCTGTTCAGTTAGAATTATTGTTTCTTTTCCTGGTTCATTACAAAGCAATTACATCTCTGGCAAATGAAGGAGATAAAGATGACTGTATTGACTTAGAGGAATAGCTTTGCCAGAATCCCATCTTTGGGTTCTTATGCATAGAATATTGGGACCATATTTTACATAATAAAAGTTCCAGTCTCATTTAGCAGCATTTAAATATTTTATGTTGTTGCATTTGGCAAAGAATAATTAAAATGTACTTCTTTTCTGCCAAAGAATCATTTAAAATGTTACATTTCACAGTGATCAAATGTGGGGAAGTCAGTGGCTCTCACTTCAAGGCATTTGATTATTGTTTCAAGCCACTCCACATTAACGCAAGCTTGATGAACATCTTGCTGGTATGAATCCTGGGACCAGCCCCTATTTGGGTAAATGTCTTTCTTTTATCTCTAAGTATGCAAGCCAGTTTGAAGAGAAAGTTTTCCTTTAAATTTGAACTGAAAGTTTTCTTGCAAGTGGATTCTTTACTCAGGACACAAAAACAATTAGCTCATTGAAAGGCAACACTGCGAGAATGCTGTTCCTCTTGAAATATTGAAGCAAAATTGAACAAAACATAAAGAGGAGTGAAGAGAGGAAAGCCCTGATGTCAGGCCAGCCTGGCAGAGCCTGGCAGAGAATAAAATTCCATGTCATCTGAATATTTATCAGAGGAGGGAGGAGGAAGTGACCCAGCACAAAGAGAGAAGAGCAGACAAGCAGGACGTGAAGGGAATCCTCTTTTAGGAAAAATGCTGCCAAAGAGTCTTGCAACCAACTCTCGAGGGTGTCAGCTCCAGACTGAGAGCTACATGCGTTTTTAAACAGGCTTATAGCAATTTATATCTGCAAAATCACTACCCTAAGAATCTATTTCTGAGAATAAAAACTTAATGAGTAAGGAAGAAGAGGAAGAAGAGATAACGATGGTCACAAAAGCTCCAGGATCTTTCTTGGTGTCATTTGATATTGCCTCATTTTTTCTGAAATGATTTGTAGACAAGGTGGTTAGAATTTTGACTAGAGGATAAACACAGAGAGAGAGAAGTCATAAAGTGGGACATTCAATAATTTCATATATGGTTCCTTCAGACATGTCTTAAATTCTGAGCCATCTTTTCAGAGAAGCAACAAAAGTGTTCATTGACAGAGAAATGGATAAAAAGCATGTGGCATACACACACACACACACACACACACACACAGTGGAATATTACTCAGCCATTAAAAGGAACAAAACTGGGTCATTTGTAGAGACGTGGATGAGCCTAGAATCTTCTTACAGAGTGAAGTAAACCAGAAGGAGAAAAACAAATACTGTATATTAATATACTATATGTGGAATCTAGAAAAATGGTACATATAAGTAGTTTTAATGAATGAGACTTGATTCCACAGCTTTAGAGTCAAGCTGTGCTAGTTTGATCGAGGTTCTGCCATCTCCTAGTGATTTGGCTTTGGAGAAGTTATTAATCCCTCTGGGCCTCATTTTCTTCAGTAAAATGGGACAAATATATTACCTACTTCATATACACATAACTAGTCTGGAACAGTGAAAAAAATGAAAAAAAAAACACACCAGAATTTTTAGCTCTAAAAATTATTTTATTGTTATTATCATTATTTTTTACCCTGCCATCTCCACTCCTTATCCCAGGAAATTTTGAGCACAGTCAATAAAGAAAAAGCCTCTGGAGTCATAAAGTCTGGGCTTAAATCTTGTCTTTATCACCTGCCAGCTTAAAATCCATAGGCTGGTTTCTTCATTTATCTGAGCTACAGTTCTCTCACCTGTAAAATAGGCCAATGAATCATTTAACTCATGAGTCCATATGAAGATTGTCTTTGATATTTTAGGTAAGGTGTATTGCATGATGGTACACTTTTAATAAATAAACCAACTACTCTTAACACTCCTAGCTATCAACAGATTGGGGATCTTAGGAGCTTTCTTTTACAGGCTAAACCCTCTAGAGAAAAGAATTTATAAAATGTTATAGCAACAAAGTCCTCACATATTTTTGTGTGCAATCACTTGTATCTTTTTTCTTTTTAAGACTTTTTTTTTTTAAAGCAGCTTTAGTTCACAGAAAAATTGAGGGCAAGGTACAGATGTTTCCCATAGATCGTTTGCCCCAACATACGTATAGCTCTTCCGCTATTGTCATTCCTTACCAGAGTGGTACACTTTTCACTGTTTCCATAGTTTTGCCTTTCCCAGAATGTTGTATAGTTGGAATTGTAGTGTACACAGCCCTTTCATATTGGGCTCTTTCATTTAGTAACATGCATTTAAGATTTTTCCATGTCTTTTTCTGGCTTGATAGCTTATTTCTTTTTAGCTCTGAATAATAGTTGCTTCTCTAGATTTATGACAGTTCACTTATCCATTCACCTACTGAACTCCATCTTGGTTATTTCCAAGTTTTAGAAATTATGAATAAAACTGCCATAAATATCTGTGTGCAGTGTTTTGTGTAGACAGAAGTGTTCTGCTCCTGTGGGTTAATTGCAAGGATCGTGATTGCTGAAGGACTGATGCTGAAGCTGAAGCTTCAGTACTTTGGCCACCTGATGCGAAGAGCCAACTCATTGAAAAAGACCCCAATGCTGGGAAAGATTGAAGGCAGGAGAAGGGTGTGGCAGAAGATAAATTGGTTTGATGGTATCACTGACTCAATGGACATGAGTTTGAGCAAACTCAGGGAGATAGTGAAGGACAGGGAAGCCTGGCATGCTGAAGTCCATGGGGTCACAAAGAGCTGGACATGACCTAGCGACTGAACAACAACAATAATGGTTGCTGAATCAAATAGAGCATGTTTAGTTTTGTAAGAAACTTCCAAATGGTCTTCCTAAGTGGCCATGCCATTTTGTAACCCCACCAGCAGAGTGAGAGTTTCTGCTACTCCACATCCTCACCAGAATTTGGTGTTGTCAGTGTATTTTGGAATATTGTTGTTTTAATTTCTGTTTTTCTGATGACATATGACATGGACCATTTTTTTAAATGTATTTATTTGCTATCTGAGACAGTGTCTATTCAGTTGTTGGCCCATTTTTAAATTCAGTTGTTTTCTTATCGTTGCATTGCAAGAGTTTTTTTTTAAATACATATTTTAGATAACACATCCTTATCAGATAAATATTTTGCAAATAGTTTTTCCCAGTCTGTGTCTTGTCTTCTTGTTCTCTTGATACTGTTTTTTTGTGTTTTATATTTAGGCTTGTAATTTATTTTGAGTTAAATTTTAAGAAAGATGTAAGTTCTGTGTCTACATTAATTTATAGTTGATTTACAGTATTGTGTTAATTTCAGGTGTATAATAGTGATTCAGGTTTATGTATGTATATATTCTTTTTTATTCTTTTCCATTTTAGTTTATAAGAAGATACTTAGATCCTTGTGCTCTACAGTAAGTCTTTGTTTATCTGTTTAATATATGGCAGTGCACATCTGTTAATCCAAAACTAATATATATCCCTACCCTTCTTTCCTCTTTGATAATCATAAGTTTATTTTCTATGTCTGTGAGTCTGTTTCCATTTTGTAATTAAGTTCATTTGTATCATTTTTTAGATTCCACATGTGAATGGTATACAATACTTGTCTTTCTCAGACTAACTTGCTTCAGTTAGTGTAATAATTCACAAGTCCATCCATGTTGCTGCAAATGGCATTATTTCATTATTTTTAAAGGCTGAGTAATATCCCATTGTGTATATAACACATCTTTATTTATTTTTTTTTACATTTAAATTATCTTTTATAATAGTATATTTTTATTTATTTTTATTTATTTTTTAAATTTTAAAATCTGTAATTCTTACATGCGTTCCCAAACATGACCCCCCCTCCCACCTCCCTCCCCACAACATCTCTCTGGATCATCCCCATGCACCATCCCCAAGCATGCTGCACCCTACGTCAGACATGGACTGGCGATTTAATTCTTACATGATAGTATACATGTTAGAATTCCCATTCTCCCAAATCATCCCACCCTCTCCCTCTCCCTCTGAGTCCAAAAGTCCATTATACACATCTGTGTCTTTTTTCCTGTCTTGCATACAGGGTCGTCATTGCCATCTTCCTAAATTCCATGTATATGTATTAGTATACTGTATTGGTGTTTTTCTTTCTGGCTTACTTCACTCTGTATAATTGGCTCCAGTTTCATCCATCTCATCAGAACTGATTCAAATGAATTCTTTTTAACGGCTGAGTAATACTCCATTGTGTATATGTATCACAGCTTTCTTATCCATTCATCTGCTGATGGACATCTAGGTTGTTTCCATGTCCTGGCTATTATAAACAGTGCTGCAATGAACATTGGGGTACATGTGTCTCTTTCAATTCTGGTTTCCTCGGTGTGTATGCCCAGAAGTGGGATTGCTGGGTCATAAGGTAGTTCTATTTGCAATTTTTTAAGGAATCTCCACACTGTTCTCCAAAGTGGCTGTACTAGTTTGCATTCCCACCAACAGTGTAGGAGGGTTCCCTTTTCTCCACACCCTCTCCAGCATTTCTTGCTTGCAGATTTTTGGATCGCAGCCATTCTGACTGGTGTGAAGTGGTACCTCATTGTGGTTTTGATTTGCATTTCTCTAATAATGAGTGATGTTGAGCATCTTTTCATGTGTTTGTTAGCCATCCATATGTCTTCTTTGGAGAAATGTCGATTTAGTTCTTTGGCCCATTTTTGATTGGGTCGTTTATTTTTCTGGAATTG
Organism: Ovis aries; assembly: GCF_016772045.2. Classification (NCBI taxonomy): domain Eukaryota; kingdom Metazoa; phylum Chordata; class Mammalia; order Artiodactyla; family Bovidae; genus Ovis; species Ovis aries. The sequence goes on along the minus strand of NC_056073.1, from coordinate 21,677,315 downwards.
AGCTGCATAAGTTGCTTGTATATTTTTGAGATTAGTTGTTTGTCAGTTGCTTCATTTGCTATTATTTTCTCCCATTCAGAAGGCTGTCTTTTCACCTTGCTTGTATTTTCCTTTGTTGTGCAGAAGCTTTTAATTTTAATTAGATCCCATTTGTTTATTTTTGCTCTTATTTCCAGAATTCTGGGAGGTGGATCATAGAGGATCCTGCTGTGATTTATGTCTGAGAGTGTTTTGCCTATGTTCTCCTCTAGGAGTTTTATAGTTTCTGATCTTACATTTAGATCTTTAATCCATTTTGAGTTTATTTTTGTGTGCGGTGTTAGAAAGTGATCTAGTTTCATTCTTTTACAAGTGGTTGACCAGTTTTCCCAGCACCACTTGTTAAAGAGATTGTCTTTACTCCATTGTATATTCTTGCCTCCTTTGTCAAAGATAAGGTGTCCATATGTGTGTGGATTTATCTCTGGGCTTTCTATTTTGTTCCATTGATCTATGTGTCTGTCTTTGTGCCAGTACCATACTGTCTTGATGACTGCGGCTTTGTAGGAGAGCCTGAAGTCAGGCAAGTTGATTCCTCCAGTTCCATTCTTCTTTCTCAAGATTGCTTTGGCTATTCGAGGTTTTTTGTATTTCCATACAAATCTTGAAATGATTTGTTCTAGTTCTGTGAAAAATGTGGCTGGTAGCTTGACAGGGATTGCATTGAATTTGTAAATTGCTTTGGGTAGTATACTCATTTTCACTATATTGATTCTTCCGATCCATGAACATGGTATATTTCTCCATCTATTAGTGTCCTCTTTGATTTCTTTCATCAGTGTTTTGTAGTTTTCTATATATAGGTCTTTAGTTTCTTTAGGTAGATATATTCCTAAGTATTTTATTCTTTTCATTGCAATGGTGAATGGAATTGTTTCCTTAATTTCTTTTTCTACTTTCTCATTATTCGTGTATAGGAATGCAAGGGATTTCTGTGTGTTGATTTTATATCCTGCAACTTTACTATATTCATTGATGAGCTCTAGTAATTTTCTGGTGGAGTCTTTAGGGTTTTCCATGTAGAGGATCAGGTCATCTGCAAACAGTGAGAGTTTTACTTCTTCTTTTCCAATTTGGATTCCTTTTATTTCTTTTTCTGTTCTGATTGCTGTGGCCAAAACTTCCAGAACTATGTTGAATAGTAGCGGTGAAAGTGGACACCCTTGTCTTGTTCCTGACTTTAGGGAAATGCTTTCAATTTTTCACCATTGAGGATAATGTTTGCTGTGGGTTTGTCATAGATAGCTTTTATTATGTTGAGGTATGTTCCTTCTATTCCTGCTTTCTGGAGAGTTTTTATCATAAATGGGTGTTGAATTTTGTCAAAGGCCTTCTCTGCATCTATTGAGATAATCATATGGTTTTTATTTTTCAATTTGTTAATGTGGTGAATTACATTGATTGATTTGCGGATATTGAAGAATCCTTGCATCCCTGGGATAAAGCCCACTTGGTCATGGTGTATGATCTTTTTAATGTGTTGTTGGATTCTGATTGCTAGAATTTTGTTGAGGATTTTTGCATCTATGTTCATCAGTGATATTGGCCTGTAGTTTTCTTTTTTGTGACATCTTTGTCAGGTTTTGGTATTAGGGTGATGGTGGCCTCATAGAATGAGTTTGGAAGTTTACCTTCCTCTGCAATTTCTGGAAGAGTTTGAGGAGGATAGGTGTTAGCTCTTCTCAAAATTTTTGGTAGAATTCAGCTGTGAAGCCGTCTGGACCTGGGCTTTTGTTTGCTGGAAGATTTCTGATTACCGTTTCAATTTCCGTGCTTGTGATGGGTCTGTTAAGATTTTCTATTTCTTCCTGGTTCAGTTTTGGAAAATTGTACTTTTCTAAGAATTTGTCCATTTCTTCCACATTGTCCATTTTATTGGCATACAACTGCTGATAGTAGTCTCTTATGATCCTTTGTATTTCTGTGTTGTCTGTTGTGATCTCTCCATTTTCATTTCTAATTGTATTGATTTGATTTTTCTCTCTTTGCTTCTTGATGAGTCTGGCTAATGGTTTGTCAATTTTATTTATCCTTTCAAAGAACCAGCTTTTGGCTTTGTTGATTTTTGCTATGGTCTCTTTTGTTTCTTTTGCATTTATTTCTGCCCTAATTTTTAAGATTTCTTTCCTTCTACTAACTCTGGGGTTCTCCAACTCTTCCTTTTCTAGTTGCTTTAGTTGCAGAGTTAGGTTGTTTATTTGACTTTTTTCTTGTTTCTTGAGGTATGCCTGTATTGCTATGAACTTTCCTCTTAGCACTGCTTTTATAGTGTCCCACAGGTTTTGGGTTGTTGTGTTTTCATTTTCATTCGTTTCTATGCATATTTTGATTTCTTTTTTGATTTCTTCCTGATTTGTTGGCTATTCAGAAGTGTGTTGTTCAACCTCCATATGTTGGCATTTTTAATAGTTTTTCTCCTGTAATTGAGATGTAATCTTAATGCATTATGGTCAGAAAAGATGCTTGGAATGATTTCGATTTTTTGAATTTATCAAGTTTAGATTTATGGCCCAGGATGTGATCTATCCTGGAGAAGGTTCCATGAGCACTTGAAAAAAAGGTGAAATTCATTGTTTTGGGGTGAAATGTCCTATAGATATCAATTAGGTCTAACTGATCTAATGTATCGTTTAAAGTTTGCATTTCTTTGTTAATTTTCTGTTTAGTTGATCTGTCCATAGGTGTGAGTGGGGTATTAAAGTCTCCCACTATTATTGTGTTATTGTTGATTTCCCCTTTCATACTTGTTAGCATTTGTCTTACATATTGCGGTGCTCCTATATTGGGTGCATATATATTTATAATTGTTATATCTTCTTCTTGGATTGTTCCTTTGATCATTATGTAGTGGCCTTCTTTGTCTCTTTTCACAGCCTTTGTTTTAAAGTCTATTTTATCGGATATGAGTATTGCCACTCCTGCTTTCTTTTGGTCTCTATTTGCGTGGTATATCTTTTTCCAGCCCTTCACTTTCAGTCTGTATGTGTCCCTTGTTTTGAGGTGGGTCTCTTGTAAGCAGCATATAGAGGGGTCTTGTTTTTGTATCCATTCGGCCAGTCTTTGTCTTTTTGGTTGGGGCGTTCAACCCATTTACGTTTTAAGGTAATTATTGATAAGTATGATCCCGTTGCCATTTACTTTATTGTTTTGGGTTCGGGTTTATACACCCTTTCGTGTTTCCTGTCTAGAGGATATCCTTTAGAATTTGTTGGAGAGCTGGTTTGGTGGTGCTGAATTCTCTCAGCTTTTGCTTGTCTGTAAAGCTTTTGATTTCTCCTTCATATTTGAATGAGATCCTTGCTGGGTACAGTAATCTGGGCTGTAGGTTATTGTCTTTCATCACTTTAAGTATGTCTTGCCATTCCCTCCTGGCCTGAAGAGTTTCTATTGAAAGATCAGCTGTTATCCTTATGGGAATCCCCTTGTGTGTTATTTTGTTGTTTTTCCCTTGCTGCTTTTAATATTTGTTCTTTGTGTTTGATCTTTGTTAATTTGATTAATATGTGTCTTGGGGTGTTTCGCCTTGGGTTTATCCTATTTGGAACTCTCTGTGTTTCTTGGACTTGGGTGATTATTTCCTTCCCCATTTTAGGGAAATTTTCAACTATTATCTCCTCAAGGATTTTCTCATGATCTTTCTTTCTGTCTTCTTCTTCTGGGACTCCTATAATTCGAATGTTGGAGCATTTCATATTGTCCTGGAGGTCTCTGAGATTGTCCTCATTTCTTTTAATTCGTTTTTCTTGTTTCCTCTCTGATTCATTTATTTCTACCATTCTATCTTCTATTTCACTAATCCTATCTTCTGCCTCCGTTATTCTACTAATTGTTGCCTCCAGAGTGTTTCTGATCTCATTTATTGCATTATTCATTATATTTTGACTTTTTTTATTTCTTCTAGGTCCTTGTTAAACCTTTCTTGCATCTTCTCAATCTTTGTCTCTAGCCTATTTATCTGTGATTCCATTTTGATTTCAAGATTTTGGATCATTTTCACTATCAATATTCAGAATTCCTTCTCCGGTAGATTCCCTACTTCTTCCTCTTTTGTTTGGTTTGGTGGACAACTCTCCTGTTCCTTTACCTGCTGTGTATTCCTCTGTCTCTTCATCTTGGTTATATTGCTGCGTTTGGGGTGGCCTTTTTATATTCTGGTAATTTGTGGAGTTCTCTTTATTATGGAGCTTCCTCACTTTGGGTGGGGTTCTATCAGTGGCTTGTCAAGGTTTCCTGGTTAGGGAGGCTTGTGTTGGAGTTTTGGTGGGTGGAGCTGGGTTTCTTCTCTCTGCAGTGCAGTGGAGTAACCTGTTTTTGAAGACAATGGTCTGCTTTTCTGGTTGCCTGATGTCCTCTGCCAGCCTACAGAAGTTGGTTTGTGAAGTTTGCTCAGCGTTGAAATGTTCTTTTGAGGAATTTGTGAGGGAGAAAGTGGTCTTCCCGTCCTATTCCTCCGCCATCTTTCCCTCTCTCCAATGTTTTTCTTTACTCTGGCGTGGGCCCCGAAGGCAGACTGGGCTTCGGCGGGCGACCTGAACGCAGCTGCAGTGCGGCCGGGGGCGGGGACGCGGTCGGGCTCGGGGTCGTGCCGCCCTCCGCTCGGGCTCTTGGGCAGCTCAGCAACCATGGAACGAAGAGGCGCCGAGCAGGGAGTTCGGGCTGCACGGGGACCCGGGCTCCATGCTGGGGGCGGGGGTATAACATATCTTTAAAAGTGTAGAACTCTTATAGAAATTATTCTGTGGTAGGCAGTGCGTAACCAAAACAGCTTCTCTCTTGGGACCAAAGCAAGCATGGAGACAAAGAGGGCAAACTTCGCTCATCTATGCAGTTTGTCTTTGAAAGATGAGATGCTACACTGAAAAAACGCAAGGAGAAAGAATTAGAGAAAGGCTTCCTTCCGACAGGGAAGGTGGTGATCTGACAACCGTGTGTGGATTGTTGAGAGGATTTTGTAATCATTGTTCTATTGTTATCACAGTGATGATGCTGAGGATGATTTTAGTGCTGCTTTCTGCTCCCTGAACATCCTTCTTGCCCTCCACAGGATGGCCATCAGGTGGCTGTAGGCAGCTTAGGCCAGTTTCTTTTCAGCTGCTTATCTTTCACTCTACTACCTTAGATTGAGATGTGAGGTACTTATCCTTCAATCTGTCAGTATTTGAAATTTTACCCATGACTGAGGTCCCCTCTTCTATGTCACTTATGCTTTAAGATGTTTGCAATAACTGTGTGTCTACCCCATGCTGGTTTTTTAAATTAGTTTCTTCCTCTTATGATCTCAAAGCAGCAAAGGAGAAATAACTGTGCAGCACAGCGTTAGGTGTCAAGCCAAGCCCCTCCTCCAGCTCTATGTATGTGAGATTTTTATCAAATCATGAACCTCTCTAAGTTGTCACAGAGCGCCAGACTGGGCTCCCAGTGTTAGACAGCAGCTTCCCACTAGCTAGCTATTTGAAACATGGTCGTGTATATATGTCAATGCTACTGTCTCAATTGATCCCCCCTCCTCTGTCCACAAGCCCATTTTCTATGTCGCATCTCTGTTTCTGCCCTGCAAATAGGTTCATCAGTATGATTTTTCTAGAGTCCATATATGTGCATTTTACCTCTTCTTCTGATCAAAGGATTTCCTAACACAGCATCCACAGCATTAACAGACTACTGTGAGATTGAAATTTTTACTCAATTAAATTTGCCACCTCATTCTTTTTTGATTGCTCTGAAGTGGTTCCACCATTTACAGTACAACCAAAACCTTAAGAGCAGAATCATGGTTGTAGAAATATACTAAATACAGTCACCACCTCACCTCCCTTTCAGTGGTTTTTTCCTTAGGTGTAGTGTTCCCTCAGAATCCATGTTTATCTGGTAACTCAGAATGTGACCTTATTTAGAAACAGTCTTTAAAGAAGTAATTCAGTTCAGTTCAGTTGCTCAGTCATGTCCGACTCTTTGCAACCCCATGGACTGCAGCACACCAGGCCTCCCTATCCATCACCAACTGCCGGAATTTACCCAAACTCATGCCCATTGAGTGGGTGATGCCATCCAACCATCTCATCCTCTGTCGTCCCCCTCTCCTCCTGCCTTCAATTTTTCCCACCAGCAGGGTCTTTTGAAATGAGTCAGCCCTTTGCATCAGGTGACAAAGTATTGGAGTTTCATCTTTAACATCAGTCCTTCCAATGAACGCCCAGGACTGATCTCCTGTAGGATGGACTGGTTGGATCTCCTTGCAGTCCAAGGGACTCTCCAGAGTCTTCTCCAACACCACAGTTCAAAAGCATTAATTCTTTGGCACTCAGCTTTCTTTCTAGTCCAACTCTCACATCCATACATGACCACTGGAGAAACCATATCTTTGACTAGACAGACATTTGTTGGCAAAGTAATGCTTCTGCTTTTTCATATGCTGTCTAGGTTGGTCATAACTTTCCTTAAGGGATCAGTGTCTTTTAACTTCGTGGCTGCAATCACCATCTGCAGTGATTTTGGAGCCCTTATAAAGTCAGCCACTGAAGAAGTAATTAGGTGAGGAAATCTGCCTAGGATTAGAGTGGATCTTGAATCCAATGACTGATGACTTTATAAGAGAAATGAGAGGCATGTTTAGAAACAGAAACACAGATCAAAGTAGGACAGTGTAGGACACTGTCACTGCCTAACAAGTATAGACTGACCAAGAATGTCAGATCTTCAATTAGAGGTGAAGATAGGGACAGAGATTGCAGCGATAAGCTTTAAGTCAAGGAACATCAAGGCTTGCCTGGAACGTCCTGAATCTAGGAAGAAGCAAGCAAGGATTCCTTCTGAGAGTTTTTAGAGGGAGCATGGCCCTCTTGACACCTTGAGTTCAGACTTCTAGCTTCCAAAATTGTGAGGACAAATTTTTGTTACTTTAAGCCGTCAAATTTAAGTGTGTTTAAACCACAAAGCAACCCTAGCAGATGGATACACTGGGAAAGAGGGAGGGCCCACTGCATCTTCTCTCAGGGTATTTTGTCAGTAGCACCCTACCTGTGATCCTTGAAAACTAAAATGAGCGTCTTTTTATTTATTTATTTTTGTCATGCATTAAAAAAAAATTTAATTGGAGGCTAATTACTTTACAATATTGTGGCGGTTTTTGCCATACATTCACATGAATCAGCCATGGGTGTACATGTGTTCCCCATCCTGACCCTCCCTCCCACCTCCCTCTCCATTTGAGAGAATAGCATTGAAATACGTGTATTATCATATGTGAAATAGACCACCAGTCCAGGTTCGATGCATGAGGCAGGGTGCTCAGGGCTGGTGCACTGAGTTTCTTTTTAAATCAAGTTTATGCTTAACATGGCTACAATTTTTGTAATCTGTTGAATGGGAATATCACAGTGGATGTGAAGTTAAGTTTGGTGCTTCATTTTTATTCGTTGATTAACTTCTCACATGTGTAAGCTACAAGGGTTTTATTATTTGGATTTACTATTTATTTAAGTTCTAGGTTATCTTCATCTTAAAAGTCACCCTCTACTTAAACATCCTCTATAGAGGCACTGGCAATTTCTTGTTTAAACTATTTATGCTCAATGGCAGTTCAGTTTTTACTGAGGTAGCTCATCCTGGCATTGCAGTTCTTCAATAAGTTCCTCACTATGGAGTTAAAATGTCGCTAGCTATAATATCTACATTCCATCTTAATTCAAGAACACAGACCAGCCAGATGAATTCTACTCTCCCCCACCCCATAAGAACATCTTATCTTTTCTATAGCATCTATATTTCATAAGAGTTTTACTCCCCCTTTTTTTTCTGTGAGTTAAACATGTCTGTTCTCCAAACAGATGCTTATAAAAAGGAAAGTTTAACTTCCCGTACTATTAACATCTTTGACTATTTCCCAGGTTGGCATCATCTCTTCTAGAGCACAACAGCCAGAATCAAATATGCTGCCTTTTTAAAGGACATTCTTTGGTGCCATTGAAGGCAGTGTAGGACACTGTCACTGCCTACCGAGTACAGACTGACCAAGAATGTTAGATCTTCAATTAGAGGGGTCTGAAGAACCCCTGAACTGGAGATGTCATATAGAAAATATTTCACACACAAAATAGGACTCATTTGCTATAGAAAATAACTTGACATCCAGAAGCAAGTCATGTTTTTAAAAGTGCTCTCCTCCCTCCCATTTAAGGTAAATCAACATATTCCGTGAACTTAATATTTACCTTCCCTTTGTAGACATCCTCTCTGCTTTATTTTGAAGTCTAAAACATAAATGGAAACAATGCAATTTTTCCAGTAATTGGGTGTGTGATATGATTATATTTTGGTCCAGATTATTTTTAAACATTTAAGTGAAAGTGAAGTCAATTCAATATGAAGATTCATTTGGTACATGAATTTTTTCTCATATTTTAAAGTGGGTTCTTCCTAACTAGAATGCAATTTCCTTGAAGGCTGATGTAATAAAATGTCTTGCTGGTGCTTAGATAATGTCATTCAAACAGAAGACGCCCCGTATATGTTGTTAAGAATGAACTTAAGATGAACCCTCTGGGACCCTGGGGTCATGCACCAGTTTAATCATGAAGTGACAGCTCCAGAGCTGGTAACCTCAGCTTCTCCCTCTGCCTCTTGTCAGTCTTCTTTCTGTTGCTTGAATAAAGAGTAAATGAACCACAGGAATTAAAACTAACCCTGGGGAATTTGCATTAGATAAAGATCAAAGCCTCTAGCTAGATTTATAAATTTTTGATAGTGGAAATTTGGGCATAGCAAAAATTAATGTAGGAAAAAAAAAAAAAAGCATTTTTCAGTACCTGGCAGTCATCTTATACTATGAAAAACAGTTACAAAGATTTAGGAGTAATTTAGCGATTTTAAAAAAATGTCTATTTCTTTCATTGTATTGTACTGGCTAGTGCCCAGGGATATTTCACCTCCCTACAAAATGCCAGCAATGGTTTGGATATTGTGCCAAAAATGTACATTAAAAATAGCAAAGTAAGTTAAGCCAGAATTGTTTTGTTTTTTTTTTTTTTCTCCAAAGTAACTAATCTCAGTTATGTGATTCCCCTCGGACAATAATTTGAAAGTTTTCGAACTTGATAAGCCAAATTTAAGCCAATACCTTTGAACAGAGTATTAGGTGCTCTAAGATGGCCTGAAGGGACACTCTTGTATAAGATGCAATTTTCAGGTTATAAATTAATTTTTACCATGCTTATAAGACTTCCCAGGCTAGAATACTCTAGACACTTTAAAATTAATACTTTGAGGTTTTTTTTTTAAGCTTGGAAAGTTGGGAGAGGTTTAGATATGGTTGTGTATGCCTGCATATACAGAATATTACAGAGAAAAATTCTTTTCTATTTAGCAATGACTAAAGAGAGAAATTAAAATTGGCATTTGAAGAAAGCATTTTAGTGCATTAACAGATTCAAATTCATAAGTTACTCTTTTACCTGTATCCTCTAAAATGTCTAAGTTTCCGTTCCTGTTTTTTGGGGAGACCACTATAACTCAAACTATAAATACATTCACATGAATCTAAAAATGTCAAAGAAAGGTAACTTTCATTATGAAAAAAGAGGAAAAACCTGGAGAAATCCTGGGGTTCAAATTCAGTGTTTGTCAGCTGTAACAACCAAAAGTTTAGTCATCAATCTTAGTCAAAATTATTTCCACTTCTAAAGTGATTTCTCATTTGGAAGTCACAAAGTGTGTTATCAGCAGTGGGTGAAACAGAGATTCCAAGGAAAAGGAGTTATATTTGTTGCATTGACCTAATGGACTATCATTGTTTTCCAACTTTTGGTTTATAATTCTAGTTTTATTTCTTATTTAAAACCCAGGTTGAACACATTTTTTTCCAGGCCACTGCATCCTGAGGAAATCTAATTTTTAGGTGTAAATGACAGAATGATCTCTGTTCATTTCCAAGCCTAACCATTCAATACCACAGTAATCCATTCTATGCCCCAAACACTGATGCCGTAGAAGTTGAAGTTGAATGGTTCTCTGAAGACCTACAAGACCTTCTAGAACTAACACCAAAAAAATATGTCCTTTTTATCATAGGGAACTGGAATGCAAAAGTAGGAAGTCAAAATATATCTGGAGTAACAGGCAAGTTTGGCCTTGGAGTACAAAATGAAGCAAGGCAAAGGCTAACAGAGTTTTGCCAAGAAAACACACTGGTCATAGAAAACACTGTCTTCCAACAACACAAGAAAAGACTCTACACATGGACATCACCAGATGATCAATACTGAAATCAGATTGACTATATTCTTTGCAGCCAAAGATGGAGAAGCTCCTTACAGTCAGCAAAACAAGACTGGGAACTGACTGTGGCTCAGATCATGAACTCCTTATTCAGACTTAAATTGAAAGTAGGGAAAACCACTAGATCATTCAGGTATGACCTAAATCAAATCCCTTACAATCATACAGTGAAAGTGACAAGGCATTAGATCTGATAGAATGCCTGCAGAACTGTGGACAGAGGTTTATAATATTGTACAAGAAGCCATGATCAAAACCATCCCCTAGAAAAAGAAATGCAAAAAGGCCAAATGGTTGTCTGAGGAGGCCTTGCAAATAGCTGAGAAAAGAACAGAAGCGAAAGGCAAAGAAGAAAAGGAGAGATATACCCATCTGCATGCAGAGCTCCAAAGAAGAGCAAGGAGAAATAAGAAAGCCTTCCTCAGCGATCAATGCAAAGAAATAAAGGAAAACAACAGAATGGGAAAGACTAGAGATCTCTTCAAGAAAATTAGGGATACCAAGGGAACATTTCATGCAAAGATGGGCTCAATAAAGGACAAAAATGGTATGGACCTAACAGAAGCAGAAGATATTAAGAAGAGGTGGCAAGAATACACAGAAAGTGAAGTGAAAGTGAAGTTGCTCAGTCGTGTCTGACTCTTTGCGACCCCAATGACTGTAGCCTACCAGACTCCTCCGTCCATAGGATTCTCCAGGCAAGAATACTGGAGTGGGTTGCCATTTCCTTCTCCAGGGGATCTTCCCGACCCAGGGATCGAACCCAGGTCTCCCGCATTGCAGGGAGACGCTTTAACCTCTGAGCCACCAGGGAAGTGTAGAACTGTACAATAAAAGAACTTCATGACCCAGATAATCACGATGGTGTGATCACTTGCCTAGAGCCAGAATCCTGGAGTGTGAAGTCAAATCGGCCTTAGGAAGCATCACCACAAACAAAGCTAGTGGAAGTGATGGAATTCCAGTTGAGTTATTTCAAATCCTAAAAGATGATGCTGTGAGAGTGCTGCACTCAATATGCCAGCAAATTTGGAAAACTCAGCAGAGGCCACAGAACTGGAAAAGGTCAGTTTTCATTCCAATCCCAAAGAAAGGTAGTGCCAATGAATGCTCAAACTACCGCACAATTGCACTCATCTCACACACTAGCAAAGTAACGCTCAAAATTCTCCAAGCTAGGCTTCAACAGTATGTGCACCATGAGCTTCCAGATGTTCAAGCTGAATTTAGAAAAGGCAGAGGAATCAGAGATCATACTGCCAACATCTGTTGGATCATAGAAAAAGCAAGAGAATTCCAGGAAAATATCTATTTCTGCTTCATTGACTATGCTAAAACCTTTGACTGTGCGGATCACAACAAACTGTGGAAAATTCTTCAAGAGATGGGAATACCAGACCACCTGACCTGCCTCCGGAGAAATCTGTATGCAGGTCAAGAAGCAACAGTTAGATCTGGACATGGAACAATGGACCTATTCCAAATTGGGAAAGGAGTATATCAAGGCTGTATATTGTCACCCTGCTTATTTATCTTATATCCAGAATACATCATGCAAATGCTGGGTTAGATGAAGCACAAGCTGGATCAAGACTGCTGGGGGAAATATCAATAACCTCAGGTATGCAGATGACACCACCCTTATGGTAGAAAGCAAAGAGGAACTAAAGAGCCTTTTAGTGAAAGTGAAAGAGGAGAGTGAAAACACTGGCTTAAAACTCAACATTAAAAAAATTAAGACCACGGCATCCAGTCCCATCACTTCATGGAAAATAGATGGGGAAACAATGGAAACAGTGATAGACTTTATTTTCTTGCACTCCAAAATCACTGTAGATGGTGACTGCAGCCATGAAATTAAGACACTTGCTCCTTGGTAGATAAGCTATGACCAACCTCGATAGCATATTAAAAAGCAGAGACATTACTTTGACAACAAAGCTTGTCTAGTCAAAGCTATGGTCTTTTCCAGTAGTCATATATGGATGTGAGAGTTGGACTATAAAGAAAGCTGAGCGCTGAAGAATTGTTGCTTTTGAACTGTGGTGTTGAAGAAGACTTGAGAGTCCCTTGGACTGAAAAGAGTTCAAATCAGTCAATCCTAAAGGAAATTAGTCCTGAATATTCATTGGAAGGACTGATGCTGAAGCTGAAGCTCCAATACCTGACTTAATGGAAAAGACCTTGATGCTGGACAAGATTGAAGGCAGGAGGAGAAGGGGATGACAGAGGACGAGGTGGTTGGATGGCATCACCGACTCAATGGATATGAATTTGAGCAAGCTCCAGGACTTGATGATGGACAAGGAAGCCTGACTTGCTGCAGTCCATGGGGTCACAAGGATTTGGACACAGCTGAGTGACTGAACTGACCTGAGCAGTTTGGGGCTCAAAGTCCTTACCAGGGAAATTAACATAAACCAAGTCTCCTCCTCCCATTCTGGCATTGTCTTCTACTTCCAATCCTGGGGGCATTGACATTCTCCACAAACATTCTGAGTGTTGATATCTTTAATGGTCGCTTGTGGCTTTAGGTCAAGAAATATTATTAACCATTACTTTCTTTTTTCATTAAATAAAGAGTTCTTTAAAGAATCCATGTCACAGTTACTTCTGTTTATGTCACATGTACTTTTTTCTGATATTCTTGACTCATATCTTCACAGTCTTAAGGGGGTTCTGGATTGCATGCAAGAGGTGAAAACCGTCCACTCCCCAGGTCTTTGCCACACTCTTTCCCAGGCCAGATAGCTTTGTACCCAAATTTTTCTAAGTTTGTATAACTTGCCCATACCCAATCAGTTCAGTTCAGTTCAGTCGTTCAGTCACTCAGTTGTGTCCGACTCTTTGCAACCCCATGGACTATAACATGACAGGCCTCCCTGTCCATCGCCACCCCCTGGAGTTTACTCAAACTCATATCCATTGAATCAGTGATGCCATTCAGCCATCTCATCCTCTGTCATCCCTTTCTCCTCCTCCCTTCTACCTTTCCCAACATCAGGGTCTTCTCAAATGAGTCAGTTCTTTGCATCAGGTGGCCAGAGTGTTGGAGCTTCAGCTTCAGCATTAGTCCTTCCAATGAATATTCAGGACTGATCTCCTTTCTAATGGACTGGTTGGATCTCCTTACAGTCGAAGGGCTTCTCAAGAGTCTTAGATTCAAGGAATTAGATATGATAGACCAAGTGCCCAAAGACCTATGGACAGAGGTCTGTGATGTTGTACAGGAGGCAGGTATAAAGACCATCCCTAAGGAAAAGAAATGCAAAAAGGCAAAATGGTTGTCTGAGGAGGCTTTACATGTAACTGTGAATAGAAGAGAAACAAAAGGCAAAGGAGAAAAGGAAAGATATATCCATTTGAATGCAGAGTTCCAAAAGAATAGCAAGGAGAAATAAGAAAGCCTTCCTCAATGATCAGTGCAAAGAAATAGAGGAAAACAATAGAATGGGAAAATCTAGAGATCTCTTCATGAAAATTAGAGATAACAAGGAAATATTTCATGCCCATACCCAACCACAGGCAAATAATATATCCCACTCCTGAATTTTCTCTTGAATCATTGGGATAAGAAAAAACTTGTCTTTTCTCCCTTTCTTAAAACAAATATATCTGTGCATAGATATGGATACAAACACATCTTTTGTGTATATATAACTTGCAGAAAGATTTTACACCAGGGCCATCTGTGCCCTAGTTCAACCAGTCTAAAAATTTACTGCTTAACATTCATGCCTGCAAAGTGTCATAAGTGACTTTTTTTTTTTTTTTTTTACTGTTTTGGGGAAAAGCATGTGGCGAATGAATAGTGTAAAAATTTTAAGGCCTTTTGTGCCCCAATGTTGTTGTTGTTCAGTTGTTAAGTCATGTCTGACTCTATGACCCCAAGGACCACAGCACGCCAGACTGTCCTGTCCTTCACTATCTCCTGGGGTTTGTTCAAACTCACATCCACTGAGTCGGTGATGCCATCCAACCATCTCATCCTCTGTCATCCCTTTCTGTTCCTGGCCTCAATCTTTCCCAGTATCAGGGTCTTTTCCAATGAGTCAACTCTCACATCAAGTGGTCAAGGTATTGGATTTTCAACTTTAGCATCAGTCCTTCCAATGAATATTCAGGGTTGATTTCCTTTAGGATTGACTGGTTTCATCTCCTTACTGTCCAAGGGACTATCAAGAGTCTTCTTCAGCACCACAGTTTGAAAGCATCAGTTCTTCAGCATTCAGCCTCCTTTATGGTCCAACTCTTACATCCGTATGTGACTACTGAAAAAACCATAGCTTTAACCATATGGACTTTGTCAGCAAAATGATGTCTCTGTTTTTTAATGTGCTGTCTAGGTTTGTCATAGTTTTACTTCCAAGTAGCAAGAGTCTTTTAACTTCATGGCTGCAGTCACCATCCGCAGTGATTTTGGAGATTCCTGTGCCCTATAGCGCCTCTGTATCCACACACATCTCCTGACCTCTCAGCTGTGGGAGAATTCTTGGGACTGGCAGCTAGGAATCATCTGCTCTAAGGAGTCTCCTGGATGAATCCAAAGCCTCCAAAGAGCCTTTGGGAAGAATCTCCCCCAGCCCTACCTTCTAAAATTGTAGATTACTGCAAGCAAACTATGCCTCCCCATGGCTCAGTAGGTAAAGAATCACAAGCAATGCAGGAGACACAGGAGATCCAGGTTCAATTCCTGGGTCGAGGAGATCCCTTGGAGAATGTAATGGCAACCCACTCCAGTTTTCTTGCCTGGAGAATCCCATGGACAGAGGAGTCTGGTGGACTACAGTCCATGGGGTCGCTGAGTGACTGACTAAGTCATGACTGAGTGACTAAGCACACAAAGAAGGTCACATTGCCTGACTCTTTGAAGTACTTGGACAAAGCCATTGTGTGCTCAAGAATGAACTTTATATCAGCAGCAGAAATACATTTAAAATGCAATGGACATGCCCTTCTATGGGTTGCCAGAGAGAGTTCAGAAAAGTAAAAAGAAACACGATAACATCTTGTTCAATGAATAAAATAAGCTCATGCATGTATCTAAGTGTCAAGATTTTATCCTCTTCCTCCTCCTTCTCCCCTGTGCTATTTTAAGGTGAAATAGGTCCCAATAAATGGGGGGTCCTTGCTTGGATAGTGGTGGTGTAACTGTAGATGTGCAATTTGCTGAATTGTTTTGAGTATCAACGTAAGGAGCCAGTTGCAGTTTATGGAAGTGGGAGAGAGAAGAAGCCTGAAAAACGGTGCAGGGTGGGGAGGAAGGAGCTGCATGGGATAAAAATGAAGAAGATTAATCCTGTGAGCAGGCTTCTGGGGATTAGAGGATTTTTAAAGCTAGATATGCCTGTTTTGAGAAATCTGCTGTAGGGTGGGTAATGTAAACATCTTACAAAGTTACTACAATCTTTTCAATGAAATTTGCATAGCTCCTTGAGCTTTTCATTTGAGTGGATTATTTCTGGATAATATGAAATGTGTACTGAATTCTCTTTTAACCTAGAGGAAAATGGGGAAAGGAGTGTCTGCTTAGAGGTATATTTTTACATCGGAAGTGAGTTGATAGAAATTTACATTGCATATTTTATTGTAATATGCATTTGCACAGACTTTTTTGACCACATTTTTTTTGCTTCTAACCACATCAAATATATGTGCTAGAAACCACTTAAAATTCTCTTCTAAATATTCTAGCTCTTGTGCTAACTTGTCCATAAATTATTCATAACACCAGCATTTGCCAGAATAAAATTTTAAAGATGGAGCCAATTTTAACAAATTGGGAGTAGAACTTGTTTTGCTAGAGAATAATGATCAGGTAACAAATTTTACCAGAAATAATTATCAGGATATACTATTCTCTCTAGGGAAGAGAGAGAGGATATATCCAGGAAAAGGACCAATCAAATTAAAATTGTGAATGATGAGACATGTGCCTGAGTATAGCATTTACAATGTAATTACATAATATGCATTTTATGGTCTAAGTATTATCATTATTATTTTAATAGTTGAAGAAATTGAGGTTCAGTTACTAAGTCTTATCTGACTTAAAAGTGCTTAAAAGTGTTCACCCATGGTCATATAATTCATCAGCCTCTGCCAAACTCTGCAAGACTCTGGACAAATTGGAAAAGAAGTTACTCTTTCTTGAAGCCAGCAGGTTGAATGTTGGCTGGATTTCAGCCCCTAAACTCTTTATAGACCTGACATCTTTGCACACAACAAACATTGTTCAGTGTTACTTGGCTGCCGTAGGCTTTGAGACCCCTGCTATGTTTGCTCTTCACCAAAGACAAGGTGAAATCTATATATAACTAATTATTTTGGGCACAGGCACAGAAGCCAAATGGTTTTTGTGCTTTGACCTCTAACAGAAGTCAATGTTTCTTAAATAACGATGATGACTCTGTGGAGCCAAAACTAATTTCATAGTAAGTGTCTCAGTAAAAAGTGAGAATCGCTCGTTGTAAAACACCAATGCTTGTGAATTAGAGAATTGCACCACCCGTTGGTTAGAAAAACATTTTCTAAAATAGCTTCTGGGCAAATGTGATTTGCCTAACAATCAAAATCTTGCCTTCCCATAGGAGCCAAGTTATGTAAGCAAGGATTAATACTCATTTCATTTTCATCTGAACTATCATGGAAATGGAGAGATTGAGTTGTTTTGTATGGGTTCTCTCTTTTGACACAAGTGGATACAGATTTAATTTCACAAAAGAGCAGTTGGTATAAGCATTTCCTATTCTATAATAATCCAGCACCAATGGGAATAAAGAATTGAGCATGAATGAATTTTCCTTATAAATGAAACTTTTCACTTTAAAACTGAAATTTAAAACCTTTCTACAGTATGTTAGGACTTCCCAGATGGCACAGTGGTAAACAATCTGCCCTCCAGTACAAGAGATGCAGAAGCTGTGGATTTGATCCCTGGGTGGGGAAGATTTATACTTTAACCTAATTTGTAAGAGGATATTATGAAAGTAGGTGATATAATAGAAAGACTGTAGGTTGTGTCCTCAAAAAGAACTTATTTTTGTTTTCTTTCAGTTTGGTTTTGGTGGTAGGGTGACTGTTTTGTTTGCCTAAAATTATTTTCTTTCTCTGAGCCCATTTTCTCCTCCATGAAATGGCTTTGTGTGACTCACATGCTATTTCTTGTGATCTCTGCTTCTGTGTAATAGTATTAATATCACCAAACTGTGTGTATTTAATCAGCTCCACGCATTCTCCAAGACTCAAATTGCAAGGGAATGGGTACTTTACTCAGACTGTTTGAACAAGGGAAACCCAAAAAGAATTGTCTCCTTGAACAAGAGAGATGAGAGGACATTAATTACAGAGGAAAGAAATGAAAGCACCAACTTCAGTGCCAGCTTCAGGCAAGCTCAGTTCAGTTCAGTTGCTCAGTAGTGTCCAATTCTTTGCAATCCCCTTGGACTGAAGCATGCTAGGCTTTCCTGTCCATCACCAACTCTTGGAGCTTGCTGAAACTCATGTCCATCAAGTTGGTGAGGCCATTCAATCATCCCATCCTCTGTCAACCCCTTCTCCTGCCTTCAACCTTTACCAGCATCAGGGTCTTTTCCAGTGAGTCAGTTCTTCACATCAGGTGGCCAAAGTATTGGAGCTTCAGCTTCAGCTTCAGCATCAGTCCTTGCAATGAATATTCAGGGCTGATTTCCTTTTTGATTGACTGATTTGATCTCCTTGAAGTCCAAGGAGAGTTGTCTCTTGTGTTGTTGACTTCTATTTGTCTCAGTCTTCGCCTGAAACTTGTGTAGAGTTGTCTTTTGTGTTGTTGACTCTACACAAGCTACAGGCAAAGACTGGGACAAACAGAAGGTCACTGGAAGTGAGTGGGTCTTCCAGACTTGGAGCCTGGGAGACCCATGCCTCTGGCATCACTCAACTTGTGTGGTTGCATGAGGATGTGTGTACACACACACACAGACACACACACACACACACATATATGAAGTAATAATAGTAGTTACCTTACAAGACTACTGTGAAGAATACATGCTATCATGTACAGACATAATTAATTATCTAACTAGAAGTGATGTCACCACTATTGCTGTTATGTAATATTATCATAACAATTAGGTAACTTAGTGGTAGTAACATTAAGTTTAAAGTCAGAATTTCAACTCTGCCACTTATTGATTGCATAATCTTAAACAAGTCATTTATCTCCGGTTGGCACATTCATTCATATCAAGCCCTGATTCAACTTTCTAGATGCTGCTATCAGTGTCATTCTTCCAAAACAATAACTATCTTTCTCCTTCCTAGAGTAGCCTAGAATAGCATCACGCTGTTTGCAAAGCTGTTTGAATTCTTAGTTGGGTACACAAAGCCCTTTTCAATAAGAGACTTGCATTTCAATTTTCCAGTCCTGGTGGCTCTGTAACTTTTTAACCTCTTCGTAACATCTGTGACTTCAGTCACCACAATGAATTCCTTGCTATCCTCCCACACATACATCACTTCCCCTTTGGAGCTGATCTCCACATTAAAAACAAAGTATGCTTATTTTTTCCTGAAAACACAAATCATGTTCTTTCCTTATTTAAATCTATTCCTCGATCTTTTTCATTGTTGTTAAAGAAGAAAATTATTTTCATAGCATATGGCATCCTAAAACGTCTGCTCCTGCCTGTGTGCTCATTTCTCTCTACTTGTCTCTTTATCTTTTATTTGACACATATTTACTCTCCAAGTACTAAGCCCTAGTTCTTCTTGGTAGTGAGAACAAGGCAGTTCAGCTCTCCTGCTCTTACAGGACTTGCATCCTAGATGAGGGAGAGAGACAGAAGCATACTTTATAACAAAAGATAATGCAGAATAGAGGTAAATAATGAGTGCTGGGAGTACTGAATTTTAAATTACATAATCAAAGAAGACTTTAGCCTTTGAGCCAAGACTGGAATGAGGAGAAGCAATGAGCCATAAGTCCATCTGGGGATAGAGCATTTAGACAGAGGAAAACAAGTGTAAAATTCAGCGACCTCTCGCCCAAGTAAGTTCTCTTTATACTGATCATCTTCACTTTCCAGATTTTCCATGCACTTGGTTTGCCTTCTGCTCCCTTAAATTTAACATTCCCTTCTCCATACTTACTTTTTAATCTAACTTTGACTTTTTCTTCAGGTCTCAATTGAAACACCATTTTCTCAGAAGATTACTTCCTTGATCCCAAAAGTCTGTTGTGCCCCATTGCCATTCACTTACAATGCATCTTTTAAATTTCCTTCATGCACCTTTTCACCTTCACAGGTACTTACTCATTGCCCATCTATCTTGCTGGATGGACCACTGGAAGGGAAAGTCTGGGTCTTTCTCATTTGATACCTCTTTCCATCGCTTTGAAGTGTTCCAAGTACTTATGGAAATTTGGTATTTACATCATGAATGGATAAACAGAGCATGAATGCTCTTGACTATAATCTCCCAGTCAAACTTATGTGACCTTGGACAGGGGAGGAAATCATAAATATTTCCTGAGTCTTAATTGAAATATGGGGCAAGAATATGTGTTTGTTTTGATTTGTAGATAAAAATGAAGGAGGTAAGGAAGGAGAGAAAGGAGCAGAGAGAGCAAGTCAGGAAGAAAACTGAGAAATCCTTTGAAAATGTTCTCTCCCAGTTTATGAATGAAAGTCTGCATTTAAGAGAATATTAAACCAAGGCTAAATTTTCTTAGTTTTATTCTTATTGGAAGAAAAAGAATGACAGTCTCTTAACTCAACTGAACTGTCTCAAGGGCAGAGAAACAAGACTGTTTATAGACAGGTATAGAAAACTAGAGTGGGCAGTAAATGAAATTGGAAAATAGTGCTAAAAATTAAGAAAAAGGATGACAAAGGCAAATTTCACCAACTTCTTTATCATTCCATCTTATTTTCCCCAGGAGTCTCTGAAATATCAGAGCATTTCCCAAAAAATGGATTTCAAAAAGTAGCTAGTCTCTCCGTATTGATTATCTCCTTTTTCTAAAGTGGTTGAAACAGTTTTTATTTTAAAAATATTTGATAAATTTTAATTTTTATTGTATCATATGTGAATGTTCTTTCCTTTAAAATAATACATGTGTACAATCTGAGAGAGTCTGATCAGGAGGTTGCAAGTACAGTCCTTTATTTGGAGACCTTAGTTTCCATTTTGTATAAAAATACTATCTGTCTTCTATCTGGTTTGTATTAAGTTTGACAAAATAGTGTGCTGTGCAAAAATAGAGCCACTGACATGTGTTTGCCATGTGAATATGCTTATTGACGGCTAGCTTTCAACTTCCTTAGCTCTATCAGGAATGTCCTAAACAACAGTCTGACAAGATGAGATACTTGTATTTGGAGGGTATTCTCTGTGAACTGAAAGCTATTGTGTGTTTTCTTGTGTTTTAGATTTGTTTTTATAGTCTTTGAAAAAATCCAATCCCAAGAATATTTCTGACAAAGTGCATAACAGGAAGAAAAAAATTAGTTATTTGTCATTGATGTACTACTCTGAAACTTCACAGTTTAATTCCTGCTGTCATTTCCAATTTAGTCTTCAAAAACAGCAATGGGGGACAGATTATGGGGGCAGGTTCCTCTTTGCATTCCCATAACCAGTTTTAAACCTTTCAGTTTGAAATACAATGACTTCTAAATAATGCAAATCTATTTGAGTTTCAAAATTTTCATTTATTCCAGTGCTACTGAGGTTTTCTCTCTCTATTTTATTGAAGCTCTCTCTCTTTTTATTCAAATTATCCCCTAAATGTTCCAACTTTTCTGCATTCATCTATATAGGAAAGTTTTAAGTGCAAACTGTATTTCAGGGTAATTTAAGATAAGATCCAAACCAAATGGGTAAGGAAATTGTCGCATTATCCTATATACTCTTTCCATCTGGTTGTATCCAAACAATGACTTCAATTACCATCTGTACATAAGTGACTTTGTATGGGTTCAGGTGCTGGAAGCATGCCTATAACATCTTTAAGTCTAAAGTTTGAAGCAAAGATGTCAAAATGTAAATTTAAATGGTGGCTTCTTGCTAGGAGCTCTGTCATAATTATTTTTTACTGATAATTTTAAGAGTATCCTTTTCATAAAATTAAATATATCCATTTAAATATAGAATTCTATAAACTTGGACAGTCATATATACCTTTGTTCTCAACTTATGAATTAAATATTTTTTATCTCCTTGAAAATATCTCCTCTCTTCCACTGCAGTCAGCCCAATTCTGTACCAACCTCAAGTAATGTTTGCTCTTTCTGAAATTATAGATTGGTTTGGCCAATTTTATAATTTCTTTCTCTTTTTGGTTGACATATACTTGACTTTTGGAACTCTGCTCGAAGCTCCATATGTCAAGAAGCCTTTTGACTGATACAAACACAAAGTTCCCACCCATGTAGAAACTCAGGGAACTGTTCAGCTTACTGCTCACCAGTGACATTCATGGATAAAGCAGTGCTCAGTCTGAGACTCAAGGGCAGGCTTCTAAACATCTCTGGGTAGCTCTCTTTCTTTGTAATTTTATTCCCTCAGAGATTCAGCCCCTTCGGTTTTAGGCAACTTAACGTCCCTGAATTCTAATCTCTTTTTAATTCAGCAAGACTGCCTGACTCGCTTTGCTTCCCTTCTCTTCACTGTGGTCTGGAAAGTGCCTGCAGAAAGCAAAGTAATTATAGAACTCAGGTATCTCAGTCCTGTTTTCTCAAAAGTCATTGTCTCACACTGCCTCTGGTCCAGTACCTGAAAATGTTGTTTTATCTGTGTTTTACCTGGTTTTTTAGTTGTTTAAAGTAGGAGGAGATCCCCTGCAGAAGGGACTGGCTACCCACTCCCGTATTCTTGCCTGGAGAATTCCATGAACAGAGGAGCTTGGTGGGCTACAGTCCACAGGGTTGCAAAGAGTCAGACACAACTGAGCGACTAACACTTTTACAAAGTAGGTTGAAAGTCTGGCCCCATTTTTTTCTTCAGTACCAGAATCAGAATTCCTCTGCAACTTTTAATATACAAAGCATATGCATTTGCAATTATCGTGAACAAATGAATGAATCGCTGAGTCAATAAGAAGGTTTTATTTACTACGCTTCCAATATGTATTATACTCAGTTCTTTGCTGTATGCTACTATAGCATATATGTGTCCACCTTGCTGGTGGAGTTTTCCATCTATTTAGAGATACCGAACTATCAAATGGCTTAATAGCACAGTAACTATATATTAATTCATTCTGTTATAGCTTAAACGTTCATTAGTAGTAGGAGAAATGTAATGATTACTATAGATTGGAGTGGCCAAAGTTACACAAACAAAGTAGAACTTTAATTAGACCTTGAATTATGTGTGATAGATGAGGTCAAAAAGGGGAGGGGGTAACCCAGGGGAAGAAATGTAATAGTTGAACGCACAGTGTCTGGGTATGGGGGTGGGGAGGTGGATGTGGCAGACACGTTGAGAAGAGCAGCCTGATAAGAGAAGAGAAAGCATTTTTCTTTTATATAATTATGTAACAAAAAATTGCCACATAACAAAAACCCCAGACATTCAAAAAGAAAATAAGGGCTTTAACACTGTCAGTTTTTACTTTGAAGTGCAACTATAGACAATTATTTAACCTCTTTTAACTTCTATGTCATTAACTGTGGTTCCACTTCTTATTATTGCAAAGACCTTGGTATTTCCAGTAAGGCTCTTGATGAATGTGAAAGAGGAGAGTGAAAAAGTTGGTTTAAAGCTCAACATTCAGAAAACAAAGATCATGGCATCCAGTCCCATCACTTCATGGGAAATAGATGGGGAAACAGTGGGAACAGTGTCAGACTTTATTTTTGGGGGCTCCAAAATCACTGCAGATGGTGATTGCAGTCATGAAATTAAAAGACGCTTCCTCCTTGGAAGAAAAGTTATGACCAACCTAGACAGCATATTCAAAAGCAGAGACATTACTTTGCCGACTAAGGTCCATCTAGTCAAGGGCATGGTTTTTCCAGTAGTCATGTATGGATGTGAGAGTTGGACTGTGAAGAAGGCTGAGTGCCAAAGAATTGATGCTTTTAAACTGTGGTGTTGGAGAAGATTCTTGAGAGTCCCTTGGACTGCAAGGAAATCCAACCAATCCATTCTGAAGGAGATCAGCCCTGAGATTTATTTGGAAGGACTGATGCTGAAGCTGAAGCTCCAGTACTTTGGCCACCTCATGCAAAGAGTTGACTCATTGGAAAAGACTCTGATGCTGGGAGGGATTGGGGGCAGGAGGAGAAGGGGACGACAGAGGATGAGATGGCTGGATGGCATCACGGACTCGATGGGCGTGAATCTGAGTGAACTCCAGGAGTTGGTGATGGACAGGGAGGCCTGGTGTGCTGCAATTCATGGGGTCGCAAAGAGTTGGACACGACTGAGTGACTGAACTGAACTGAACTGGACTAAAGTGCAGGGAGGCCTGGTGTGCTGCGATTCATGGGGTCGCAAAGACTCAGACATGACTGAGTGACTGAACTGAACTGAATATTAAGGGAACATTCCCATTGAGTATAGTCATATATTATTTTCAAATGTAGCCATTTCATATCTTCTCTCAGGAACACACAGATGTGAGATTAAGATAAAAATGAACCCACACTCCTGTGCTTAGAATTTAGTTCTTTTCATATTTGACACTGATGTTATTCATGTTTCAGACCTAAAACCTAAGACCTCTATTATTTTTATCATGTTGATTGTCTACTTTAATTTATTTTTTGATAAGTGTTGTATATATTTAAGGCATACAACATGACTTGACATACATATACATAGTAAAATGATGACTGCATGTGTGCATGCCCAGTCGTGTTTGACTCTTTGTGACCATAGGGACTGTAGCCTGCCAGGCTCCTCTGTCCCTGGAGTTTTCTATGCAAGTGGAGTGGAGTGGAGTGTCATTTCCTACTCCAGGGGATTTTCCTGACCCAGAGATCAAACCTGTGTCTCCTACATTTCCTGCATTGGCAGGCGAATTCTTTACTACTGCGCCACTTGGGAAGCCCAAAATGATTACAGTCAAGCCAATTAATATATCTTCTCTTCACATAGTTACATTCTGTCTGTGTTTGATAAGGACACCTAGAAATCTATTTTCTTGGCAAATTTCCAGTATTCCATATGGTATTGCTAACTATAGTCATCATACTGTATGTTAGATCTCTAGGCTTATTTATCCTATGTAACTAACTTTCTGTGCATTGATCAGTATCTTCTCATTTCTTTTACTTCTCTTCTCCTGGTAACCACTGTTCTACGCTCTGCTTCTGTGTTTTTGAATTTTTTAGATTCCACATATAAATGAGATCATGTTTTTTTTTTTTTTTCTTTCTGGGTACGGCTTATGTCACTTAACATAATATTTCCCAGGTTTCTTAATGCTGTTGCAAATACTGTAGCAATACGAATAACATATTGGGTTGGCCAAAAAGTTCATTCCAGGTTTCCAGTGTTGTAGAAAACCCAAAAGAACATTTTGGCCAATCCAATAATATTCGTGTCTGTGTATGTGTGTGTGTGTGTGTGTGTGTGTGTGTGTGTGTTACACATCTTTATCTGTCCATCTGTCAGTGGACATTTATGTTGTTTCCATATCTCAATATCATGAATAAACACTGCAGTGAACATGGGAGTGCAGATATCTCTTTGACATATTGATTTGACCTGGGCAATAACATTTCCTTATGACATAAAAAGCTCAGGCAACGAAAGGAAAAATAAACAAGCAGGGATATGTCAAACTGAAAATATTCTGCCCAGCAAAGGAAATAATCAACAGAATGAAAAAGCACTCTATGGAATGGGAGAAAATGTCTTCAAACCATATATCTAATAAGACATTAGTATCAAAACTATATGACTCATATAACTCAAGAACATATAAACAACCTGATTTTAAAATGGGCAATGAACCCAAATAGAGGTTTTTTTCCAAAGTAGAAATGTAAATGACCAACAGGTATATGACAAGGTGCTTCACGTCACCAATTATCAGGGAAATGCAAATCAAAATAACAGTGTGATATCACTCATCCCTATTCTGACGGCTATCATAAAAAGGTAAATAAATGTTGATGCAGATGTAGAGAAAAGCAAATCCTTGTATGCTGTTAGTGGGAATTTAAATTGGTACAGCCACTATGGAAAACAGTATGGAGGTTTCTCAAAAAGTAAAAAAAGAACTACCATATAACTGGCAATCCTTTTTTTTTAATACCCAAAGGAAAACACCAAGATCCTTACTTTTTTTTCTCATTTTAAGAGACATCTGATTGTGTGGAAAATAAGGGAACACATGGATGGTTACCAGAGAGGTGGGTGGTTGGGGCATGAGAGAAAAAAAGAGAGGTTAAGATGTACACAGTTCTGATTATAAAATGAGTCACTGTATTAAATGTACAGTGTGGGAGTATAATCAATAATAATGTAATATAGTTCTGTGGTGACAGTTGGTAACTAAACTTATCATGGTGATCATTTTGTAATGTATAGCAATATGGAACACTGTGTTGTACACCAGGAACTAACACAGAGTTGTAGGGCAATTATTCTTCAAAAAAACAAAGTAACAAACTCTAGAAAAAGAGATCAGACTTATGGTTACTGGAGAAGAGGACAGAAGGAGGGGGAAACTGGAGAAAGGTGATCAAAATGTACAAACTTACAATTATAAGATAAATAAGTACTAGGGATTACATCATTAATGTAATTAATATTACTGTACTTTATACATGAAGATTGCTAAGAGAGTAAATCCTGAGTTCTCATCACAAGGAAGAATATTTTTTAAATGAATTTATTTTAATTGGAGGAGGATAATTACTTTACAATATTATGATGGTTTTTACCATACATCAATATAAATCGGTCATAGGTATGCATATGTCCCCTCCATCCTGAACCTCCCTTCCAAGGAAAAATATTTGAAAATTTTTTCTTTTATTTTGTATCTATATGAGAGGATGGATATTCAGTGAACTTGTGGTAATTGCTTCATTATGGATAAATCAAATCATTATGTTGATCACTTTAAAGATATAGAGTGCTGTAAATAAAGCTTGAAAGAAGAAAAAGTCCATTACAAACTGACATTAGATACCTAAAAATATCTTGTATAAGATTTGAAGTGCAAAAGCCAATAGTTTTCATTTTCTTGGGCAAAGAAAACCATATGGGTAGAATGTGGGTACCTTCTGAATTACTACTACTACCAATATTGCTATCATTTTCGCATGTAGTAATCTCAGGTAGATTGGTTGTAGTTACAATCATTTGTGTCATACTTAGAGTTCAGAGAGTTCAACTTGCCAAGTCACTCTAGCATTTCTATGCTGGTATTGTTGAAATACGGCTTTCAGAATTCTCTCCACGTATCTTTCGGTGCTCTGCACAGTATGTTAAGTCTTTCCCCTCTAACTTATTAATGTAATGGGAATATAGATAATACTTAATTTTTCGTATTCACTGACTGTGTGTATAAACTTATTCAAACAATGCCCCACATAATTTTTAACTTTATTTCAGAAAACTTCAGAAAGCTGTCAGTGTAAATTTATTTATTTATTTATTTATTTTGTCTTTTATTTTTACTTTATTTTACTTTACAATACTGAATGGTTTTGCCATACATTGACATGAATCCCCATGGGTGTACATGCGTTCCCAAACATGAACCCCCCTCCCACCTCCCTCCCCATAACATCTCTCTGGGTCATCACCGTGCACCAGCCCCAAGCATGCTGTATCCTGCGTCAGACATAGACTGGCGATTCGATTCTTACATGATAGTATACATGTTATAATTCCATTCTCACAAATCATCCCACCCTCTCCTCCCTCAGAGTCCAAAAGTCCGTTATTAAACATCTGTAATCATGCCAGGGCTTCCCAGGTGGTGCTAGTGGTAAAGAATTCACTTTCCAATGCAGCAAACACAAGAAATGGGATTCTAGCCCTGGGTGGGGAAGATCCCCTGGAGTAGGAAATGGCACCCCACACCAGTATATTCTTGTCTGGAAAATTCCATGGGCAGAGAAGCCGGGCAGGCCACAGTCCATGAGGCCTCAAAGAGCAGGACACAACTGAGCAACTGAGTACATAATCATGCCAATATTTTTTGGGGGGAGTGGGGGAAATTAGATTGATTTTTCTTCTTAGCCCTCTAGAAATGTCTAGAACACTTGAAATCTGTTGGAAGCCCCACCCATGTATCCTGTGTCAGATACAGAGCATTTACATACATACTGTAGGCTCAGACCAACATACTGTGGAAGTTAATTGTATGAAGCTTGGTTTGACATGTGTACCTCTGTGTATATCATCATCCCCCACCCCCGCTCTCTCCTTACATAAACACTAAACACTGCAGGTATTCTAGATCTTAGGGCATCGTGAAGCAGGGTCTGATTCTGAGGATTGCATGTTTAAAAACTCCTGCATTCAAATATTATCTCCTTCTATGTGTTGATTTTATAATAACCAAACTAAAAAGAATGGTTTATGTATCAGTAAATCCATTCATTATTCACAATGGGAGATAAATCTAAATCTTTGCAAAGATATCCATTTTCCAGTATCTTGGCACTTGGGAAGCTTTAACACTAAGTGGAAAGTTGCTAGCTGAGCAAGGACTTTTTGATTAGTTGCCAGATGTCCTTAAAGAATCTTTCATCAAACTGTTTTTATCTAGTGAGTCACCTTCTCCTACCACAGAATTCAACCTACCATGTTGTTGAAAGTACAAATGCTAAGGTCTCCTTCTTTTCAGAAATCATCAAGATATGTGGGCAAATTACTTGACACTACACCATTCTCTGTATACAAGTATCGTGAGGATCGTCATCATTTTCATTTGTTCTTGTTACCCATTCTTAATTGTTTCTCAGTGACCATCATATTCAATGCAATTCAGAAAACACAGATTTAGAACCATGGTCTTTAGATCCAAAAGAGTATTGAATACTCATGGTGCCATCATCCCCGTCTTTCAGAAAATAGTTACCCTTGAACAACATGAGTTTGAACTGGCAGGTGTACTTATATGTGGATTTTAAAAATAAGTACAGCAGTACTACATGATCTGTGATTGTTTGAATCCATGGAGGCAGACCCGCAAATACAGAGGGTCTACTATGGAACTTGAGCATCAGTTAATTTTGGTATCCACAGAAGGTTCTGGAATAAGTCCCTGAGGGACACTGTGCTTGTAATTTTGGCCAGTGCTGTTGCTAACAGTTTTGTTCTTCGCTCACTGAAGTTCCATAGAAACTGCACACTGTGCATACTTCTGCTTTCCTGTCTGTTTTTTCTGAAACAATGGAACCCTGCTCCAATCTAAGCCCAAGAGCAGCTCAGAGTATGGAAGGGTGCTCTCCTTCAGGGATAATCTCACCCAACAGGGGGCAATAGGATGATTGTCTTCTGGCACGGTTATGTCTTAGAAGTACTTATGAACTATTCAGAAGTTCCTCTGGGGTTGATTATATTCTTTTGTTAGGCTTTCTTCTTCTGGTCTTACTCTTCTGCTCCCTATTCCTGATTCTTTGAATTACAAAGAAATGATGGGCACATAAGCCTGTTTCAAGCCTTAAAAGTATTTAAGGGAATCCGCATTAAGAAAGAGAGCAACCTTAGGAATCATCTAATGCAATTCTTCCAATCTGCAATGGTGAAAACAAAAAAGCAAGAAAACCTAAGTAACTTGAAGACACAAAACAAAATAGTGATAAAACCAGTACTAGAACAAGCATCTGTGACTTCAGTTTTATGAGTTATTATCACACTTGTCTCTGAACTGGAGTCCATGAGAGAGGAGATTTTTTTTTGCCATATATATAAAATACCAATCCTGGTAATTTCCCAATAAATATCAAACATTACCTATGCCTACTTGACATATTATTTCAATAGAAATTATTAAAGACTAATACAAAACAGAAATTTTTATGTCAATCAAAGATATTCAATAATTATTGTATGTCTCCCTGATTATAGTACATTTTCGATATATAAATGCTTTGTTCTCTGTGTTGGAACTGCCAATTTTGTTCCCCCATGTGACTTTCTGTAATCTCTTTGGATAGGCCTTTGAAATGCAATGTGAGGATAATTTTTATTAAGTTTAAAATAAATCAAACACTTGAATATTGATCAAGAAGGATAAATCTAATGTAAATATGCTCCAACAGTAGGACAAATTGGTGACTTTCTTTTATATTAGTAACAAAAATCTTTCCATGATAGCTAGCTACAACAAAATAACTGGGGAATATTGAAAGGCAAGAGCTTTTCAGATATATAAAGTATATGCTTTTCCATGAAGGTAAAAACAGATTGCTCAGAAACATTATCGGAGGCAGAGGGACTCAGTTCTAACAGGATAATGTTCTTTTCACCATATTTATATTTCTCATGTTTCTGCTTTTATTATCCCTTGTAGGTTTCAGTTTATTTTATGCAATCCGAGGCTTGTAAATATGAGATTCTATTACCATATTTTTATCTTGTTCACATAAAAAGTAACCTCTATCTTTGCAGTGACTATTATAATTTTCTTTGTAAAACTGCTGACATTATATCCTAGATTTCTAGATCACAGGATTTAAAACAGTGACTGTGTTTCCTAACAGTAGTTATCACTTTGAGAAATAAATGGATACATTGTCATTTTATTGATGTTAATATTTGGGCAGAAAGTCCTTCTTTAAAGTTAATATTTTCCTATATAATAACTATATGTCAAGTGAGTAATAAAATTTTACACCAGTTTTGCTGGTGGTGGGTCCTCTTTAAACGTTTGTTTCTTCAGTAAGTAGTAATGTCTGGGCAGAGTTGGACTGATGAATGACCTGAATCTCTATGACCAGCAGAGCTTGACTTTGCTTTTTCTGTGGCCTCTTGGGACATTTTTCACTGTGAAGGCTCTCGCTTAAGTCCTGATGAATGTGATTCGTTGCTATCACATGATCTCTCTATCAATCTACTAGAAAGGGCAGTGTTTCTTGTCTATTTTCTCAATGCTGTATTAACAGAACTGAGGATAATATTTGGCACATGGAAGGCACTCAAGAAATGCATGAGCTCTCATCTTTTAATCCTTGATGTTGTTTCAATTTTTTAAAATATCAAGAATAATTTATATGTAAAACATTCACCTTTTTTAGTGCACAGTTCTCTGAGTCTTGACACATATAGACAGTTAGGAATTCACTTCTTAATTAAAATATAGCCTTGTTCTAACATGTCCCCAAACTTTTGCAGGGGCCCACCTTTAGTTCCAGCACTTGACAGTCACTGTTTCTTGCCCTCCCTTATTGTTTTACTTCTAAAAGAATGTTATATACATGAAAACATATGGAATGGAGTTTTCTTTTTTTTTATTCCACTTTTACTTAGCATACTGTACTTGAGATTCACCTATATGATGGCATGTAAATCATCATCTTTTAAAGGTAAAGGCCTCATGGACTTCTGAGTATCATATATTTAACATAGAATTCGTCTTCGAAGAAACAGTTTTTAATTCTAAAAGTTCCTTCTAAAGTACACTGTTTATGATGACTGTGCTAAAATCCCATAAAGAAACAGTATTGAGTCACAACTAACACTTTTAAGGAAAAAAAAGACCACTTTAATAAAATTTTAACTCTAGGCAAGTTATTTATTTTGGATCTTCTCTTATGCAATGTTACTTGTTTTCAGGTTGGAATCTGAAAATGGAGAGCAAATTTGATAAATGCTGTCAGGAGACTGTGGGTGAGGAAAGAAGAATAAAAAATACAGAGAGAGTTAAAGAAAAGAAACGGCAGGAGCCAGTTAATAGGTAATTATTTTAAAAAGAAGCAAAGTGTAAATCAGAAATACAACATTTATTTACAAATAAGAAAGACAATCGTTTCCGTGATATTCACTACATATATTTTTTCATCTTCAATGAAAATGTCAGATAACTGGGAAAGTCTTCCTGAAGAAGGGAATTTACATGTTCCAGATGGATTCCTGTGGGGTAGAAATATGCTCAGTCTTAATGACCTAATTGCGTGGATCCTAAGAAGTCCTTTCTATGGAGTAACTAGTGATTTCTTCAGCTCCACACAGGGTGGAGGCAGAATTGTTGGACACAAAGAACAGTGGTTTTTATGGAAACTGGAGCACAGGAAAAGTTCACAAAAGGAATATATTTGAATCAGAGCAATTGCCCGTCCAGCCCAATTCATCATTATGCATATTTTTATTCAAAGACTTTTAAAAATAAATATATTTAACTTTGTACTTTGAGCCAAGCATGACTAATTAGAAAATAAAATAGAGCAAGATTTCTTCCCTTGAGGATCTTGTACACTTATTAGGAAATATAGGCAGAGAAGCAATTAGAATAGAGTAAGTTAAGATATAGACTGACATAGAAAGGGGACAAGGTAATTACAGGTGTAGGGAAGAAGGGAAAATCCTCAGATATGAGGGCAGACCTGAAAATTGAGTGTTTGGTCAGGAGAGACTGAAAATAGAGGAGAGATAATAGGGATAATTTAATTGGATCAAATGTCCAAAACAGTGGGAAGGGGCTGTGCAGAAAAGGTTAACTGAGTGGACCTGGACTTCTCTCATTCTTCTGGTTCTGGGGTCTCTGGAATGAACCCTTAACTCACTTCCTGGGAAATCACCTATGAACCCTTGGAGTATCCTGCCTGATAAGAGTGTGTGTGTATACTGGAGGATTGGACCAAATGATACCTTATGCCTACCATGTGACTTGTGGTGAACATCTGTTTTGTATGCTGGATGCTTTGAGTCACACTGTATCAGGGTGTCTTCTGGGAGGCTGGAGTCTGAGTAGCTGAGGTCAGTCCTGTGGGTGCTACATGCCTATGTGATAGACCCCCTATAAAATCCCTGGACCCTGAATTCAGATGGGCTTCCCTGGTTGGCCACATACATTATCACACATCGTTGTTGGAAAATTAAGTGCGGTCTATACTAGTCCACTGGGATAGGACACCTGAAAGTTTGCTTGTGATTTCAACTTTTTCCTTTGCTGAGCCTAATTGGTATTCTTTTGCTGCAATAAACCATGAGTGATCACCATAGATTTATTTGAGTTTTTTGCATCATTCTCATTAGTCATCATTCCTGGAGTGGGCTTGGGAACTCCTGATAGAAAGATGGACTCAGAGCACCACTGAGAGAGGGAAGAAGAAAGGTGGACATGGGAAAGTTTATGAACGAGGCAGGTGGGATGGAAAAGCACTGCAGTCTAATGGCTTCTATTTATTACTTTGAAGTTACAGTGTTTTGCTGAAACGTAGTCAGTGGAGAGTATAGGGTTAGTGAAAGGGCTCAAAGATCTGAGCAGAGTTTTCAGAAATTAGGGCTTCCCAGGTGGTTCTAGTGGTAAAGAACCCATCTGCCAATGCAGGAGAGGAAGAGGCTCGGCTTCCATCTCTGGGTTGGAAAGATTCCCTGCAGGAGGGCATGGCAACCCACTTCAGTATTCTTGCCTGGTGGGCTATAATCCGTAAGTTTGCAAAGAGTCAGACATGATTAAAGCAACTTAGCAAGCTTCTGATTTCAGGAATTAGTATAATGTTGAAAGTCAGAAAGCAACCTGGGGAAATTGTGGTACTTGGGGAATATTGAGAACTGATTTGAGGTTATAGATCCCAAATTTATAGTGACCTTGATCTACCAAGTTACAGACTTCTCTTCAGCTATGATTTATTATTCATTCAACATTTGACCTTCTCTCAGGGACAGTGATGCTAGGTAGGATTAGGCTGATAATATGAAAATCGCTCATTTCTTCTAAGCTGAATAGGGAACATAAGAGGAGGCTGAACACAGAGAGAAATCAAGGAGTCAGTGGACGGTGGATCTCAGTGAGATGAAAAGCAAATAAACAAACAAAAGAATAAGCTAAGGTACTGGATATACTTGAGACAGTGAGTGGATCAAAAAAAGTTACTAGGTGAGATGGGATAATAACCAAATAACTGAATTCAACATTTCACCTAAACACATTGCCTTTAGCAGTGGTAACAACAAATGTTTCAAGGAAGAAAATGATGTCTAACATTGACCAGTAATGGAAAGTAAGGTAAATGTTTATTTAAATGATCAAGTGAATATTAATAAGCATTCAGACTTCATTAACATGCTCAGGAAGCTATATGGAAGACAAATAAAAACTGAAAATACTTAAGGCATGTAGCACATGAATTTCAAATTTTAATCACTCCTTAAAGCAACTCATGAGAATCCTCTTTTCCTTACACCTACACTCAAACTTATAAAGTCGAACTTTTTTTTAAAAGAAAAATGAGTAAGAATTGGTATTTAAAAAAAATTATATTATCCAGGATTTTAGTGAGTTAAATTGTGTGTAGTTTTTTCTTGCTTTCTTTTTATTTTCTCATATTTGTCTTATTTTTTAGCTTTATTTATCATGAACTTTTGTCAAAAAGTTGTTTCATTGTGATATACCTAAATTTATTTGTTGGTTTTTTTTTTTATCATAGCTTGTGAATTCTGTGTCTTACTCATAAGGTTTTCCTATCCTAAGTTTCCTAAAAGCTTATTCAATATCTACTATAAAATTTTTATTGTCTGGCTTAGTTCAGTTTAGTTAAGTCATTCAGGTGTGTCCAACTCCATGGACTACAGCATGCCAGGCCTCCCTGTCCATCACCTACTTGTGGACTTTACTCAAACTCATGTCCATTGAGTTGGTGATGCCATTCAGCCATCTCATCCTCTGTCATCCCCTTCTCCTCCTGCCCTCAATCTTTCCCAGCATCAGGTTCTTTTCAAATGAATCAGTTCTTCGCATCAGGTGGCCAAAGTATTGGAGTTTCAGCTTCAGCATCACTCCTTCAGGATGGACTGGTTGGATCTCCTTGCAGTCCAAGGGACTCTCAAGAGTCTTCTCCAACACCACAGTTCAAAAGCATCAATTCTTCAGAGCCCAGCTTTCTTTATAGTCCAACTCTCACATCCATACATGACTACTGGAAAAACCATAGGCTTGACTGCTGCTAAGTCACTTCAGTCATGCCCGACTCTGTGCGACCCCATAGACGGCAGCCCACCAGGCTCCCCTGTCCCTGGGATTCTCCAGACAAGAGCACTGGAGTGGGTTGCCATTTCCTTCTCCAATGGATGAAAGAGAAAAGTAAAAGTGAAGTCGCTCAGTTGTGTCCGACTCTTAGCGACCCCATGGACCACAGTCTACCAGGCTCCTCCGTCCATGGGATTTTCCAGGCCAGAACACTGGAGCAGTCAGATCTATGTTGGCAAAGTAATGTCTCTATATGCTGTCTATGTTGGTTATAACTTTCCCTCCAAGGAGTAAGCATCTTTTGATTTCATGGCTGCAGTCACCATCTACAGTGATTTTGGAGCCCCCCAAAATAAAGTCTGACACTGTTTCCACTGTTTCCACATCTATTTCCCATGAAGTAATGGGACCAGATGCCATGATCTTAGTTTTCTGAATGTTGAGCTTTCAGCCAGCTTTTTCACTTGCCTCTTTCACTTTCGATCCCTGGGTTGGGAAGATCCCCTGGAGAAGGAAATGGCAACCCACTCCAGTACTCTTTCCTGAAAAATTCCATGGATGGAGGAGCCTGGTAGGCTTCAGTCCATGGGGTTGCAAAGAGTTGGACATGACTGAGTGACTTCACTTTCTTTCTTTCACTTTCATCAAGAGACTCTTTAGTTTTTCTTCATTTTTGCCATAAAGGTGGTGCCATCTGCATATCTAAGGTTATTGATATTTCTCCCAGCAATCTTGATTCCAGCTTGTGCTTCTTCCAGCCCAGAGTTTCTCATGATGTACTCAGAATATAAGTTAAATAAGCAGGGTACAATATACAGCCTTGATGTACTCCTTTTCTTATTTGGAACCAGTCTGTTGTTCCATGTCCGGTTCTAACTGTTGCTTCCTGATCTGCACACAAATTTCTCAAGAGGCAGGTCAAGTGGTCTGGTATTCTCATCTCTTTCAGAAATTTCTACAGTTTATTGTGATCCACACAGTCAAAGGCTTTGGCATAGTCAATAAACCAGAAATAGATGTTTTTCTGGAACTCTCTTACTTTGTTGATGATCCAGCAGATGTTGACATTTTGCTCTCTGGTTCCTCTACCTTTTCTGAAACCAGCTTGTACATCTGGAAGCTCGTAGTTCACATATTACTGAAGCTTGGCTTGGAGAATTTTGAACATTATTTTGCTAGTGTGTGAGATAAGCGCAATTGTGCAGTAGTTTGAGCATTCTTTGGCATTGCCTTTCTTTGGAATTGGAATGAAAACTGACCTTTTCCAGTCTTCTGGCCACTGCTGAGTTTTCCAAATTTGCTGACATATTGAGTACAGCACTTTCATAGCATCATCTTTTAGGACTTGAAATTGCTCAACTGGAATTCCATCACCTCTGCTGGCTTTGTTCATAGGGATGCTTCCTAAGGCCCACTTGACTTCACATTCCAGGATGTCTGACTCTAGGTGAGTGATCACACCATCGTGGTTATCGGGGTCATGAAGTGTCAGGGGACATTCAACTTTAAGGGATCCAATATGTTTTCTTCCTTTGTGTACCTTTTCTCAAGGACTCTCTGTTCCTTATCAGTTCCTGGGAAACAGGAGCAAGCAGAGCTGCACACAGTTCTCAGGACTGAGATCATGGGAAAGAGCACCTGCTTGGATTCCCTTCGGTGACTCCCTTCAGTGAGTCTCTTCAGTGACTTTGTATTCAAAGGACTATCCATTTTGTTGCAACTGGTGAAATTTCATTCTTTTTAATGGCTGAGTGATCATTTTATTGAAGACATATAAGCATGCATTTCTGCAAATAAAGTACCCTTGTTTCACTTGAGACTTGTGTCCCCTGGGTCCCTCTTGTCATCGACTCCAGTCCCCAGGTCCCGGTCTATGAAGACTGTGACAATGAAGATCTTTTTGTATAGTTCTTCTCTATATTCCTGCCACGTCTTCTAATATCTTGTGCTTCTGTTAGGTCCATATCATTTCTGTCCTTTATTGAGCCCATCTTTGCATGAAATGTTCCCTTGGTATCTGTAATTTTCTTGAAGAGATCTCTAGTCTTTCCCATTCTGTTGTTTTCCTCTATTTCTTTGCACTGATTACTGAGGAAGGCTTTCTTATCTCTCTTTGCTATTCTTTGCAATTTTAAACTTATTATATTTAAATTATTAGTCAATCTGGAATTTATTTATATTACGATAGTAGATGGAGATATGCCTTATTTTCATAAATACTAATCAGCTTCCTAGTTTACTTCATTAAATGGTTTAACCATACCCATGGATTTTAAATGCAATCTAGGGACTTCCTTGGGGGTCCAGTGGTTAAGAATTCATGCTTCCATTGCAGGAGGCACAGATTTGATTCCTCTTTGGGGAACAAAGATTCCGCATGCCAAAAAATAAATAAGTAAAAATAAATTAAATGCAATCTACATCATGTTATAAATACAGATATATAATAGAGTCACGTATCTGTTTCATTGATGTATTTGTCTATTCTAGATGATATCACTGTATCTTTATATTGTCTTCTGACATCCCTGTTATGTTTTTCTTATTCAAAATTGTTTGCCCTCATCTCCGATCTTACTTTCACATACATTTCAGAATCAGTGCATTAAAAATTCCTTAAAGAATATTGTTAGAAATATATGGAAATGTTTTGAATTCATTGAATGAATGAAAATTTGTTGAATTCATTTATTAAATTGAGAAGTGCCTTCTTTCACAGTGTGTCTTCTGACTCGATGGTCTAGTCTATTCAGTCAATTTATGTGCATTTCAGTAGATTTCTACATATATTTTACAAACAAAAACATTACATTTGGATTAAGGTTTTTAATTAATTTTTTTAATTGGAGGAAAACTGCTTTACAACTTTGTGATGGTTTCTGCTGTACAACAACACAAATCAGCCATCATTACATGTATAACCTCCCTCTTGAGCCTCCCTCCCTCCCCCATCCCAGTCCTCTGGATCATCACAGAGCATCTGACTGGCTCCCTGTGTTACATAGCAACTTCCCACCAGCTATATGTTTTACACATGGTAGTATATGTCTATGCTACTTTTTCCATTCATCCCACTCTCCTCTTCCCCCACTGTGTCCACGAGCCCATTCTTTATATCTTACGTCTCCATTCCCTCCCTGCAGATAGATTCATCAATACCATTTTTCTAGGTTCCATATATATGCGTTAATATATAATACTTGTTTTTCTCTTTATGACTTACTTCATTCCGTATAGCAGGGTCTAGGTTCATTCACCTCTTGGATAAGTTTTATTTGACTTTTCCCCTTGGACATTTGTTGTTCAATTTATTTCTAGATACTTAGTTTTTTGTTGCTGTATTTCCTAATTGAAACATTAATGAGTTTTGTTTTTCTCTAATATTTAACTGCAATATCAACTCTATTATTTAATACAGTAATTTGTCAACTAAGTATTCTGGATTATCTATATAGACAAATGTAGGTTTTAATGTAATTATGGTTTTGTGTCTCTTTTTATAACTTTCTGACTATTTTATGGATTTTTTTTTGTCTTAGGGCATTAACTAAAACTTAAGCTTGAAATGATAAATAAAATTTAATTAATAATTTATATTTTTCTTCTTCCATATACTCCTTAGAATGCTTACTCTATCAATGTTATCCTCTTTGTTTTCAAGCTCAGCTTTATTTATTTATTTACTTTTAGGACCATGTTCTGGGATTTGATGCCAGAAAGGCAAGTTGCAGAGAATGCTTAATAGACCATCTTGAAAAGGAAATCAAAAGCTCATATTAAATTTCTAATTAAATTATGCACACTAAGGGTAGAGGATAAGTGCCACCAAAAAAGTACTCTCTGGGCATAAAAAACCTTTTAAAATGACAGTTGAAATGCTAGCAATTTTCTTAGCCGTCATAGGCTTGTCTTCCCTGGTGGCTCAGTCAGTAAAGAGTCTGCCTGCAATGCAGGAGACCTGGGTTCACTCTCTGAGTCGGGAAGATCCCCTGGAGAAGAAAATAGCAACCCACTCCAGTATCCTTGCCTGGAGAATTCCATGGGCAGAAGAGCCTGGTGGGCTACAGTCCATGGGATCACAAAGAGTCGGACACAACTGAGTGACTAACACTTTCACTTTCATAGTCTTGCCACACTTTGGCATTAATCTTAAAAATTTAGATCTTTGAAACAATACATTTCTAAGTAATTCAATATGTCAACCAATAATATATCTACTACATGTTTCTTTTTGCTTTACTTGATTTTCAGATTTTATGGTTTATAAGCATATAAAGACCTGTTTGAATGAATTAAGGTTTCCTAGTATATTAAGCGGAGAAGGCAATGGCATCCCACGCCAGTACGCTTGCCTGGAAAATCCCATGGATGCAGGAGCCTGGTGGGCTGCAGTCCATGGGGTGGCTAAGAGTCGGACATGACTTCACTTTTACTTTCACTCTTCACTTTCACGCATTGGAGAAGGAAATGGCAACCCACTCCAGTGTTCTTGCCTGGAGAATCCCAGGGACAGGGGAGCCTGGTGGGCTGCCGTCTATGGGGTCGCACAGAGTCGGACACAACTGAAGTGACTTAGCAGCAACAGTATATTAAGAGGAGAGAAGGCCAGAGGGCAGAGTCCTTAGAACTCAGTAGACTCTTTGAAACATTTTCTTAACCCAAAGCACTCAGCTTGTCAAGGGGCAGCATCAGATTGGAACCAAACTCTCATCATGTGGTTTTCCTACCACCTAGTAACTGCAGCAGGAAATAGATTTAAGGAGGGTTGAGTCTCTGGGGCATAAGTTTGCAAGTCAAGCCCTGTAGAATATATATTTTAATCTTTATTTCATTGCAGATATTTAGGAGTCTGCTAAAAGCCAGGGACATTCTCTTCAGAATTTTGCATAAATCCATATTAACATAATTTTATATTCAGTCCGGGAGTTGGTGATGGACAGGGAGGCCAGGTGTGCTGCAATTCATGCGGTTGCAAAGAGTTGGACACTACTGAGCGACTGAACTGAACTGAACTGAACTGAATAGATATTATTAACAATCCTCATATTTTCACTGGCTCCAATATAACCTAAGAATATCTATTTAGAAAAATTATTTTACTAGATCTAAACAGGTGACTTGTGCCATGAAAGGTGAAAGTCCTTGTAAACATTTTTCCCCCTCTCTCAATTCTTCTGTCTGCTCAAAGTATTTTTGCAACTGAAACTGTTTTCTGGAATTCACATATATTGACTCTTACTTTACTGAGCTGTAGAGTAGAAAACAAGGAAAGCCTTTATCAGTGTAAGGTGATGAAGTTCGTTTATATTTATGATGGGAAATACAAACTGTTGAAGACAATATATGAAACAGAAAAGTATTCTATGAAGCTGTGAGTGAACTTCTTGAAAATATATAATATTAATGTATATATATTATAGTATATATCATATCTACTATATTTATATTTAGGCATTTTTATATATTTATACAATATTCATTTACTATATACATTATGATTTTAAGTTATATATTGTATAAATTAAATTCTTAAAGATATAAATATTTTTGTTTTTATATTTTTATATATGTTTATAAATTACATTATTTGTTTACAA
This sequence comes from Ovis aries, assembly GCF_016772045.2. NCBI lineage: Eukaryota > Metazoa > Chordata > Mammalia > Artiodactyla > Bovidae > Ovis > Ovis aries. The sequence continues at coordinate 21,637,316 of NC_056073.1, read as the reverse complement.
ATGATGTCATGTTAAGGTATATAATTCAGTACTGGTAATAAAATAAGAAAATTTCCACCTACTTCCTTCAGTTTTTACTGAAACATGATTTATTTCCTTAGATGTTTGATTATTCCCACCATAATTTTCTTTTGCTGCTGATTTTTGCTTTCTCTGATTCTACTTTATATTACATACCTGCCATTCTATTGCAGCCTATATATTTTTATATATATTTTCATTTTTCACTCCTCTTGCATCTGTTCAGCACATGTGTATGTGACTCCCATTTTTTTTTACTTCAATATACTTTTTTTTTTAAACAACAACAATTGAAAAGAGCTGTCACTGACCTGACCATAGGTAGTTATAACCTCTTTCTCACAAACCTTGAGCTTAGTGAAAATGTCTATTTTTTCCTCTATCATCAAAATATTACTAGGGAAGAGAGGCTCCTATTTTCAAATCTTAGTGTATTTGTTAAGATTCATAAATGGAGATCTGGTATTCTGTGCATATAGCAATGCTGTTACATTTATTTCTTTGAGGAAACATAATTCTTTGGCATAAGAACAGGCATTTAGCCTGTTCTTAAATTACTTTAAAAGATCTGTGCAATTTCTTTGGGGAACAATAAAAATTGATATTTAAGAATTAGAAAAGTCTCCTTTCTGAGACAAAAAAAAAAAAAAGCCTTACTTAAGTTAGCAGTTCTTCTGGGGACAACTTGTACCTAATTTTGGTTTGGTTTGGCTTTCCTTCTGGTAAGCCAAGTCTCCACTTTTCTACCACCTTTCTGCTGCTTTTTTTCTGTGAAGTCTTAGAGACTGTTGCTAATGTGTTGCTATTTTATTTTTGCTATGTGCAGACAGCAATACTTCCTCACCTGCTGCCCTAGCTACCCTAGTGAATGCTCATTTCTGCGGGGTTGTTTATCTCTCCTGGGGGGGATGTTGGCTCATTCAGTGAACAGACATCCGGCTCCTGGCACAAGCATTTCGAGGGAGTCTGAATCTCAGGGAAACTTAACAGCCTCTTTGTAGAATTTAATGGAAATTTATTTTGACCTGCTCCAAGGTATGCTACTTAAAAAAAAAAAAAATTCTTTGCTATACAGTTTGTAATTTTTTCTCCTCTCCTCATAACTGGAGCTGTGTGAAATTCATTTTTGCAGACAGGCTGAGAACAGCCCTGCAGCTCTGCCAGATGAACAGCGTGGTAGATAGAGCTGCTCATCATCAGGGCAGGACTTGCTCTTTGGGAAACTGGCTGGGCTCAGCTAGGGTAAGAAAATATCAGGCAGGCAGACATTAGCTCTGTGTTAAATGATAAACAGTGTAAGCAACTGAAGGAAGTAGAATATTAGCTCTGGAGTGAAGGGAAAGAACAATGGTTGAGTTGACCTTTTTGGGAAAGATTTAGATTCTCCTGTGGTATTAGAGATGAAAGAGGGAAATGGACCATATATCTTGACATTTTGGGGGACATTTTAAAAGGAACAAAATTGTAAAGATCGGTTTTCTTTATATATACCTTCAGTAAAATAGCACAGTCTTTCCTCTGATCTTCACTTTCACGGCCTGTGTAATGTGTTGCATCATCAAAAAAAGGATCATGTTTAAAGGTGGGAAGGCTGTAGAATTTGCTCACATATATTAAACTCAGGCACATTTCCAGAATTTTATTTATTATTATATCCATTCTCAAAGAATCCAGGTCCTTCCCATGATTTTAAAAAGGTGACTTATTTCCAACAGAGTTTTCTTGTAAAAACTGTTTGTGATACTGTGTTAAAATCTAAAGAATACAAATTTCAATAAACATTGGAAATTCATATGCTGTTGTCAACTGCTAATGTTTATGAAAACTCTGCTTTTCAATTAGACCAAGGTTCCTTAACCTCAACACCACTGACATTTTGGCCTCTGCTGTCCTTTGTTGTGCGAATGCTCTGCTTGTTATAGAATGTAATGCCTCCACACATCATAAACTAGAAGCATCCCACAGTTGTGGCAATGAAAAATGTCCTAAATGATAAATGTTCCATGGAGGTAAAAATCACCCCCATTCAGAAATGAAAGTCATGTTTACTGAGGGTGGTAGACATGCAACTATTTGAGATGGTGAAAAGGGCTTGGGCTTTTTATTGAAACAAAACAAAAAACAAAAAGTTTAAATTCCAGGTCTATCATTTCATACCTCTGTGAATTTGATGAATTTATGTAATCTCCAAGAGCCTCTCTTTCCTGAAATCTATGAATAATAAACACTAAAATAAATTGCATGTAAAATGCACAGTAAATAAGTGGTAACTTAAAGGCTCCATTGGTTTTATATTTAGCAATATTTATCTTAATTAGAGTGCAGGCTCACATTCAAATACTTTAGTTGAGTTTCAAGTAATAGCTTTATCTTATATATTAATCACCAGTCCCAACAGTTACCTAATTAAAATGATAAAGAAACAGAAAAAGAGATATTTCTACAGTACAAAGAGAATTAAAAGAGGTAAGTAGCAGACAAATAACTTCAGCTAATATCTGAAGAGCTACAAGTGAATGGGGGAGTGACGACTGATGAAAACTGAATGCATTGTTTATGCAAGGAAGTTATAAAAATCTGCTAGCTAATAGACCTCATCCATACCCTTGTTACTGACAGCTATTTTGTTGTTGTTGTTGCTTTGTCTTTAAACATGAAACAAAGCTCATCAATATTTAGAAATGTCTCAAAGGGGAAAAAAGGGAATACAACAATATTTAAATGACCATAAAATAAATTCAGGTGTTTAAGACAATTTTTTTAAGTTGGTATATACAGTTTCTCCTCTACCGTATAGAGAAGACAAGAAAATAATATAATTTAAAAAAACCAACTAGTTAACAATAAAAAACTTTTCAAAATTAAAAGATCATTTCTGAAATTAAAAAGAATAAACTGTGTATAAGTATATGAAGAGGAAATTGAGCAAGTCTCCAGGAAAGATACAAAAGGCAGAGATTGAAAATAGGGGAAAGAATAGACACTGACCAGTAATACAAATTTCCATCACATGATTAAATAGATAAAACAGATTAAAGAGAAACCAGAAAGCAGAGGAAAGTACACCATTGCTTAACAATAAAGATGAGTTATTTGGGACTAAAATGTGGAGATTTCAAATTGCAAAGACCCATCAGGGCTTCCTTGGTAGCTTAAAGAGTAAAGAATCTGCCTGCAGTACAGGAGACCTGGGTTCGATTCCTGGGTAAGGAAGATCCCCTGGAGAAGGCAATGGCAAGCCACTCCAGTATTCTTGTCTGGAGAATACCATGGACAGAGGAACCTGGCAGGCCACAGTGGGGTTGCAAAGAGTTGAATACAACTGAGCGACTAACACTTTCACCAAACAAATCCAGCAAACATGTTGGAAGGCAGTGCTTGCTCCCCTATGCAGAACTGAGGAAATTGAGAACATTTTAAAAGGGCTCAAAGAGGAGAGGAAAAAAAATAAGAAGATATAGAAGAAGAGGAAACGCATTGTCAGAAGACAATAGCAAAAGTCAAAATTAAGAGACAATGAAATGAATCTTTTGGATTTCCAGGGGCAAATGATCTCAGTGTGTAATTCTGTACCAGTCATGCTTTTATACATTAATTGGGACGGACAACAGATATCTCGCATATGTAGTTACTCAAATAATGGATTCTCCTTTTCTCTAGGAAGTTGTCTGGAGGGTAAATTTGAGAGGAGTTGAAAGAAAATTTAGAAACTTAAGTAGCTGGGAGCTACAAAATAATGAACAAAAGTATAAAAGTAACAAAGGTAACCAATAATGGATCTAAAAATAGTAATACGACCATTTGCAAGAAAAATGGAGGGAAGGTGGGCATATGCAGGTATTACAGGCAACCTGAACCCTTTAGTCATAGGAAGAAGGCAATAGATGACAAAAAATGAAAAATATAGAAAAGATGATATAAATACTACCACAAAATTCTGAAGACAACATCAGAAAAAATATTTAAAATAAAAAGTATTCAGCTTAGTGGAATAAAACTGTAGTTAGGAAGGGGTATACAAGGAAATACTGTTTTTCATTACAAGTCACTATATCATTTTAATATTTTCTATGTATGGATTTTTTAATTATAAAAAATCTTCTGCAAATCTTCATTCATATATCAAAAGACACAGAGTACATAATCCAAAAAAATAGAGTTTACTTGTAATCATTTTCTGAATTCAAATGTGAACATGGAGTAGGAAATTTGTCACCTTCAAATATAAGAGCCAAACCACCCTTCGTCACAGGCTAACCTTAGCAGAAGATATGCACATAGCTTTTGTTTATTTTTATTTGTCAATCTTTACCATCCTCTATTCTTCCAATCTCACCTGGTTTTCTTTATCTACCCTTCACCCCTTCATTCTTTTCATTCTTTTATGATGCAATAAAACAGGAAAATGTTTGGACGCTAATGCCCTTATAACCACTGCAAAGAAAATGATAACCCCTAGGATTTACCTTGTTGTAGGGAAAAGGTCAATGAAAGATCAGACACAGAGGGTCTGAATTAGACCCAGCAGCAATAATAACAGTTCAGTCATTCAGTCATGTCCGACTTTTTGCGACCCCATGAATTGCAGCATGCCAGGTCCCCTGTCAATCACCAACTCCTGGAGTTCACCCAAACTCATGTCCATTGAGTCGGTGATGCCATTCGGCCATCACATCCTCTGTCGTCCCCTTCTTCTCCTGCCCCCAATGCCCCCAGCATCAGAGTCTTTCCCAATGAGTCAACTCTTCGCATGAGGTGGCCAAAGTACTGGAGTTTCAGCTTCAGCATCAGTCCTTCCAAAGAACACCCAGGACTGATCTCCTTTAGAATGGACTGGTTGGATCTCCTTGAAGTCCAAGGGACTCTCAAGAGTCTTCTCCAACACCACAGTTCAAAAGCATCAATTCTTCGTCCCTCAGCTTTCTTCACAGTCCAACTCTCACATCCATACATGACCACTCGAAAAACCATAGCCTTGACTAGACAGACCTTTGTTGGCAAAGTGATGTCTCTGCTTTTTAATATGCTATCTAAGTTGGTCATAACTTTCCTTCCAAGGGGTAAGTGTCTTTTAATTTCATGGCTGCAGTCACCATCTGCAGTGATTTTGGAGTCCCAAATATAAAGTCTGACACTGTTTCTACTGTTTCCCCATCTGTTTGCCGTGAAGTGATGGGACTAGATGCCATGATCTTAGTTTTCTGAATGTTGAATTTTAAGCCAACTTTTTCACTCTCCACTTTCACATTAAGCAAGAGGCTTTTTAGTTCCTCTTCACTTTCTACCATATGGGTGGTGTCATCTGCATATCTGAGGTTATTGATATTTCTCCCAGCAATCTTGATTGAAGCTTGTGCTTCTTCCAGCCCTGAGTTTCTCATGATGTACTCTGCATATAAATAGGCAGGGTGACAATATACAGCCTTGACATAGTCCTTCTCCTATTTGGAACCAGTTTGTTGTTCCATGTCCAGTTCTAACTGTTGCTTCCTGACCTGCATAGAGGTTTCTCAAGAGGCAGGTCAGGTGGTCTGTATTCCCATCTCTTTCAGAGTTTGCCACAGTTTATTGTGATCCACACAGTCAAAGGTTTGGCATAGTCAGTAAAGCAGAAACAGATGTTTTTCTGGAACTCTCTTGCTTTTTCCATGATCCAGCAGATGTTGGCAATTTGATCTCTGGTTCCTCTGCCTTTTCTGAAACCAGCTTGAACATCTGGAAGTTCAAGGTTCACATATTGCTGAAGCCTGGCTTGCAAAATTTTGAGCATTACTTTACTAGTGTGTGAGATGAGTGCAATTGTGCAGTAGTTTGAACATTCTTTGGCATTGCCTTTCTTTGGTATTGGAATGAAAACTTACCTTTTCCAGTCCTGGGGCCACTGCTGAGTTTTCCAAATTTGCTGACATATTGAGTGCAGCACTTTCACAGCATCGTCTTTCAGGATCTGAAATAGCTCAACTGGAATTCCATCACCTCCACTAGCTTGGTTCATAGTGATGCATTCTAAGGCCCACTTGACTTCACATTCCAGGATGTCTGGCTCTAGGTGAGTGATCACACCATCGTGATTATCTGGGTCATGAAGATCTCTTTTGTACAGTTTTTCTGTGTATTCTTGCCACCTCTTAATATCTTCTTCTGTTAGGTCCATACCATTTCTGTCCTTTATCGAGCCCATCTTTGCATGAAGTGTTCCCTTGGTATCTCTAATTTTCTTGAAGAGATCTCTAGTCTTTCCCATTCTGTTGTTTTCCTCTTTTTGTTTGCATTGATCCCTGGGGAAGGCTTTCTTATCTCTCCTTGCTATTCTTTGGAACTCTGCATTCAGATGCTTATATCTTTCCTTTTCTCTTTTGCTTTTTGCTTCTCTTCTTTTCACAGCTATTTGTAAGGCCTCCCCAGACAGTCATTTTGCTCTTTTGCATTTCTTTTCCATGGGGATGGTCTTGATCCCTGTCTCCTATACAATGTCACGAACCTCATTCCATAGTTCACCAGGCACTCTACCTATCAGATCTAATCCCTTCAATCTATTTCTCACTTCCACTGTATAATCATAAGGGATTTGATTTAGGTCATACCTGAATGGTCTAGCGGTTTTCCCTATTTTCTTTGAATTTGGCAATAAGGATTTCATGATCTGAGCCATAGTCAGCTCCCAGTCTTGTTTTTGCTGACATACAGAGCTTCTCCATCGTTGGCTGTAGAATCAATCTGTTTTCTGTGTTGACCATCTGGTGATGTCCATGTGTAGAGTCCTGTCTTGTGTTGTTGGAAGAGGGTGTTTGCTATGACCAGTGCGTTCTCTTGGCAAAACTCTATTAGCTTTTGCCCTGCTTCATTCCGTATTCCAAGGCCAAATTTGCCTGTTACTCCAGGTGTTTCTTGACTTCCTACTTTTGCATTCCAGTCCCCTATAATGAAAAGGACATCTTTTTTGGGTATTTGTCTAAAAGGTCTTGTAGATCTTCATGGAACCGTTCAAATCAGCTTCTTCAGCATTACTGGTTGGGGCATAGACTTGGATTTCTGTGATATTGAATGGTTTGCCTTGGAAACATTTATTAATGTCAAATAGATGCAGGATACTTTACACCCCAAATCTTATTTAACTCTAATGATAAATTCTTAAGGGTTAGTAGCTCTGTTTTACAGGTAAATACACTTAGGGTTGTGGATGTTAAGATAATACTCTTCTGAAACTGCTGTTTGAAATCAAAGATCATAGCCTTTCTTCTTCACCAAATTTTAAAAAGTAAGGTAGATTTCTATTTTTTTCCTGAAAATTTTATTTATTGATTCTCCTTAAGGTTGAAGCAGGCATCTTTTTAAAAACAAAATTTAGTAAACCAAAATGGATCTTGAGTCTTAGCAGTGAATACTGCATTTAGATGCTGACCACAGTTTAAATTTTCATGGTGCCCTCCCTGCAGATGCTGGTTCTTTTGTTCAACCAGGATCTAGGCATGACCACTTGTCTTCCCTAATTTCATTTGTTTGGTTGGTAATGTAAAGATTCCTCCAAGGTGAGTTACATCAATGTATAGTTCTGGGAAAGCAAAAATGACTTGTTGAGTAAATATCAGCCAAAATAATAAGATTAGGAAAAGTCAATAAGAGATGCTGAGATAGGAGTCCGTATTTGGAGATTAGATGCCCGTGAGGTAGCAATGCGAGCAGACATAAGTATGGATGTGAGTGATGGATGGAGGAAGGTCAAAGTGGATAAAAGATCCGTGTGATACTCCCTGTTCTTCTACCCCTTACACCAAGAAACATGGCACAGGTTGACTGTAAGTTTCTGAGGCTTTTTTGTTTTGTTTTTTAACTTCTGAGCCATAACAACTTCATTCTTCACAGCATAAAAATAAGCACATAATAAATGTCTGTAAAAAGTCATCTGTCATATCAGACAAAGAACACTGGCAAGATGTAGTGTATTTCAATAATAAAAGCCAGATAACATAAAGTTAAGTAAATTGTGGGTTCATGGTAATATGCTTTTTTTCTTTTCTTTTTTTTTTTTTTTTAATTTTTGGCTGCACCCTGTGGCATGTGGGACCTTATTCCCTGGACCAGGGGTTGAATTTGGGGCCCTGGAATTGGAAGGCAGAGTCTTAACCATTGGACCACCAAGGAAGTCTTGATATACTTTCTTTAAATGTGAAAATTACCTCATGGAAAAATGTGTGATCGTTTTCTGACCACTTCAAATTACTCCAGTGTAGCATGGTGGAGTTATGGTAGTTTGTATGTAGTTCTAAATGTCAAGTTTTGTGGTATACAACAAATTCTTCAGATATAAGGGCATCAAGTAGTGCCATTCCTATGCACACATACAAGTGTGTGCACACACAGAGTTCATTTGAAATTTTGGATGGCAATTAAATAATAAAAAAGGAAAGAGATTTTGCTTTATTATCCTTTCATTCTGTATAATAGAGCTTCTTCATTTTCATATGTCTCTACAAGTGCAAATCATTTATAGACCATCCCTCAACTCTGAGGGATTTTTGAAAACAACTGTATGAAAATGTTTAAAGTTTTGATACGTGAAATACATGACACATTTAGAAAAGTCTAGCTCTAAAAAGAAAAAATCCAGCTCAGTGATAAATCACAAAGTGAATAACACATGGGCACAATGAAGGTAAAATAACAGCAACAAAAATATGGAACAAAACCTCAGAATTTTTCATTACGCTTCCTATAGTCAATATCCTCCCCTCCGCAAAGGCTACCACAAATCTGAATCCTATTATTTTTATATCATTAAATTCCAGAAAATACGCAGCAACTTTTCATAATTTTGTCTCCTAAGTTTTAAATCCTAAATAATGCAGTATAACTTTAAATATTTTGAATTCTGTACAAATGTATCATATTGTATGTGGTTTTTACTTTGATCAACATTTTATGTATGAGATTTTTTCCAAATTCTTAGGTGTATCTGTTGATCATTTTCATTGTTATGGAATGCCCCATTATATGGAAATGGCATGCTAATTTGGTGGACATTTTAGGTGTTTTGAGTGTTCTGTTATAGTGAACATGCACAGATATTTTCAGTGGATATATGTCTAAGAGTACAATTGATAGGTTGTAACTAGAGATCAAATTACCAACATCCACTGGATCATGGAAAAAGCAACAGAGTTCCAGAAAAACATCTATATCTGCTCTATTGACTATGCCAAAGCCTTTGACTGTGTGGATCACAATAAACTGTGGAAGATTCTTCAAGAGATGGGAATACCAGACCACCTGACCTGCCCCTTGACAAATCTATATGCAGGTCAGGAAGCAACAGTTAGAACTGGACATGGAACAACAGACGGTTCCAAATAGGAAAAGGAGTACATCAAGACTGTATACCGTCACCCTGCTTATTTAACTTCTATGCAGAGTACATCATGAGAAATGCTGGACTGGAAGAAACACAAACTGGAATCAAGATTGCCAGGAGAAATATCAATGACCTCAGATATGCTGATGACACCACCCTTATGGCAGAAAGTGAAGAGGAACTAAAAAGCCTCTTAGTGAAAGTGAAAGTGGAGAGTGGCTTAAAGCTCAACATTCAGAAAACGAAGATCATGGCATCTGGTCCCATCACTTCATGGGAAATACATGGGGAAATAGTGGAAACAGTGTCAGACTTTATTTTTGGGGGCTCCAAAATCACTGTAGGTGGTGATTGCAGTCATGAAATTAAAAGATGCTTACTCCTTGGAAGGAAAGTTATGACCAACCTAGATAGCATATTGAAAAGCAGAGACATCACTTTGCCAACTAAGGTCCATCTAGTCAAGGCTATGGTTTTTCCAGTAGTCATGTATGGATGTGAAATTTGGACTGTGAAGAAGGCTGAGCACCGAAGAATTGATGCTTTTGAACTGTGCTGTTGGAGAAGACTTTTGAGAGTCCCTTGGATTTCAAGGAGATCCAACTAGTCTATTCTAAAGGAGATCAGTCCTGGGTGTTCTTTGGAAGGACTGATGCTGAAGCTGAAACTCCAGTACTTTGGCCACCTCATGCAAAGAGTTGACTCATTGGAAAAGTCTCTGATGCTGGGAGGGATTGGGGGCAGGAGAAAAAGGGGATGACAGAGGATGAGATGGCTGGATGGCATCACCTACTCAATGGACAAGAGTTTGGGTGAACTCTGGGAGTTGGTGATGGACAGGGAGGCGTGGCTTGCTGCAATTCATGGTGTCGCAGAGTCAGACATGACTGAGCAACTCAACTGAATTGAACTGAAGTATGTAAGTATGTCTTAAGTTGCAGTTTTTCATGCCAAACAGTTTTGTTATTGCATTGATTGAATGTCCTTTCATGAGCATTAATCCCAGCACTGAACATCACTTATACTAAATCTTCTCCTACCTCGTTTGGACCTTTTTCATCTGCTGGGTTGGCTCAGTGACTCTCTCTGTTTTGCCAAATGTTTTAAATCAGTGGATGTGTGAGACGGCTTGAATTCTATTCTTGTTCTAGGGGAAGACTGCCATTTAATTTTATATTTAAATTTGGGATGAATGCCTCAGACTCTTATAAAATAAATTTTAGATATCATTATGAAGAAACATTTTTTCCCCAAACTTTGACACTCTTCCACCCTGGAGGGGTCTGATATGAAAAGCCTGATCACAAGTCCAGCATCAGGAGGACCTATGGTTCAGTTAAAAATGAAAGTTTATTTGTGTGTGTGTGTTACCCCCTTCATAGCCAAAGTCTGGGTGTGCTTACATCTGAAGTCTGTGTTTTTGGAAGACAGATATTTTGTTTCCTAAGTTCTGCATAGGAAATGAAACTATAACATGAGCTATAGTAACATCACATTGCAAATAACTACTTTAAACAACTTGGTGTACCAGCCTTACTGCACATAGATTAGAGAGGTATGAAATATAAAATGCCAAGTACAGTGTTAGGTAAATATTAATGAGATATGATAGTTCAAAGAGGATTGAAGAAAATAAACAGAATTGGGTAGTGGGTGAGCATATCAGATAACTATGCCATTGGACTCCAAATCAAACAGCTCTGAAGCCTTCTTTAAAAGGAATAATAAATGACATTAAATCAAACGGAAACCAGAATTGAAACAGACACATGTACCCCAATGTTCATCGCAGCACTGTTTATAATAGCCAGGACATGGAAACAACCTAGATGTCCATCAGCAGATGAATGGATAAGAAAGCTGTGGTACATATACACAATGGAGTATTACTCAGCCGTTAAAAAGAATTCATTTGAATCAGTTCTGTTGAGATGGATGAAACTGGAGCCAATTATACAGAGTGAAGTAAGCCAGAAAGAAAAACACCAATACAGTATACTAACACATATATATGGAATTTAGAAAGATGGTAATGATGACCCTGTATGCAAGACAGCAAAAAAGACACAGATGTGTATAGCGGACTTTTGGACTCAGAGGGAGAGGGAGAGGGTGGGATGATTTGGGAGAATGGCATTGAAACATGCATACTATCATGTAAGAATCGAATCAGCAGTCTATGTCCGATGCAGGATACAGCATGCTTGGGGCTGGTGCACAGGGATGACCCAGAGGGATGTTGTGGGGAGGGAGGTGGGAGGGGGTTCATGTTTGGGATCGCATGTACACCCGTGGTGGATTCATGTCAATGCATGGCAAAACCAATACAGTATTGTAAAGTAAAATAAAGTTAAAATAAAAATTAAAAAAATAAATCAAACTGAATCATCAGATTGAATCAAACTGAAGTCAATGTGTGTATCTCTGTCTAAAGTTATTTTATTCAATTAATGTCAATGGAAGGCATAGTAAGTATTTTAAATTCACACAATAATGAGCATACATGTGCTAATTTTTGTGCGTGCGTGCTTGCATGCTGAGTTGTTTAGTCATGTCCAACTCTTTGCGACTCAAGATTTCTCTGTTCATGGGATTCTGCAGGCAAGAATCCTGGAGGGGGTTGTCAGTTTCTCTTTCAGGGGATCTTCCTGCCCCAGGTATTGAATCCGCCTCTCTTGCAAGGCAGATGGATTTCTTTTTTTAACCACTGATCCACCTGGGAAGCCCAAATTTTATATGTCCATCAGTTGAATTAAAAATGATTAGGGAAAGAAATAACAAATATTTTTCTTCCAAGAGTCAAGGAAGTACCTTAATTAAAGACCCAGATTATAGAAAATGAACTCTGTGTAAGCAGAACAATTGTTTAGACCCCAGTCAGGCCAACAGAGGGCTACACCATTTTTGGAGACTTTGTGTCCAAGGCCAACACACGAAGACCATAGGCTGCCATGGTTGCCCCATGGATGTATCCAACAAGGAATAAATTTGTGAGTGCTGTCTGTTAATAGTTTACACAGGTTAAAAAAAAATGTGTTAGAGGGTTCCATATCATCTGAGGGAAAGAATTAATTATGAATTAGTGTCAGAAGAACACTTCTGAACTCTCCTGTCCTCCTGGAAACACAAATCCATGCGTCTTGGTAAATGACTTCTACCAATTTTTTCAGAGATAATTTTTGGAGGAGTTTGAAGATATGAAACACACGTGAAAGATTCCATTGATCTTATATAAGCAAAGGCGTGACAGAAGGTGCATCCCTCAAAGTGGACAGAAATGGGTTGGACTGTTTTAATGAAACGTGATTGGAAGTTTCCTGACCAGACATTGAATGTAATTATGTTTTCAGATATAACATTTGAAAAATGATAGGAAAGGTAATGTGTAGTATGAGATTTGGGTAATAGCTGGTTGATGAGTGAAGGGATTGTAATATTTATAAAAATAGTCCTTTGTGTCAACCACTTTATTTGTATTATCTTGTATTTTCTCAAGCAACCCTTTACGAAATCTTCATTATTTAAGATAAAGAGGTAGGTAACTTGGGAATAAAAAATAAAATGTCACAGAAAATGCATCTTTCAAGCTGATGAGGTCAGATTTGAATTTAGAATTTTCTAGCCCCTATGTCAGTAATCCTTCTCTTACAACACACCGCACCAGTTCTGCAGAGAAATGACAATTATATTTTCATGGTAAACTTTTTCTCTATGAGGCAAACATCATTATTTATTTCAATAAATCATTTAGAAAATTGAACTTTTCAGGAGAGTAAAAAACATTATTTCTTTTTCATATTCTCAATAAGGCAAATGATTTTTATCATCTTTGCAATCAGGAAGAATTCCTTAAGTGTTTTCTTGAAATAAGCAATAAATATGTAGTAAGGAATAAGAATAAGGGGGAGGTTTCAATGAATGGTTCCTGTCTTGTCCTTCCCTTGACTGGATTTTTATACTTTCCAAAGCTTATTTTGCATCTGTGCACAGAATTGTGAAAAAGGTACCGGAGTCAGTCAAAGTGCTCTGTAGCAAGGTGTTGACTCATCATCTGTGGAGTATGCAAATTGAGGGAGTAGGGGCCAACAGACAGATGGATTAAGATTCTTACCAAATAGCTCACTGTTAGGTGATACACTGGGCTTCCCTGGTAACTCTGATGGTAAAGAATCTGCCTGCAATGTGGGAGACCTGGGTTCTATCCCTGGGTTGGGAAGATCCCCTGGAGGAGGGCATGGCAACCCACTCCAGTATTCTTGCCTGGAGAATCCCCACGGACAGACGAGCCTGGCGGGCTACAGTCCATGGGGTTGCAAAGAGTCGGACACAACTGAGCGCAGCACAGCACAGGTTATACATTAAACTTGAATTAGCTGATCATCCTTTTTTCTAGATCTCTCAACTGTTCTCTGCTGAAAATAAATATATGTGGCTATCCCCTCTGAACTCTCAAGTCCTGCATTTGACTTCACATTGGCACAGTCTTCCAAAAATCAGATCAGGCAAACTCAAAATTCTTTCATATTTGCTTAAGTGGATGGTTTTACATCTGGTCTAATTATCAGTGCAGTTGAATTGATTTTGCTTGTCGAGGTAAGCAGAGGAACGACATCAGGATCAATGAAACTGAAAAATGCTTCAGGGATCTTTGAGGAAGTTAATTGCAGACTTACTAAATGCTATTTATCTAGCCTCTTTTAATAGGCCAGTTAATATATTCTTACAAAGGAAAAGATGTAATCAATATACTATTTGCTCTCTATGGTGCAAAAAGCCTCTATGATAATCAACTAAATATATTTAAATACCCTGCATGAGGTCAACATGAAACAGAAATTTTAAAATGCAAACATAAATGATACACAAAAAGTGTTGTGTGTGGCATTATGTTGTGTGTGAAGAGTTGCATACAACTCTTTTCAACCCCATGGACTGTAGCTCACCAGGCAGCTCTGTTCATGGAATATTCCAGCAAAAATACTGGAGTGGGTTGCCGTTTCTTACTCCAGGGGATCTTCCCTGACCAGAGATCCAAACCATGTCTCCTGCATTGTTAGAAGGATTCTTGGCCACTGTGCTTTCTGGGAAGCCTATTTTGGAGCACAATTCATTAAAAATGTGTTAGTTTCAGATGTACAGCAAACTGATTCAGTTGCATATATACATGTATTTATTATTTTTCAAATTCTTTACCTATTTAGGTTACTATGGAATATTGAGCAGAGTTCCTTTTGTTGCACAATAAGTCCTTATTGGTTATCTGTTTTAAATATAGCAGATATTTAAATATGTAAATATGTTTTTACATATTTTCACATTTACTTACAATTATATGTAAATAAATATGCAAATCTGTTTAAAATATGTAAATCCAAAACCCCTCCCCATACTTCCCCTCTGGTAACCATTCTCTAAGTCTGTGAGTCTATTTCTGTTTTTTAAATAAGTTTATTTGTATCCTTTTTTTTAGATTCTGCATGTAAGTGATATCATATGATATTTGTCCTTCTCTGCCTGATATATTTCCTTAGTACAATAATCTCCAGATCTATCCGTGTTGTTTCAAATGGCATTATTTCATTCTTTTCAAAGGCCGAGCGATATTCCATCATATATATGTACCACATCTCCTTCATCCGTTCATCTGTCGAAGGACGTTTAGGTTGCTTCCATGTTTTGGCTATTGTCAACAGCATTTCAATAAACACTGGGATGTATGTATCCTTTAAAAAAAAAAAAGGCAAGTTTTTTTCAGGATATATGCCCAGGAAAGCTGAGCGCTGAAGAATTGTTTTTGAACTGTGGTGTTGGAGAAGACTCTTGAGTGTCCCTTGGATTGCAAGGAGATCCAACCAGTCAATCCTAAAGGAAATTAGTCCTGAATATTCATTGGAAGGATAATGATGAAGCTGAAACTCCAATACTTTAGCCACCTGATGCAAAGAACTGACACACTGGAAAAGACCCTGATGCTGGGAAAGATTGAAGGCAGGAGGAGAAGGGGACAACAGAGGATGAGATGATTGGATAGCATCACTGACTCAAAGGACATAAGCTTGAGCAAGCTCCAGGATTTGGTGATGGACAGGGAAGCCTGGCATGTTGCAGTCCATGGGGTCACAAAGAGTCAGACTTGACTGAGCGGCCCAGGAATGGGATTGCTGGATCATATGGTAGCTCTGAGTTTAGTTCCTTAAGGAACCTCCATGTTAATCCCCATAGTGACTGTACCAATTTGCATTCCCACCAATAGTATAAAAGGGTTCCCTTTTCTCCACACTCTCCAGCATTTATTTTTTGTGGATTTTTTTTGATGATGCCCATTCTGACTGGTATGAGGTGATATCTCATTGTAGATTTGATTTGCAATTTTCTAATAATTAGCAATGTTGAGCATCTTTTCATGTGCCTCTTGGCCATTTGTGGGTCTTATTTGGAGAAATCTCTATTTAGGTATTCTGCCCATTTTATGATTGGGCTGCTTGCTTTTTTGATATTGAGCCACGTGAGATATTTGTAAATTTTAAAGACTAAATATTGTCAATGGCATCATTTGCAAATATTTTTCTCCCATTCTGTGGGCTGTCTTTTTGTTTTCTCTGTGGTTTCCTTTGCTGTGCAAAAGCTAATGAGTGCCATATACTTATTTTTGCTTTTCTTTACATTACTCTAGGAGATGGCTCAAAAAAGACATTGCTGCAATTTATGTCAGAGTATTCTGCCTATGTTTTCTTCTAAGAGTTTTATAATATCCAGTTTTACATTAGGTCTTTAATCCACTAGAAAAACAACCAGAATACCAAGAAGAGAGAGATTATGTGAGCTGAATTGGTTCAAGAGAATTTTAAAGGGAAGATGTAACTTTGACAAATCCTAGAAGATATGTAGGGAGGAGAATATATACTGGGAGAATTAAATGGGCAAGAGTACAGTGATGAAAATTTACATAATATATTTTGGGGACAGTGAGAAGATTGCAACTGAAGTAGAGATACTATGATGGGAAATAGAAATACGTATTTAAAAAGGTAAATCAGGATATTTTGTGGTACTCAAAATGTCAGATACAGACTCAACTACAAATCCCATTTTGATATCTTGCTATTGTTCATATGACCAGGATAAGGTCATATCATCTATGAACATCAATTTATTTTAGAACATGTGAAGCTTGGATCTGATGATATATATGTTCCCTTATAGACTGAAAAATCTGTGATCCTAAGATTCCATCAGCTTTTCTGGTGGCTCAGATGGTAAAGAATATGCCTGAAGTGCAGGAAACACAGGTTCGATCCCTGGGTCGGGAAGTTCCCCTGGAGAAGGCAATGGCAACCCACTCCAATATTCTTGCCTGGAGAATTCCATGGACAGAGGAGCCTGGTGGGCTACAGTCCATGGGTCACAAAGAGTTAGACACGACTGAGAGACTAACACTTTTACTTTCAAGATTCCAATATGTTTGGACTTTAAGCTGCAGGCAGTGGAGGAGTTCTAACTATTTCTGAGTGAGGATGTTCCTGACAAACTTCAGTTTAGGGTAATTTGTTCTGGTGGTGTGGAGTTTAGCCCAGAGCATCAGATAGTAGAATAGTACGTTAGTCCAACAGCAAAAGAGTGTGGTAGGATTAACAATAAGAATAAAGTGATGACTCTAAGGAGTGTATTATCAAGTAAAGTCAAGAAAATGATAACCATCTTGGTGGAATTCACCACCTCCCAAATTTACCTTGACTCCCACTGAATCTTTCTTGAAGGGAACAGGTATGAAGGTGCAGTCGTCTTGATACCCTCTCAGAGATGCAGTCAATGCTCTACTCTCTCCTTCTGCCGCTGCTGGGATGAGGGTCATAAAGGGGCAGATTTTATTCTTCTAAGTTAACTGTTTCTCAGTGTATAAGTCTCTTGGAACACAGTAAGAAAAAATAAATGAAAATCTCTGCTATATTCCCTGACAGCTGCCCTCAAATGTTTTAATCTCAGTATCTTTTGCACTACTAAATATTACTAAGTATCTTAACTAATGTTAATTTGAGTTATATTTACTGATATATACCATGTATTAGTTGCTCAGTTGTGTCTGACTCTTTGCAACCTTCATGGATGGTAACCTGCCAGGCTCTTCTGTCCATGGATTTCTCCAGGCAAGAATACTAGAGTGGGTAGCCATTGCCTTCTCCAGGGGATCTTCCCAACCCTGAGATTGAACCTGGGTCTTCTGTATTGCAGGCATATTCTTTACCAACTGAGCCACCAGGGAAGCCCAATATTAACCGTATTAGAAAATAAAACTGAGATTTAAAAACCAAATTACATAAAATAATTAATCTATGTTTTCACTTTTTAAAATGACTTTATTTTCCAAAAATGTAAGAAGAATATAATTATATTCTATAATTATATTTTATATTTTTGCAAATCTTATTATTTCGTGGCTTAATGCAAGATAGCTAGATCGTCATATCTGCTTCTGTATATAGTTACAATGTTATCTACTAGATCACCTCTGGAAAGCCCACTGTACATTCATCACAAGGTGAGATTGAAAAAGATATCTCATATTTTAATATTATTATGAATACAGTTTTGTCTCTCTGGGTTTTCTGTGATCCTGAACTCCAGACCACATTTTGAGAATCCTTATGATATTTAAAGGGGAAAAAAGGAAATTATCTAGATGAACACACAATAAAAATAGCAATGAGTTAGCAAATCCTGAAGCAGATAATAAAGGAACTTTTATTTATTAGGAGAATTGTTAGCTAACCAATGTCTCCATAATGTTTATCCATTTTAAAAAGGCACAGAAATTTCCCACTATCAGCTCTGCTACATAAATGTATACAAATTAAACTTGTTTCGACTTCTAGAGGCCAATGATTTGACTCCTGAGCATCTAATCATTGATTTGCTGTAAGTTCGATGTGATACTTTTAATGCTTTAGTATTTAGTTTTTAGTTAATATGTAATTGTTTATCTGATAGTATGTTATGTGTGCTCTGTAACGTCAGGTCTCTGCTGGACCTTCACATGTGACAAGCATTCCAGCGATTCTAAGGATTAGAAAGCACTGACTACAAAGACATTTGTGTTACATCCTGTTCTGATCCATGCAAAAAGAAAGTATCATAACACTGGTGTTTCACACACACACACACACACACAAATTGAGTGTTGGCTCAGAAAAATGTAATGATGTGGTGTGATCTTTGTGCTGGCATAAAAAGAAACAAAAATGTCAGAAATAAAAGGAAGTGTCTCAGGGTGCTGCCTTTTCTTTGTCTGCTATGCTAGTTAATAAATTTGGCTAACATCCTGCTGGAATAGCTAGGAGTGATGACAAGGGTAAGAAACTCTGTAACTGAGGAGTCGGTGCTGCTGGAGGTTATTTGGGGGAATGTTCATTATCAGGACAATGATGGCTTGAGACATTCTGAAATGAGATATTTTATATAACTGGAATTGGAATTAGAACAGCTGCAATATAGAATTAATGAGGAACAAACTTGCCTGCAGAATCCCATGGATAGAGGAGCCTGACAGGCTATGGTCCCTAGAGTCACAGAGTCAGACCCGACTGAAGCGACTGAGCAGCACACATGCAAACTCTGATTATGTGAAAACAAAGATCTTACAGGACTGTTAAAAGGGAAGTTATAGTAAAGGTCTGAAATCTACTGATTTTAGGAGGAGCCTAAGATTTCTCTGATTGAATAAATACTGTGATGAAACTGTATATATTTTAAAAACTCATTGACCATGATTTTATTGGTTTACACATATGCATATGTGTGTGTGTGTGTGTGTGTGTGTGTGTGTGTATGTATACATATATATCTGTCTGCCTTTACAGTCCCTGCCATTCTCTCATCTTGGATTTGGCCCAGCCCTATTTCAGTAGGGCCTCATCTTTACTAACTATATCTGCAAGAGCCGATTTCCAAATGAGGTTACATTCTGAGGTCCTGGGCATTGGGACTTGGACATATTAATTTGGGGAGAGGAGGCACAGTTCCATCCATGCAGACAGGAATGCAGGATTCTTTCCACTCAATCAGTCCTACACTTCCTTGGACATCTCCATTGTGTTCAAACAAGCAAATAACACAGAAGAAAATGAAATAAGGAACAAAGAACAAGCCAACGAGTCAACAAACCAATCAGTTAGTCCCTGCAGCGGGACTCACATGTCTATTCTGTGTGAAGGCGTCTGAGTGTGTTCTTCTGCACAGGGCAAAAACTTGCCTTCAGTTCATGCAACCTGTCCCAGCTTTGCAACAACCTACACATAAAACTCATTAAAACAGCAGCAACAAGCTTTCCTGGCTCTGCAGTAACTTGCACTATGCATAGTATAGCCTTGTATCAAAGGGAAGAAGGGATATTAATTTTCACCTTGAATGATGTCCCTTTGATTTAGAACTTTACAGGTTAAAACACACTTATGTACAGTTTGTCTCATTTAATTCCTACAGATATAGGACAAAGGCAGAGTTCATCTTGTCCTCAGCAGATAGTAGGTGAACTCAAGCTTGGTTAAATTAAATGCCTGGACCCAAACCAGAAGACCAGCAGAGGGCAGAGGCAGGAGGAACCCAACCTTTCAGTCTCTGTTGCCAGGTTTTTGATGCTTTCCACAGCCCACTGTGGTTTCTCTTCAGAAGTTATTTCTTTCAAATCCCAGATTTCTCCTTACCATTTCCTCCAAACATCATGCTTTTCATTTTTGTGTCTTTGATCCTGTTTCTTCCAGTTGCCTGGTTATTTCTGCCATCTTTCCTTCACCTGTGTAAATTCCATATATCCTCAACACTCATAATTTCTGCCTTTTCCAGCTATCTCAACCTACACTTATCTTTTTCTAAAACCAAAGGTACATACATATACTCTGTAAAATTTAGTGCCTGATTGTTCATCAATGTTCTCTACTAGTTTCATGTCAGTTTTCTTTTTTAACTTTTTTTCTATGCTAGATATTAATTTTACCTCAAGGTCATTATATATATTATGACACACATACATAGTATACACACACACACATTTTATTTTTTAGTACCAATTTATCCAGCTCAGTGCTTGGTCTAACAAGGGCACCAAAGGACTATTTGTTTATTGATTAATTTATATTTCATCTATTTTACAGGATATTTCTTCATAGTGGCCTGCCTTGGAGTTCCCAAACAGTGTGGAATATTGATGTTCTTTATTAGATACTTTTGAGTTAAGTTCAATGTGCCCAATCACAGCATAATAATTCATGACGATCAAAGAAATGCCCTTGAATTTTCATACAGATCTGTTGTTAACTTAAATAGTTTATGCATATGTGTATGAAGTAAGGAAGCTAGAATAAAAAGCGATTTTTATACATGTTAAAGACATGAAATAACATGAGTCACCAGGTTGGATTAAATTGTATTTGATTACTTTTTTTCTCTATGATACTAGAACTCATTTTAGTGAAACTATTATATTCTATTTCATTTTTACAGCTTCTTTTGCTTCTTTTTGTCAAATGTCTCATTAATCTTCTCAATATTATAGTTAGATAATTAAATAGTTTTACTCTAGAGTAGGGTACAGCCTCTGCTTATTATTTACATAACTAATGGCAAACAAATAAGAAAACAAGTCCTTCTGACTTCTGCTTTAGCTGTGGACCTGTGCTGACACAGAAGAGAAAATAAGGGTCCAAAAGTCTTGTCACACATGATCTTATCCCATTGCCACTGTGAGATCGTTCACTGTAGGGTGAGTCACTGTAGGGTCACTCGTTCACTGTAGGGTGGTTCACTGTAGGGTGAGTCACTGTAAGATCGTTCACTGCAGGGTCCCTCACTGTAAGATTGCTCACTGTAGGGTAAGTCACTGTAAGATCATTCACTGTAGTGTCATTCACTGTAAGATCGTTCACTGTAGGGTAAATCGCTGTAAGATCATTCACCTTTTCTGATGTGGTTAGCACCCAGTCTGCACTCTCACTTACCTGGGAAATGCTGCAGGTCTGCTTTTTATTGTTATTTCTCATCAGTTTCTATTTGAATTATACTGAATAAAAAACAATAACTTAGCTATCCCTTTAACGATGATTTTCAGCATCTCAAAGAGGCTACTCACTGTTCAGAATGAAAGAAGACACATGATGTGTAAAGAAAAGTGGTTAAAGGAGAGTTCTAGATAATTTAAAAAATGCCTCCCTTCCTCCTTCCTGCAGTCTAAGAAAGCAAACATCCAAATCAGGGTGGTTCTTAAGACATTTTGAATATTTCTATTTTGTTTCCTTTTCATTTTATTTTCTAACTTACTATTGACAAAATATAGAAAAATAGATTTTATATGGTAACTTTATTGTAAGAAATTTTATGAATTTTCTCATAAAATTCATCTGTTTATTGCTTTGGATTTTTCCCTGTGTCTAATCATATCATCTGTACATCTGCAGGTAATACTGGCTTGTTTCTTCCTTTGTAATATCTTATATTTCTTTTTAACTATATTAGCTAGCTCCAACAGAGCTACTCTAATTCTCAATGGGGATGTCTTAAATATTTCACCATCAACTTGAATCTATTTTATTGTTTTTACTTATTGATATCAATTATTGTTTGGGAAAGGTTTCTGGTGTATTAAAAATCAATATTCTGGTTGTATGCTTGATCTCACCAGAGGTTTTTCTGCATCTTTTGATGGGCCATATGATTTTTCTCCTTTTGGTAAATATAGTAGATCATTAAAATTGCTCTTTATTGTTAAAATTGCTTTTTAACTCCTGAGATAAAACCAGATGTAACAATGTATTATACCTTATGCAGATGTATTCATTGCTGGAATAAATTTTGCTTATTTTCTAACAGAATTCAGTTGTTTGGATTTTCTTCCTAAATGTTTGATAGAATTTACTGGTGCAGTTGTATGAAAACTTTTTTCACAATTGATTTAATTCTTTAGTGGTTTTTAAAAAAAAAACCCATGTTTCCTAATTATTATTGAGTCAGAGTTGGTAAGTTACAGGCATTTCTTATAATTTTCAGATTTACTGGCAGAATACTCAAAACACCTACTTAGTGTTGTTTTACAATCTGTGATATTTGTAGAGATATTTCCATTCTTTCTTGACAATTATCCAAAACTGTTTATTATTTCTTTGTTAGTCTACTTTTTTTTGTGGTATTAATGTACTTTTTATTTGCTATTTTCAGATCTTAACTTTTTTTTTCTTTCTATGGTATTTATTTTGATTTTCTTTTCTTGCTAATTTTTAGGATAGTGATATGTTGTAATTCACTGATTTTTCACTTTTCCAGAATAGAGGTAAAATGTTTAGACTTTGGATTCTGACTGACTGGTTAAATGTGGCAATATAAAAAGTAAAGATCACCTGAAAAGTGGAAAAAACACAGCTCAGAAATTTCATTAAAGTTTACTTATTCACATAAATCCATACTAATAAAGTGAATTCTAAGATTCAAAGCCTCATTGGTATGACATACTCGTGAGTGTTTGTGTCTAGAAGTTTGTGTGCATGTGTATATGTTTTACTAAAGCCTCGTTTTCACTCTTTCAGAACTCATAACCTTAAATCTAGAAAAAAGTTTTTGAAATGAATTTCTATTTCCAAAAATAGTTGCAATTAACATATGTTATTTCTTGGCATAAATATTAATAATGTCATTTTTAATTTTCAAAAGTGTCCAGTTTGTATAATAAGAGATATGGTGATTATAATTAATGCCTACTCATTCTTGAGTTTTTAGGCTAAGTTTTATAATTCTCAAGAAAGTCTTCTGTAACATCCCACATTAGATCTGGCCCCATTACTATAGCACTCTGCGTTTCCCATCTGTAATATCGTACCTGTATTAGTGGTTTGCTCATCCTATCTATTTCCTGCTACATGCAATGCTAAGAAGACTGGAGCTTTGACCATTTTATTAAACATTGTAACCCCCAGAACTTAGTATAATGCATAGAAAATAGTAGAGCCTCAATATGTTTGTTTATTTTTTATGGATACTTTTTCATTTTTTAAATGAATTAAAGAAGCAAATTTCAAAGAATTAAGCAGAATGTATGCAGCCTAGGTGAACAATTATAAAACAGGAACAGCTATGCATAGGCATTACAGAAGAGTCTACTGAATCCTTTAGAGACATAATGCTAGATAACTTCTTTGGCTTTGAAGGTAGATTATCACACATCTATCTCCTCTTTCTTCTTCTTAAGAATATCCCACACTCTAGATATTAATGTAGCTTTATGCGTGTATGCATACATACACAAAGAGAGGGAGAGAGAAAAAAATGCACCTAATTGCTAATAGTAACTACCTCTGCATGTCAAAATCTATTTTATTCTTTGCTACCTTTCAAATGATTTATTTTAGTTATAGATATAAAATTTTATTTTTTATTACTTATTACTTGCATTTTAAAACAGCCTAACTATTCCAAACATTGGATAGTATGCCTTTAACATTTAGCTAAAATTTTATGTTATTAAAACCACAAAAAGTATTTATTTGAAGAAATAAATGGGTTGTCCACATACAGGTGGATTTTTTTTCAGGAAGAATTAAGCTAAGGATATACATTCTTTTTAAGTTAGGTAGTGATTGTAAAACATATATTTGTGAGATCTAAATGTTAAAATTGACCACACATAATTTTGGACAATGATCTTTGTACCAAAAAGTCCACAGGCAACATAAAACACATTCTTTTAATGTTTGCTATGCTCACAATGTTATACAATAGGTTCATAAATCAAAACTTCATTTTCTATTTCATATTGTATAGAACAAAAGGTATGTTTATATATATGTAAGTTATATAGATGAGTTGTAAGCTCATGTGATAGATGAATGTTCACTAACAAATATGAAAGAAAAAATAAAGAAAAGAAAATAGATTTTCAGATATTAATATGTCATTAATGCAGAGTGTAGAGCAATACTGGAGTATTCATGGGATTGCTGCAATAAATCTTTTTTTTTCTTTTGGCTAAGGACAAGACTGGATGAACATTCAAGATTAAACCATGAGGTAAAAGAGAAAAGAGAATCCTACTGGATTTATTGTATTTTGGCCCATTCATCTTAAAATGTTTTACTTACATGGAATAAAATTGCAAAAAATCAGTCATCTAGGAATTAGAATGTTTACTTGTAAAAACACAAAAATAAATTCAGCTCTAGTTTACAAGTCCATTTCTGGGTATACACTCACATAAATTCCAGTTTCTACTTGAAACAAAGGTCATGTAAAGCAAGGAAATCAGCAGAATGTAGATTCATTGTTTTCCCTTGCACACATCAGAAAACGGATTACTGTCAACAGTATTTTCATGATTGGCTCTGGTTGCTAAATTCTTTTTACACACCCAGACACACAAGTTAGGTCAATAAAGAGAAAATTTTTGAAATAATTATCGCTGGGAGTCAATTATTACCAAATCAATTCTGTATAAGCATAAACAACAACATAAATATTATAATACTTTTCTCATTTTTGATGCTCTCAACAGAAGCAGCTAACAGGAATGTTTCCTCTTGTGAACTGACTCTAGGGTCAGGATTTAGAAGTAGATGATAACAAGAAGAAAAAGTATTCCAATCATTTTTTGAGACTTACTGCTTAGCTTTCTTTTTATGTATCTTACCTTTTTATTTTTCCTATCTTTTGTCTAATAATGCCAGAAGAGAAGGTAGATGGACATCTCTTATGAGTGCTTGTAAAATACAGAAATATTACTGGAGAAGGGAATGGCACACCACTTCAGTATTCTTGCTTGGAGAATCTCATGGACAGAGGAGCCTGGAGGGCTACAGTTCATGGAGTCAAAAAGAGTTGGACATGACTGAAACAATTTAGCATGCACGCACTGTTATATACTGCTGCTGAATTGGTCAACGGAAAATATGCCAGGGTCTTAGCTCAGGTCAAGAACCCCTATCTGGGCCAGGGAGGTTCTTTTTCCAATCAGATTCATGTGGCCAATTACAAAACAGATGCTGAGATAGCACAAACTTTATTCAATGGCCAAAGAATGGAGAAGCAGAAATCTGGTTCACAAATCAACTTCTCAACCCAGTTTAGAGTGGAGACATCAAATTTAAAGGAGGGGAGAGTTAAGAGGGAAGGAATTGGGAAGAGTGGGAGGAAAATTCTTGACTTATCTGACTACAGA
Organism: Ovis aries; assembly: GCF_016772045.2. NCBI lineage: Eukaryota > Metazoa > Chordata > Mammalia > Artiodactyla > Bovidae > Ovis > Ovis aries. The sequence goes on along the minus strand of NC_056073.1, from coordinate 21,611,760 downwards.
ATTGTGGTTTGGACCCATTACTGATGCAACTTTCCTTTTCAGTCCTTGTATGGACCTTTCTATTTGTTGTCATGGCAACTGGCAACTGTCTGCCACTGGTCAGTTTGTCATTTAGCTAATGCATTACAATGAGTGTATAATAAGGCTTTAGGTCTACTGGATATTCTATCTTCCTTATCTTGGGTCTACTTGGTTCTAGCTAGTTCTTTTTTTTTTTTTTTTCCAGATTCCTCCTGAAACTCAGGTAAGTGTAATTGATTTCTCTTCAAGGGAGGGGCAGGGGTATGATTCAGGGGCAACAGCCTTGGTATCAATATTAAAGAAGCACCTATGGTCTGAACTGTTACTCACTGCCCACTTGCACAAAACCACTATCCAGTGATTGAAATTTAAAGTTGATAAGGAGCTTTGTCAGACAGATTTATAACTGGCTACCTTTTGAGAAAAGGTACCTCAGGGTTGATCAATGCACTCAAATAGAACCACTTATCACTGCACTAAACACCACGATTATATTTGTTATTTTATTCCATTCTTCCTCTGATCTTGGAATTCAAGTCATCTCTGATTGGTCTTGTCTTGACCCGAAGTGCAGCCATGCAAGCTAGTGGAGCTTGAATTTTTTCTTTACTTGATTTGGTCATGTTATTAAAATTGATTCCATTAGCCCTGAATCCTATTCACTCTCTGGAAACCTCCAAGGAGCAGGGGCACTGGCAGAATATTATCTGTTGTTGCTAAGCCTGGAGGAAGTTTGAATACAACACATCTTCAAAAAAAGATAACTAAACACATAAAAAAGAGACAAAAGAAATTGCAAGGAAGACTTGTAGTTGGTTTGCAGTTTTTAGACTAATTATATTTCCAGATGCAGAGAAAACAATGTATCAGTTCAGTTCAGTCGCTCAGTCGTGTCAGACTCTTTGTGACTCCGTGAATCGCAGCATGCCAGGCCTCCCTGTCCATCACCATCTCCTGGAGTTCACTTAGACTCACGTCCATTGAGTCAGTGATGCCATCCAGCCATCTCATCCTCTGTCATCCCCTTCTCCTCCTGCCCCCAATCCCTCCCAGCATCAGTCTTTTCCAACGAGTCAACTCTTCGCATGAGGTGGCCAAAGTACTGGAGTTTCAGCTTCAGCATCATTCCCTAGTGTTCTACAAATCTGCATTGGGCTAAAAGAATTTTAAAATGCTATGCACACCTCTCTATCCACATACACACACAAACACTCTTCCACACTCTCTCCTCATCCACTTGCATGTTGGAAAAATGCAAAATAGGTTCAAATTGATTTTTTTAAATGCTAGTCACTCAAACCTATGTCAGTTTTGACAGTTCTTTTTTTTTAAATTGGAGTGTAATTGCTTTACAATGTTGTGTTAGTTTCTGCTGTACAACAAACTGAATCAGCTATGTATACATATATTCCCTCCCTCTTGAGCCTCCGTTCCACTCCTCTAGGTCATCACAGAGCACCGAGCTGAGCTCCCTATGCTATCCAGCAGGTTCCCGCTAGCTACCTATTTTACACATGGTAGTGTATATGTGGCAATGCTGGACAGTTCTTATTTATTCTTTCCTCTCCTATCTCCAGGAACCCCACCCTCATCTCAAATAAGCATTTGCCAAACTTTGCAACAGCAACCAAAGGCTAATGACCTCCTAAATGCTCCTGCAAACAGAAGGAATACAAGGATGATCAGGAAATAGCCTTTCCTGTAGGAAACTCACTACCTAATAAGTCCTTTGCTATAACTTCTGGCAAGGAAGTGAGGAAGGTTTGGGCTACGAGGGGAATTAGAAAGTAAATTCTACCTGTTTGCCTTTCAGCAAAAAAAAAAAAAAAAAAAAACAGCTTATTTTCTAATTGGGGAACAACAACAGGACAGTTAGCAGTGTAATTTTCATTGAGTAATTACTATTAGCAAGGCATTAGTCTATTAATTTCATATGTCAACTCATCTAATTCTCACAATAAACTTATTTGATTATTATTTTCATCTCACTCTTTGTACTCCTATTGCTAGACTGGTAGTCTAGATAACAGGAACTCAGCAGCCAGGCACTGCGAAGCTAAATGCTTTCCGTAGGACATCTGTCATCACTCCACGTTAGGGATGAGAAACACTGAAGCCCAAGTACTTATCTGCTTAACCACAAGCTATTAGCAAGTAAGAGTCAAGTTGCTCATTTGACAGAAATCCTTAGAACATTTTGACTAAATATTTCTTTGCCTTTAATAAGAGAGATGAGTACACTACTCTGTGCAACCCCATGGACTGTAGCCCACCAGGTTCCTCTGGCCATAGAATTCTCGTGGCAAGAATACTGGAGTGGGACACCATGCCCTTCTCTGGCGAAATCTTCCTGACCCAGGAATCGAACCCACATCCCTTAGGTCTCCTGCATTGGCCGGTGGGATCTTTACCACTAGCGCCACCTAGGAGGCCCCAAAAAGAGAGACGAGTACAATTTTTAAGAAAATTTTTCTTTTGTGGAAGAATAGTGAGAAGCCCTCAGATACTACTCTTTGAAAAGTTTCAGTCACGCTGGTATTTAATACATTAGTGATATAGAAAATGTCTTCAACATTTCAAAAGATACTGCAAATCAGTTATCACATCACTGATGAAGAATTACCTAGAAAGACCAACATGATTTTCTTCTATTTTCTTCTTTTCTAATGACTCAAGAGTTTTTAAGATCAGATATTTCTTTTTAATTTAGTAAATTGCTTAATGTTGTACCTGAGATTCCACCTGTGCACTGATTATAGGTGAGAGGTTTGTGAAGTGATGGGGAGGGAGGAGGAAGAGATTTAATCAGCTCAAAACATAGTCTTTTTATCCCTCCTCTAAAAATATTCTCCTGATTTGTACTGATTAAATAAAATGTGAATCGAATTTACTGTTTATATAGCTTAAGAGATCAGCTTTAGAGGATTTTGTGCCTTTTCAAGTAATTGCTGGCAGAGAAGGGCAAAGGGGTAGTAATCACTGAAAGATTTATTAAAAGAAATTAAGCCTATTTCAGTTCTAGCTAAAGAAAAGGAATTACCGAATGCACACAACATGTATAGTTGTGCACATGTGTGTCTGACTGTGTGTGTGTGGTGTGTCATCCTCTGTGGGGCTTGAATATAATTACTTATTACTCAACAAAGCTATAGTAAAAGACTTCACTTCAAAATTTTTAGGATTAAGCAATGGTCCAACAAAGCTGACATTTATCTCCAAAACCCTGTGTAGTGTATGCTGAGTCACTTCAGTTGTGTCTGACTCTGGGGCCCTATGGACCATAGCCCTCCAGGCTCCTCTGTCTATGGGATTCTTCAGGCACGAATACTAGAGTGGGTTGCCAGGGGATCTTCCCCACCGAAGGACCAAATTGGCATCTCATGTCTCCTGCATTGGCAGGCAGGTTCTTTCTCACTAGTGCCACCTGGGAAGCCCCAAGAGTAGCAAGGCTAGAAGTTTTTCTTTGGGAGGGAGAGTCACGGTTCCCACATGAATCTCTGAAAAGTTCTGCAATTTAGGCTGTCCTCCAACTACCTGCTGACCGTGCACTGACTTCAGAAATGTAGGTGAAGACTGCCTCATTATAAAGCTAAAGGAATACATATTCTGACACCAACTTCCAAATAGTGCTCAATACTTACTGATGTCATTATACCTTGTAGGAGTGGGGAAGAGTATGGGAGGGTCTGTGATACTGTGAGAAGATGGCTAAAACAGAAAGAAATGGAAATTGCTGATCTTGGGAAGTAGGGAGAAGCACACAGAGGAAAGCAAGGCGATCCACAGAGCCATGACCCGCCTTTGAAATGGTGGAGTGTCAGAGCCCTGCTCACAAATCAGCACTTTCCAAGTGGCCCTCTCTCTTCAAAATCCATTTATAATGCCTCAGTCAAAATTGATTGCATCTTTATTCGCCTAACTGCTGAGCTCCTTTGTTGGTTTTCAGTCACTAGGTTGTTTTCAGTCGTGTCCAACTTCTTTGCAACCCCATGAACTGCAGCACTTCCCTGTCCTTCACTGTCCCCTGGAGTTTGCTCAAACTCATGTCCATTGAGTTAGTGATTCCATCCAACCATCCAATCCTCTGTCGCTCCCTTCTCCTCTTGTCCTCAATCTTTCCCAACATCAGGGTCTTTTCCAGTGAGTCAGTTCTTTGCATTAAGTGGCCAAAGTTCTGGACCTCCAGCTCCAGCATCAGTCCTTCCAATGAATATTCAGAACTGATTTTCTTTAGGATTCACTGGTTTGATTTCCTTGCAGTCCAAGGGACTCTAAAGAGTCTTCTCCAGCACCACAGTTTGAAAGCATCAATTTTTTGATGCTCAGCCTTTTTTTAGGGTCCAACTTTCACATCCATACATGACTACTGGAAAAACAGCTGCTTTGACCATATGGACATTTGTCAGCAAAGTGATATTTCACTAAGTCTGTCGTAGCTTTTCTTCCAAGGAGCAAGCATCTTTTAATTTCGTGGTTGCCGTCACCATCTGTAGTAATTTTGAGCTCTTTAAATCTCAGTTTATCTCCTGCCTTATTTGGCTCCGTGTGTATTTACTTTTGCATATGACTGTTATCTGTATGAAAGCCAGAAAGGCCATGGGTTATGGAATCAATATGCCTGGGTTTGTATCCTGGCTCAAAGGCTGATGAGTTCTGTGTTTTGAGCAAGTCCACCATCCTGTTCCTCAGTTTCCTTCTCTGTAAAACAGGTATATAAATAGGACCTACCATACAGGGTTGTTTTAAAAATTAAGTTAATTTAAATGAAGTAAATAAAACACAGCTTGGCACATAGTATTTGCTTGTTATCATTATAATAAGCAGATTGAGTTTTTAAAATTTTCTACTTCTCCGAACCAGACACACTGGGTATGCTACTTGACCATTCAAAAGAAAACCAGGAAAGCCTTATAAAATAAATGGAAGCAATGATTAATAACATATGCTAGTTATAAGATTTTGAGTTCCAGTCTACTCCTAATAGAGTATCTCACAGAAAAGTACAGAACTTAATTTAAGAGAGTATATTTTTAGCCCATCTTATAAATAAGAGAAACAGAGTAGTAAAAACTAATTAAATCAAACTTCTTTTTCAGTATTTAAATAACTTCTCAGTAGGGGCAATAGAAGCTAGAGTGTGTCTCCAAATATCCCATAAAACATAGGACAAGAGAATTCATCCAAAAAAGTCAGCAATAGAGCCCCTCAGTTGGACAAACTACTTATTTTAATATATATGCAACATGTTAATCAACTATAATTTTAGTGCCTCTTATGCATCAGGTGTTTGACATGTGTTGGATACACAGAAATGAATTTGATTTTGTCTTTCAAACTTGATAGACGAGAAAACATGGTGAGTTGAGACGTAATCACAGAAATAAAAGACAAACAACAACAAAAGAAGATGGGAATGATGTAGAATTTTAAAATAATAAACTCCAGGCTAGAAAAATTCAGGGAAAGGAATGCTGAATAATTCCTCAGAAAGGAGGTCTGGTTGGTTTAATGAAGTCTGGGGATTAGGCTTTGAATAATTTGCAAGGATTTCATCAGGTGATACAGTAGGTAGTATTTGATACTGTAGGTGATACAGTAGGTGATTACAGTAGGTAATGAAACAGAGACATTATCAACAATGATTTAAGGAAATAGAAGTGCTCTAGAAGGATCTAACAGAGATACTGGTGTCACTAGTGATACTGAGGAATTTAGGAAAATGAAGCTGAAAGGATCAGTGCAACATACTTTGAAAGCTTCACTAGGACTTTATTCCATCGGCAGTAGGGCTACAGAAAATATTCAAGAGAACGATATTCTAGAGAGAATTTTGGAATATAATTCTGATAACAAGGTGAGGCATGGATTGGAAAAACATATGTGATGGATTAAGAAAATACAATTAGAAGACCACACTATTACCCTTGTCCAGGAGAAGTAAAAGGGCCTACAGAAGATGGTGGTAGTGGGAAAAGGGTGAATTTGAAAGATACATTAATTATATAATTGTCAGAATTTCAGTGTAAGTGGAACATTTTTGAATGAAGAAGGGGAGACTCAAAAATGGCTCTGATTTTTCTTGCTTTTATAACAAGTTAAGAACATGATTCCATTCATTGACATGGGGACACTGCAAGGAAAAAACCTTCCAGGGGTTGGAGTTAAAGTTTTCAGTTTTGAGGAGGTTTCAATTTTCCAGGGAAAGATAATGAGACAGTAACCCAGAGACCATTGGCTTTGTGAGTTTGGGACTCAGGAAAGAGTGGAGGAAGAAGAAAGATCTTGTTTGAAATTATGGATCAAATTATGGATTATCACCTACAGTATCAAATACTACCTACTGTATCACCTGATGAAATCCTTGCAAATTATTCAAAGCCTAATCCCCAAACTTAATTAAACCAACCAGACCTCCTTTCTGAGGAATTATTCAGCATTCCTTCCTCTGAATTTTTCTAGCCTGGTGTTTATTATTTTAAAATTTGACATCATTCCCATCTTCTTTGGAAATTATTCAATCTCATGTTTGAAATTATGGAAGAAAATGGCCCTAGTAAAAGCTGGAGGAACAGAAGAAGCAAGATATTTCTCTCTTATGCACTGTATAAAAGACACTATATAGACTGTTTAGCTATATTGTTCAATTTAGGTCAAGGTCACAGATGTAGACACAGGACAAAGCAGCATTACTGGATGTATTGATGAGTAAGAGTTAACTCCAGGAGGGACTTTCCTGGTGGTCCAGTGGTTAAGATTTCAATGCAAGGAGCACAGGTTTGCTCTCTGGTGAGGGAACTAAGATTCTGCATGCCTTGTGAAGTGGCCAAAAATAAATGAATTTAATTTTTTTTTAGAAATTAAAAAAAAAAAGTTAAGACAGGAGAGCAGAGAAAATCAACACCAGGACGCAGAAGCACAAAGTGAGTCCCTCTGAGGACAAAGTGGGAGAATATGTTCAAGGGAGGTCGTAGTTAGCGGTGTCACATGCTGCACAGATACTCGGTAGAGTGAAGACCTGGTGTATTGTAATTAACAATTAGGATTTTGATTCTGATTTATATTTTGATTGACTGCAGTTTCTGGAAACATAGTTCATCTTTGTAAAACATCAATTCATTATTTAATTTTACATCAGCCTTGTTCTCTAGTCATTGAATGTTCCTGGGAAAGAGCCTTAACGAACCAGCAGTCACTGGGAAGGTTATCATTTAATTGACTACTACTACTACTACTGCTACTACTAAGTCACTTCAGTCGTGCCCAACTCTGTGCAACCCCATAGATGGCAGCCCACCAGGCTCTGCCGTCCCTGGGATTCTCCAGGCAAGAACACTGGAGTGGGTTGCCATTTCCTTCTCCAATGCATGAAAGTGAAAAATGAAAGTGAAGTCACTCAGTTGTGTGTCTGACTCTTTGGGACCCATAGACTGCAGCCTACCAGACTCCTCCATCCATGGGATTTTCCAGGCAAGAGTACTGGAGTGGGGTGCCATTGCCTTCTCTGCTGCATCCTGATTCTCCTATTCAGAGTTGGGTTCTGAATAAGCAGATATTATACTATCAGCAGTGGCTGCAGAGTCTATTATGAGAGCAAACTGAGAAAGCCAGGGGAAATGGGAAAAGGAAACTGGGTCTCATATTTAGCCAAGTCTTTATTTTTTCATTTGGATCTACAGGGAGCATTAATAGGGCTGTACAATCAAAAAGGATTTTCCTCTTTTCCCTGGGAAAACAACTAAAATCTTTCTAAGACTGTCTACTCCTCATATAGGTTATGCCAAAGTTGGAAAAGACCCTTGGTGGCCAAAGTGTCTTTCTGCGCACGGAAAGAAAGAAAGTGAAGTCACTCAGTCGTGTCCAACTCTGTGCAACCCCATGGACTGTAGCCTATCAGGCTCCTCCATCCTATGGGATTTTCCAGGCAAGATGACTGGAGTGGGCTGCTATTTCCTTCTCCAGGGAATCTTCCCGACCCAGGGATCAAACCCGGGTCTCCTGCATTGCAGACAGACGCTTTACCATCTGAGCCACGAGGGCTGTTGGTTATTCCATTTTGTCTGAATATTTGGCAAATGTTAAAGTGTCATTGATTGATCTGCTATTGGAAAGGTCTTCTTTGTTGGGATGGGATGTGAAGAAGAAAAATGAATATATGCCGAGTCCTTGTCTCTATTAAGAAGTGAAAATGTATCTCCTTTGTTTGCCCCAGGAGTAAACAAAAAGATTAAAGGACAGAAAGCAAAGGACAAAAAACAAGCAAAGAAAGACCCTACGGGCAGTGGTGTATTGTTGAACTGGCTCACCAGAAATAAAGAAAATCTTGTTTTGTATTATCTAACAATTTCTGAGTCACACTCTCACCATGACCAGTTTCAAGCTATCAAGAGTTTAACCACCAGTTTGCAAAATGTCTGAGCAGTTGATAGTTAGATCGAGTAAGCCATGCAAGCTAGTTAGTTTTAGCACTCTGCTGCCTCTGTGCATGTGTGGCAGGTGGGATGGGAGGCGGGGGCACTGTTAGCTCAGTGAATCAGGTGTCTTTTTTTGATAGCATATTTGCCATTGTAAGGAATCATCTTTGTTTTTTTATCTTCCTTTCATAAACTGACCTATGCACTGGGAATAATTAGCAATACCTCAATAATGTTTGTGTTATTTTATTACCTTCTGAAGTATGCTACTCCTCTGCTCACAAGGCAGAAGAAAAGGACACACCTTGAAGGACAAATTTCATGTTCCTTTCCTCCCCAAAGCACCTGTAAATAGAGCCCCTGAATGCTCTGAATAGACTTTGTTTCACAATAAGGCTAAAGCAGACCCTTGTTTATCTGCTATTTTTAGGCTTCATCAAGGCATTTGTCTTTACTGGTCAGATATTTCAATTCACTTTAAATTAAGAGAAATGTCATCCAGGCAACCTTAAATAACCTCTCAATTCAAAAGAGGAAAATCAATTGAAAAATTAGGATTAAAAATCAAGTTACATATATAGGTTATTTTTTTAATGACAGCCTAGGAACAAATAAAAATTATGATTTTTAAGTTGTAGTTAAAAAATTCCACTTTCAAATGTGAGGATATATGAGTCACAATGATATAAAATTAAAGAGTTTGTTATAAACTATAATCAAAATGAGGAGCTGTTATTTTTAAGCTTTGGTTTTTCATGAATTAGTATTTTATAAAAAGCCATGTAAGGAGATGTTGAGTTAAACTTTTCTTTATTAACATTCATATCACAGACTCTGTTATTAATATATTTTATTACTGTTAAAGGTTTACTGACTTTGTCAACACTGGGGGAAAAAATGACTTTATATAATCATCAGTTACTATAACATTTGGACTTTCAGCAGTGATTCTCTTGCTTTCAAGTTTTGCTGAGCTACAGAAAAAATGCCTATAATTAAGATGCTTGTGGTTTTCCTTGTTCAAATCACCACTCAGCTTAATTAAGATACTGCTAGTGTTAATTGATATCCTAAAATATGCTTTTATAATTTTGCTCAGTTTAAGTTTCTACTGATCTATGCATCACACACAATTACTTAAATAGAGGTAACATGTTTGGAGAGTAAAGTTTCTTAGGAATACAAAGCCGTCATATTCGAACAACCAATGTTTAAGAAGTCATTCATTTCGGTTATTTTGATAGTAGTCACAAATGTCTGAAGATGTAATGGAGGGATGGAAAAAAGACAAGAAGGGAACACACCGGGAATTTTTCCATGTTTCATTTTTAAACTTTGAGAGCCAGCTGGACAGATTTGGAGGGAGAAGTAGGGGACTGTGAATTGCAACAAGTAATTGTTCCTTTCCTCAGCTTCATACTGCCTGGATATTCTGGTTCTGGAGCACTTAATGAGCCAAGGTTAAAAAAAATCTGCTAAACACTCATCAAAACATATGTAAACACTTTCTCTGCCACTCACTAATCCTGATGCAAAATACTGTTAAAAAACATCTCCCGAGATGTTGTAATAAATGAAGCTTTGCACATTATAACATGACCGTGTTAATAATAAATATATTGAAGGCTTATTTGCTTTAAAAAGTAAATACTTAAAAAAGTTAATCTTGATTAGTTAAATTTTTTTTTCTTTTCTGCTAGTCCATTGTGAGTGTGTGTGCATAGAGTGTATATACAACTTTGAGTTTTCTATAAACCCTTATCTTTTCCAAACAATCCAAATAGTGTTAACTTCTCTCTAGTTTGAGAGGTAGGATGATAATCTGATAACACTCTGAAATTCTTATTCTTCAACTCCTCTAAGTATCTTGAGCTTCATGTAAAAAAGCTAAGGAGTTAAGATTCTTATCTTTCATAAATGTTCTCAGGTTTGGTGAAATATGACAAGTGATAGATTTGTTATTAAGGTGTTCATGCCATTGTCACAACCTCTCTCTTTTCAAATAGTGAGATGTTACTCTGGCAGCTTGGAAATTTCCTAAACTCATTACTGAGTGACTGAGAATAGCTCTGATGCATCTGTTAAATATTTCATAAAGACAAGGCAAATAAAGTAGAAATTACCTTGTGGAAAAACAGGATAGCCTCAAGCAGTCAGAGGTACCAATATCCACTTTGAATAATTTCTCTTCCTGCCATTATCCAGAATATAAAAATATATTCAAAGTCTCCAAAATATTTACCCTTACTAAAAGCAAAGCCCCAAATCAAAGAGCTTTATTAGTAAGTACTTGATAGTTTGGCAACTCATTGCATGAATTTAAAATACTCTTACCTTTCCGTTCAGCCAACATACTGTTCACATCAAATATCTTCTACAGCACAAAATATTTAGAATCTTCTGCAGTGTATAGTTATTTTTATTCCAGAATAAGATTTCAGGGACAAAGTGTTCATTTTTCAGCTGCACATGGTGTCTATCATACAAGCTCTCCTTACTTGGCATAGTTTAAAAAAATAAAGATTCTTAAGACACCTTTATTGTTTTTCTTTTGTAAGGTTTCTTTTCTCATCATTGTTGGGACATCTTGTTGATCCCCTCTCCTCTCTCTCTTTCTCCCTTCCCCACGCTCTATATAATACACCCCCTCCCCGCCCACACACACATACACACACACAATTCTTAGATCCCTGTAGAACCTGGATCCTTTCCTTTCCTCTGACAATTTTAGGGTTATTCTCATTTTACCTGATCCTCTACACAGTTAAATGCATGTCTCCTAAACTCTTGTCCAATATTCTTTGCAATTGTCTTTGTTTTTTGTTTTTTTTTTTTTACTCTTTATTTATTTTTTTTAAATTTTTTTTTATTTTTTATTTTTTTAAAATTTATTTCTTTTTTTTATTTTTATTTTTTAAATTTTAAAATCTTTAATTCTTACATGCATTCCCAAACATGAACCCCCCTCCCACCTCCCTCCCCATAACATCTTTCTGGGTCATCCCCATGCACCAGCCCCAAGCATGCTGCATCCTGCGTCAGACATAGACTGGCGATTCAATTCACATGATAGTATACATGTTAGAATGGCATTCTCCCAAATCATCCCACCCTCTCCCTCTCCCTCTGAGTCCAAAAGTCGGTTATACACATCTGTGTCTCTTTCCCTGTCTTGCATACAGGGTCGTCATTGCCATCTTCCTAAATTCCATATATATGTGTTAGTATACTGTATTGGTGTTTTTCTTTCTGGCTTACTTCACTCTGTATAATCGGCTCCAGTTTCATCCATCTCAACAGAACTGATTCAAATGAATTCTTTTTAACGGCTGAGTAATACTCCATTGTGTATATGTACTACAGCTTTCCTATCCATTCATCTGCTGATGGACATCTAGGTTGTTTCCATGTCCTGGCTATTATAAACAGTGCTGCGATGAACATTGGGGTACATGTGTCTCTTTCAATTCTGGTTTCCTCGGTGTGTATGCCCAGAAGTGGGATTGCTGGGTCATAAGGCAAAACACTCTCAGACATAAATCACAGCAGGATCCTCTATGATCCACCTCCCAGAATTCTGGAAATAAAAGCAAAAATAAACAAATGGGATCTAATTAAAATTAAAAGCTTCTGCACAACAAAGGAAAATATAAGCAAGGTGAAAAGACAGCCTTCTGAAAGGGAGAAAATAATAGCAAATGAAGCAACTGACAAACAACTAATCTCAAAAATATACAAGCAACTTCTGCAGCTCAACTCCAGAAAAATAAACGACCCAATCAAAAAATGGGCCAAAGAACTAAATAGACATTTCTCCAAAGAAGACATACGGATGGCTAACAAACACATGAAAAGATGCTCAACATCACTCATTATTAGAGAAATGCAAATCAAAACCACAATGAGGTACCACTTCACACCAGTCAGAATGGCTGCGATCCAAAAATCTGCAAGCAATAAATGCTGGAGAGGGTGTGGAGAAAAGGGAACCCTCCTACACTGTTGGTGGGAATGCAAACTAGTACAGCCACTATGGAGAACAGTGTGGAGATTCCTTAAAAAATTGCAATTGTCTTTGATTTTGGTCACTTTCTTATGTATTTCCTTGTTGTCCTGATGTGAACATTGCACTTCTGAAAGTATATTCGGCATCGTTTAGCGACTGGCATATAGTAATTTTCAACAAATGTTACTGATCCTATTACTATTATTACTACATTTTCTTCCCACCCAACTGATTTTTACTCCTTTGGCTTTTTCCCTTTACTTTCATACCCAAACTATCCCTAATTCCTTATCTATTGGATTCTTCCCAGATATTTCAAAGGAAATCTAAAACTTCCCACTTTCCCAACACACAAACACTCACACACATAATCACAAACACACATGTACATATAAACATCTGGTCCATAATATTCTGTCCTCTTACTATACTTAAGTCAGTTTGAGAATTTTCTGTCCAACTATATTATGACCCTAATTTAATTAATCACATGACTATAATTCAATATGTTGTTGTTGTAGTTCAGTCACTAAGATGTGTCGTCTTATTTGCAACCCCATGGACCACAGCACGCCAGGCTCTTCTGTCCTCCACTATCTCCTGGATGTGCTCAAATTCATGTCCATTTAGTGAGTGATGCTATCTAACCATCTCATCCTCTGCCAACCCCTTCTCCTTTTGTCTTCAATCTTTCCCATCATCAGGGTCTTTTCCAATGAGTCAACCCTTTGCATCAGGTGGCCAAAGTATTGGAGCTTCAGCTTTAGCATCAGTCCTTCCAGTGAATATTCAGGATTAATTTATTTTAGGATTGACCGGTTTGATCTCCTTGTAGTCCAAAAGACTCTCAGAAGTCTTCTCCAACACCGTAATTCCAAAGCATCAGTTATGCAGTTGTTTAGTTTCTCAGTCATGTCCAACTCTTTGTAATCCCACGGACTGCAGCTTGCCAGCCTTCCCTGTCCTTCACCATTTCCCAGAGCTTGCTCAAATTCATGCCCATTGAGTTGGTAATGCCATCCAATCATCTTATCCTCTGTGATCCCTTTCTTCTCCTGCCTTCAATCTTTCCCAACATCAGGGTCTTTTCCAATGAGTCAGCTCTTTGCATGAGGTGTCCAGAGTGTTAGAGCTTCAGCTTCAGCATCAGTTCTTCCAATGAATATTTGGAGTTGATTTCCTTTAGGATGGACTGGTTGGATCTCCTTGCAGTCCAAGGGACTCTCAAGAGTCTTCTCCAACACCACAGCTCAAAAGCATCAGTTCTTAGTTCATCAGTTCATCAGTGCTTAGTCTTCTTTATGGTCCAAGTCTCACATCAGTTATGTTACAGAATTATTTTAAAAAGTAATGAAATCAGGTTTCAAGAAAGTTAAAATCACACTAAATGCAGGAGAAAAAAGGCAAGAAGAAAGTCAAATTAACTTCAAGATGATGACCGATTGCAAAGCCTCCTTTGTACCTACTGCTCTGTTCTGGATTCATAAACATGATTTTTAAAAATCATAATGCTAAAAGACTTGGAAGATTCACTGTAATTTTGGGGAAAAGTTCTCAATGAGATTTACAAATTGATTAAATAACCTCCTGGCAACACTAACAGAATATTACAGGGGCAACTGGAAAATTTCATGTTATATAAGCCAATTTATTTCTTTTAGGGATGCTATTGAAAACATATATTTTAAAGGTATATTTTTCTTTCCAAAATTAAAAGAAATGTAAACCTAGATTTGTACCATTAGCTAATTCATGCTGTGTATTAGTTGCTAAGTCATGTCCAACTCTTTGCAACTCCATGAACTATAGCCTGCCAGACTCCTCTGTCCATCTAATTCTGCAAGCAAGAATATAGGACTGGCTTGCCAATCCCTTCTCCAGGGGATCTTCCAGACCCAGGGATTGAACCCAGGTCTCCTGCATTGAAAGAAAATTCTTTACCATCTGAGCCACCAGGGAAGCCCCAATTTATGCTGCTGCTGCTGCTGCTGCTGCTGCGAAACTTCAGTCATGTCCGATTCTGTGCGACCCCATAGATGGCCTCCTACAAGGCTCCTCTGCCCCTGGGATTCTCCAGGTAAGAACATTGCTCAATTCAGTTCAGTTCAGTCACTCAGTCGTGCCTGACTCTTTGCGACCCCATGAATCGCAGCACACCAGGCCTCCCTGTCCATCACCAACTCCCGGAGTTCACTCAGACTCACATCCATCAAGTCAGTGATGCCATCCAGCCATCTCATCCTCTGTTGTCCCCTTCTCCTCCTGCCCCCAATCCCTCCCAGCATCAGAGTCTTTTCTAATGAGTCAACTCTTTGCATGAGGTGGCCAAAGTACTGGAGCTTCAGCTTTAGCATCATTCCTTCCAAAGAAATCCCAGGGCTGATCTCCTTCAGAATGGATTGATTGGATCTCCTTGCAGTCCAAGGGACTCTCAAGAGTCTTCTCCAGGACTGTGTAAAGCTATTTGTCCCAATGGAACTTCCTGAGATGAAAAAAACTTTCCTTATTTGCACTGCCCAATTGTTTGTCACTAGTTATTGAACCTTGAAATGCAGTTAGTGTGATTGACAAAGTAGACTTGATTTTATTTAATTTTAATTAACTTACATTTAAATAGCCCTATGGGCTCTGCAGGGCTTCCCTGGTGGCTCAGATAGAAAAGAATTTCCTGCTTGCAATGCAGGAGACATGGATTCAGTACCTGGGTCAGAAAGATCCCCTGGAGAAGGGAATGGCTATCCACTCCAGTATTCTTGCCTGGAGAATTCGGTGCACAGAAGTGCCTGGTAGGCTACAGCCCATGCTGTAACAAAGAGTCAGACACGACTGAGTGACAAACACTTTCACACTATGTGCTCTGGGCTATAGTACTAGATGTCTCTGAAGCTTCAATTGTGTATTTTGAGCATTTGAGCTTTTCAAGATAAACTGATTCTATGCTTTTTATGATGGATTAATGTAGTTAATGAAGACAATGAAATGTGTCCAGTGAATCTGAGAAACTTAGTCAGAATGTACTTGAAACTAAGCTTTCGACACCGGAATACTTAAAAAATTCAGGGCAGATATGTTTACTTTGGGTGAGAAGGTGACATTCAGTGTAGCAGACTGTTTAAACAGATGAAATATTGTACATGTATCTTAAGTCTCTTTTCCACTAACCAAGTTAGTTGCACAACTAGGAATGCAATGTCCAATACAGTGACCATAAGCCACGTGTTCCTCTTGTACAAACCTGAAATAAATATATGTCAAAGATCTTATTTAATTCACTAATTGGGGAAATTAGACAGATATTACAACTGATTCAATGGAGAATCCAAACATATACCTTTATTGAAAAAGAATATTGAAATAAACTAGCAAATGGATATAAAACTGGCTTTTACATGGGAAAGTGTTGTTCTGCCACTGAATAAAATCTATTTGCATTGCCATCAACTTGCTATTGCTTAGACTTCGATTTAATCTCTACAGAGTTGTACAATAGCCTAAAGAAGACGGTCCTGAATATGCTACAGGGTCACATAATTTTCAGAAGCTCTCACATCCCATTGAAGGGATATCCAGTAATCTTCTTTGCTTGTTTTGGTCTTACATTTCCCTTTAAATATAGGAGACTTCAGTTAGAAGTAATTTCATTCATATCTCCGCGTGTTAGTCTTCTCTTATAAACTGGACCCACAAAGAGACTAGCCAGTGAAAATGACAGTGATTATATCTCGGAAAATTTCTATGAACATGTCTTAAATCCATAGGTAGAATGTAGGACAAGAAAGAAATAATATGGAAGTCAGTCAGTTAATTAGTATTAGTTGCCCATTCATGCCCGACTCTTTGCAACCCCATGGACTGTAGTTCACCAAGCTCCTCTGTCCATGGGATATTCCAGGCAAGAATACTCGAGTAGGTTGCCATTTCCTTCTCCAAATATGGAAGTAAATGGGCTTAAATCTTGCATTTTCAGAAGATGTTTTCTTATTTATTAAACTTGTTGGCTCTGTGTAAGGGCTTGTGAGATACAGATAAACACTAGCAAATAGCCTCGCTTTAAGCCAGTACTATTCTTATTTGGCATATAATATATATTTGAAAATTAATGCAAGGTCTTAATGCTAAATTGCAGATTGAGGCAAAAAAATGTTTTTAAAGCTGAGGAATAGGAATAATTAAGTGGCTTATCATGGATTGGAAAGGCTTCTCAGAGGAGACAGAGCCTAATGGAATACAAAACAGGGATCAAAGTTTACAAATACTAAGGGCTGGAAGGTGAGGCTTTCACTGTTAATTAGGAAAAAAACCCCAAAACTCTAGTTTGCCAGTATTCTTCTTCAAGTTTTAAGTCTTAAACTTAAAATAATTTTATTCTGGACTTAATATATTCAGTTTTTCTCTAAAGAGTTAATCTATTTGGATAAAAACATTACTCATCAGTTCAGTTCAGTTCACTTCAGTCGCTCAGTCATGTCCGACTCTTTGCGACCCCATGAATTGCAGCATGCCAGGCCTCCCTGTCCATCACCAACTCCTGGAGTTCACTCAAACTCATGTCCATCAAGTCGTTGATGCCATCCAGCCATCTCATCTTCGGTTGTCGCCTTCTCCTCCTGCCCTCAATCCCTCCCAGCATCAGAGTCTTTTCCAATGAGTCAACTCTTCGCATCAGGTGGCCAAAGTACTGGAGTTTCAGCTTTAGCATCAGTCCTTCCAATGAACATCCAGGACTGATCTCCTTTAGGATGGACTGGTTGGATCTCATTGCAGTCCAAGGGACTCTCAAGAGTCTTCCCCAACACCACAGTTCAAAGGCATAAAATCTTCGGCCCTTAGCTTTCTTCACAGTCCAACTCTCACATCCATACATGACTACTGGAAAAACCATAACCTTGACTAGACAGACCCTTGTTAGCAAAGTAATGTCTCTGCTTTTCAATATGATATCTAGGTTGGTCATAACTTTCCTTTCAAGGAGTAAGCGTCTTTTAATTTCATGGATGCAATCACCATCTGCAGTGATTTTGGAGCCCAAAAAAATAAAGTCTGACACTGTTTCCACTGTTTCCCCATCTGTTTGCCATGAAGTGATGGGACCAGATGCCATGATTTTCATTTTCTGAATGTTGAGCTTTAAGCCAACTTTTTCACTCTCCTCTTTCACTTTCATCAAGAGGCTTTTGAGTTCCTCTTCACTTTCTGCCATGAGGGTGGTGTCATCTGCATATCTGAGGTTATTGATATTTCTCCCGGCAATCTTGATTCTAGCTTGTGTTTCTTCCAGCCCAGCGTTCCTCATGATGTACTCTGCATATAAATTAAATAAGCAGGTTGACAATATACAGCCTTGATGTACTCCTTTTCCTATTTGGAACCGGTCTGTTGTTCCATGTCCAGTTCTAACTGTTGCTTCCTAACCTGCATAGAGGTTTCTCAAGAGGCAGGTTAGGTGGTCTGGTATTCTCATCTCTTTCAGAATTTTCCACAGTTTATTGTGATCCACACAGTCAAAGGCTTTAGCATAGTCAATAAAGCAGAAATAGATGTTTTTTTCTGGAACTCTCTTGCTTTTTCCATGATCCAGCAGATGTTGGCAATTTGATCTCTGGTTCCTCTGCCTTTTTTAAAACCAACGTGAACATCTGGAAGTTCACCGTTCATGTATTGCTGAAGCCTGGCTTGGAGAATTTTGAGCATTACTTTACTAGCATGTGAGATTGTGCAATTTACTAGCGAGTGCAACTGTGTGGTAGTTTGAGCATTCTTTGGCATTGTCTTTCTTTGGGATTGGAATGAAAACTGACCTTTTCCAGTCCTCTGGCCACTGCTGAGTTTTCCAAATTTGCTGACATAAAGTGCTGAGAGTGCAGCACTTTCACAGCATCATCTTTCAGGATTTGAAATAGCTCAACTGGAATTCCATCACCTCCACTAGCTTTATTCGTAATGATGCTTCCTAAGGCCCACTTGACTTCACATTCCAGGATGTCTGGGTCTAGGTGAGTGATCACACCATCGTGATTATCTGGGTTGTGAATCTCTGTTTTGTACAGTTCTTCTGTGTATTCTCCACCTCTTCTTAATATCTTCTGCTTCTGTTGGGTCCATACCATTTCTGTCCTTTATCCAGCCCATCTTTGCATGAAATGTTCCCTTGGTATCTCTAATTTTCTTGAAGAGATCTCTAGTCTTTCCCATTCTGTTGTTTTCCTCTATTTCTTTGCATTGATCACTGAGGAAGGCTTTCTTATCTCTCCTTATTCTTTGGAACCCTGCATTCAGATGCTTATATCTTTCCTTTTCTCCTTTGCTTTTCACTTCTCTTCTTTTCACAGCTATTTGTAAGGCATCCTCAGACAGCCATTTTGCTTTTTTGCATTTCTTTTCCATGGGGATGGTCTTGATCCCTGTCTCCTGTACAGTGTCACAAACCTCATTCCATAGTTCATCAGGCACTCTGTCTATCAGATCTAGTCCCTTGAATCTATTTCTCACTTCCACTGTATAATCATAAGGGATTTGATTTAGGTCATACCTGAATGGTCTAGTGGTTTTCCCTACTTTCTTCAATTTAAGTCTGAATTTGGCAATAAGGAGTTCATGATCTGAGCCACAGTCAGCTCCCAGTTTTGTTTTTGCTGACTGTATAGAGCTTCTCCATCTTTGGCTGCAAAGAATATAATCAATCTGGTTTCGGTTTTGACCATCTGGTGATGTCCATGTGTAGAGTCTTCTCTTGTGTTGTTGGAAAAGTGTTTGCTATGACCAGTGCATTTTCTTGGCCAAACTCTATTAGTCTGTGCCCTGCTTCATTCCACATTCCAAGGCCAAATTTGCCTGTTACTCCAGGTGTTTCTTGGCTTCCTACTTTTGCATTCCAGTCCCCTATAGTGAACAGGACATCTTTTTGGGGTGTTAGTTCTAAAAGGTCTTATAAGTCTTCATAAAACTGTTCAACTCAGCTTCTTCAGTGTTACTGGTTGGGGCATAGGCTTGGATTACCATAATATTGAGTAGTTTGCTTTGGAAACAAACAGAGATCATTGTGGCATTTTTGAGATTGCATCCAAGTACTGCATTTCAGACTCTTTTGTTGACCATGATGGCTACTCCATTTCTTCTAAGGGATTCCTCCCACACTAGTAGATATAATGGTCATCTGAGTTAAATTCACCCATTCCAGTCCATTTTAGTTTGCTGATTCCTAGAATGTCGACATTCACTCTTGCCATCTCCTGTTTGATCACCTCCAATTTGCCTTGATTCATGGACCTGACATTCCAGGTTCCTATGCAATATTGCTCTTTACAGCATTGGACCTTGCTTCTATCACCAGTCACATCCAGAGCTGGGTATTGTTTTTTCTTTTGCTCCATCCCTTCTTTCTTTCTGGAGTTATTTCTCCACTGATCTCCAGTAGCATATTGGGTACCTACTGACCTGGGGAGTCCCCTTTTCAGTATCCTATCATTTTGCCTTTTCATACTGTTCACGGGGTTCTCAAGGCAAGAATACTGGAGTGGTTTGCCATTCCTTTCTCCAGTGGACCACATTCTGTCAGACCTCTCTCCACCGTGACCCTCTCATCTTTGGTGGTCCTACATGGCATGGCTTAGTTTCATTGAGTTAGACAAGGCTGTGGTCCATGTGATCAGATTGGCTAGTTTTCTGTGATTATGGTTTCAGTGTGTCTGCCCTCTGATGCCCTCTCGCAACACCTACCATCTTGCTTGGGTTTCTCTTACCTTGAACGTGGGGTGTCTCTTCATGGCTACTCCAGCAAAGTGCAGCCTCTGCTCCTTACCTTGGACGAGGGGTATCTCCTCACGGCTGCTCCTCCTGACCTTGGACGTGAAGTAGCTCCTCTTGGCCCTCTTGCATAATAATAAGTAAATACAATAGGAAGAATGAGAGGGGATAAAGTACTGCATATGCATTTATCAAATACAAGTAAACAAATATTAATATAATTTTTAATGTTTAATTAATTAGGAAATCTTTAAAAATTTTCTAAGATATAGGTGTTGGTGAAAAAATTAACAAGCTTATCGACAGAAGACCCCCCTCTACCAACATAGAAGAGAGAGAAAATATTGAGTAAGCATTATTGGATCTACATGCATGTGAGTCAGCATTATGGTGACCACAGACTCTGGACAGAAGTTCACACAGATTTCTGAGCAAAGTAGAAGAAAGAATGATGAAATTTCTCTTACTCCCATGAGCAACACATATTTTGTGACTGTCTCCTGAACTACATCTTGTGAGAAAGTTAATTTCAGAGATATGTGTTTGCACTGTTAAGTGAACAGGTTGGATCGCTTACCAAAACTGTTGCACTTTCAGACAGATGTCTTGCATTCTGAAGATAATAAGATGGAGAGGTAGTTGCCTCAATCCTTTAAAAAAATGTTCTTATATTCACTTCACATAGGAAGATGTCTGATACATCTAAGGCACTCTTCTCTAAACCTTCTGTTCCTCCATCTTCACATTCTTGAATTTTCTTTGTGTTCAAATAAGTGTTTTTGAATTTTCCCACTGACCAGTAGGAAGTACCATGAAGTGAGGTAGTTTTATAACTCATAGTGAGGATAACCATTATGATCTCAGGTGGCCTCGGCCTGCAACAGCTTGGGGGAGGGGGAGGCTTGGGTCACGGTGGTGAAAGCACCAGATCCTAGCCACTAGACCAGTGGTCAGTGACAAGGGTCCTGGCCCTTCAGTTTCGCAGACAAGAATTCCCACAGAGATGGAAAGTAGTGAAACTAATACAGTGTTTAATAAGAGGAAAAAATAGTACAGTCCATGTGGATAGACACACAGGCAGACTCAGAGAGAGAGAGAGAGAGAGAGAGAGAGAGAGAGAGAGAGAGAGTTGCTGAGTCGCACTCTCTTGGCAGTGTGAATTACTTTTATGAGGCATATCTTGTGGGTTTCCTTTGGCCAGTCACTTTGATTTGCATGGTTCACAGTTCATATCTGGTATATCGCAGGTTCCTTCCATGTGTGTTTACATATCTCTTGGCCAACATGGATTTTACCGAAAAGGCATATGAGTAGAGAACATCCCTTGGCATAATTCCCCTTTTGACCTCTAAAGAGACCTTTCTGCACATGTGTGGTCGGGGCTGTCTCCACATAAGAAATATGTGGTCTGGGCAAGGCCCAGCCTTCTCCCTTAATTGTACTGCTATTCTTGTCTTGGAGTTTCGGTCCATAGGAAATGAATCCCCAATCACTTTACCCTTGGTGGGGAGGACATTTACCTCCTACCGCAGTCACAAAGAACAAAGTAGCTCAAGGGTCTCTGCCATCATATCAGAAGTGAGGGTTAATCAGGAAGGCAGAAGGTAGAAGAAAGCCAACCAGACACCCATAGCTATAGTATGGTGTCTATAGTGTCTATAGCTATAGTATTCTCAATATCTGTACCAACTGACATAATCCCAGCTTCCAGGAGTAAGATTTTTTTAAATGGCTTCAGAGCAGTGCTCCAGCACTAGAGAAAGACTTATCTGTTGAAATTATAGCACAAGAAAATCTGATAGAGAAGTAAATGATTTGTTTGAGAAAGAGAGGAAGGCAGGTACCCAAAAGCCATACCAGAAAGAAGCAGACTTTAAACCAGGCTAGAAACCAGAGAACTGCAGGGACCACTGTTACCAGGACTGGGTGATGGGCTCAGACATGGGCTTCTAGGTTAAAAACTGAGGGTACTGACATAACCAGAGCCTGTCTGTCAGGTTGTCAGGAACCACCAGGCACTGCATCCGGAGCTGGAAGGGGGAGCATATTTAGATGTCAGGGACTGTGAACAGTCAAGGCGACAAAGTCAGTAGGGACGAGTGCAGCAGTATAGTGGGGCGACGAAAAGCCTGATTCAATTCCAATTGTCCAAAATTTTTCTATTTATTTGCACTCATTCCTAATCAATCCCAATAACTTCCTCTGCTCAAACACTCTTCCATTTTAATGTATAAGTGACATTATTTTTTCTGATTAAATGAACTTTGTTTGTCTCTCCACATTCCAATTTGCTGCCAATCAATTTCTATTTGTAGACATCCCCACATCTTGTTAACTGGCTCTCATAGCCCCACAAAAATACAAGGCTGGTGATCCACTATGTATTGATTATCCACTCTCAATAGTGTTCTCAGTTACACTTATAAAACAATTATTTCAACAGCTATTTAATTCCTAAAAGCAAGCAATATGAAATATTTTTAGTTGGGCATGAAAATGACAGCATTTGGGGCAGCTTTTGTTTGGTGCTGTGATTTGCCTATTGCCACATTGATTTAAAAAAAAAAGTGATTCAGACTGTGTTCTTATATTAAAGAATATTATCTAGAGAGAAATGGCAATTGCATTTTTCACAAACTTCTTCCTTACCACATCCTAGTGTCCTAGAATGAAATGCTTCTGATACCAGTTTTATACGAAAGGATTATTTTTGCTCATTTTTCTACTT
The DNA here is from genome assembly GCF_016772045.2 of Ovis aries. NCBI lineage: Eukaryota > Metazoa > Chordata > Mammalia > Artiodactyla > Bovidae > Ovis > Ovis aries. The sequence continues at coordinate 21,588,851 of NC_056073.1, read as the reverse complement.
TACTTCATATAATTAGAGACCTGATAAAGGAGGCACCAGTGGTAAAGAAACCTCATGCCTATGCATGAGATGCAAGAGACATAGGTCTGATCTCTGGGTCAGGAAGACCCTCTGGAGGATGAACTAGCACCCTACTCCAGTATTCTTGCCTGGAAAATTCCATGGGCAGAGGAGCTTGGTAGGCTATTGTCCATGGGGCCACAGAGTCGGACACGATCGAGCAACTGAGCATAAGAACAGGAAAAAAAAAAAAAAAGAATAAGAACTAAAGAACATAAATAATGAATACTAAAATTACAGCAAAGAAGCTCTCCTTATCCCAATTTGATATCCATTAGTGATGCAAAAATTTTTCTTTTTTCTCTTAGAGTAAAAGTAACAAAGATTGAATTATGATGGTCCAGTCACTGAAATGCTTGCATACCAACAATGGGATAGGGATTTCAACTGATCAAAACAAGACAGTCTAGGTGTTATGGAATGAATCAAGTCCTGCTGCTCACTGCTTACAAAATCAGTACTCATAAATGTTGGTAGAAAGTAAAGGTGGCTTTAACCAGAATGCCAGCAACCCAGGGAGATGGTGGACTCAGTGTTCCCTAAAAACCACCTCCAAAGATTCTGCTGGGCCATGAAACCTTTTAAAGGAAAACAAGGAAGTAATCTCAGTTAATCATTGAGATAGGGAGTCAGAGTCATCGCCCTCCCCCACTGTGTGCAGGCTTTTGTGCAGGCTTATCGACTCCTCCTGGTCTTCCTCTTGTTCACACAGTTTGACCAGACAGTTTGGGAGATTACTGAAGGGGAAGCTAAGGAAGAGATTGGGTCATCTGTTCATTACTTACTTTTCATTTATACTTCTTTGATCTACAGAAAGAACTGATAAATTAGGTAAGGTATTGTGGGCTTCCCAGGGGTGGCGCTAGTGATAAAGAACTCCCCTGCCAATACAGGGATGCAAAGAGACAGGAGTTCGATCCCTAGGTTGGGAAAATCCCCTGGAGTAGGAAATGGCAACCCACTTCAGTATTCTCACCTGAAAATTTTCATGAACAGAGGAGCTTGGTGTGCTACAGTCCATAGGGTTGCAAAGAATCGGACATGACTCAGCAGCAGGCATGGCACAGCATGTGTGTTTAAAAGATTTGAAAGTGTGCTTGGGCCAGTGATGAGTAGAACATGATGGTGCCTGGTTTAAAAGTCAGTTACCATATAATTTTGCTAAAGTGACAAGAAAAGGGGCTTCCTATTGAGGGTGGGTTTCCTGCAGAGAGCTGTTTACATAGGGAATATTAGTGAATCACAGCAGTAGCAAACAAAAACAATACCATAAACAAGTAAATACACCATAATTATCTTACATGGAATATGCCTAAAACACAGTTTTAAAAACCCTCTTCTTATCTGCCATGTAAAAGAAAAGCATTTCCTACTTCAGTATAAGTTGTAGAATCTTATGTAGTGAGAAAAAGAGATTGATCCCATGTTAATTGCTCAGATACTGGCACAAATCAATCAGAAAAGAGCTATAGGGCATCCCAAGGCCCTTAACTCTCTGATATAGGTTACAGGGATATAGTCCTCAATCTCACATTTATAACTTTGCAGAACAAGCTGAGAGACATATAAAAAAAAAATTAGATATGCCATTATATAATCACTTGTTAAACTGAGTTTAATTAGTTCAGAAAAAGAATTATTATGAGGGGAAAAGGGGATTGTGATTTTATCAAAAGAAACTGTGATATCAGAAAGACTGAGGGACTTTTCTGGTGGTACAGTGGAATTGGTTAGGACTCTGTGCTTCCACTGACAAGCTCACAGGTTCAATACCTGGTTGAGGAACTAAGATTCCACATACAATGCAGTGCAGCCAAAAAAAAAAAAGAAAAGAAAAGAAAGACTGGGTTGAATTTTAAAGAAAGGGTACGTTTTACATGGTAATGAATTAAAGAGTCCAGACAACTGCAAAATTAGTGAAAAGGCAAAAACAAAGGCCTAGAAGGGGCATAGAAATGGGTTGTATATGTGATGTGAAGGAAACTAGGATGACTACAGTGAGATTATGTGTTGAAGGTTAGAATGGATTAATCTCTCTATACGAAGGATTAAGGGTGGTAGCAATGATAGCCAGACAAAAGCATTTCAAACATGAGTCCTTGATTAGAATCCTAAGCAGATGGAGGAGTCAAAAAGATTTGAAAATGTAGGTTGTTTCCTTTTTTCTTGACTAGAAAGAAGTTGCTTTAAATACATATACATACACACCCAGGCATCACGCCCCTCAATTTCTTAGAAAAATTACAGGTTAAGAAGTCATCTAGAAGCTGCCTAAGGTCAAACTGTGAAAAGCAGTACAAATAAAATGCATTATCTTGAAGGAAAGTGCCTCTTACCTTCAGAGCTCTGAGGAAATCGGTTGTTGCTTCCTGGCCTGCTTGAATTATCTGGTATGTTCTCAAGGTTATTGTAGAATAAAGGAAAAATTGGAGGAGACCAATAAAAACTCACCCTAGGCTACAGAATCTTGGGTGCTTCCCCTCTGCAAGGAGTACTACTGACCTCAGGTCTGAGATAATTCTCCTCTTCTTGCCTCAATATCTCTATGGGTTCCTTGGACAGCCAGGTGATGGATTAACGGGCTGTCAAGTTCTCCTTTAATAACTAGAAGCACAGATGGAGTGATTGTCACATTAGTGGCAAGTCCCTGAGAGGAAAGAAGTTGAATTAGAAGCTCTGGGCAATTGCAGCCAAGCTTAAATACCTTACATTGTCAACACGGTATTTTTTCGTTTGTCTTGTTGCTTAGATACCAAAAGTAGGAAATAATTATATAAGGTTATTGCATAAAGTTTTACCTTGAAGCCTTAGCTTCCTAATAAATGTATGATGTCAGAATTTTAAAGATAGTGAAGCTAACAAAATCAGCTGTAGAATCCTTTTGTATTAGGAATAAACATACTAATAATCACTTACATCACCAGAGACCACGCAGCATGGCAGGCTTTTCTAATTATGGTTTTAACTTCTTTAAGTGCAGGCTCTGATTGAGAATATTTTCAATGTTTTAAAAATGAACACCAGAAATTTTATAAGAAAGAGCTTCTGAAACTAAAATAATCTTAAGTAGTTTGCTAGGTATTTTTAATATAATATTCTCTTAAAATATAAAATATAATATATAATATATAAAATCACTGTGAATATTCATTATCACTACACAGATGACCAGTACTGAATATTAATTTGTGGGCTGACAAAGTCGATGTAACAATCCCTTATGTAAAATATAATTAATTCCCCAACCCCATGGAGTGGTGTTCATGAAAGAAATCAATGCTATTACAATCAAAATGAATTCTAACTGAAGGGCTGATTTGATAATAGAAAGGGTAATATCACAAATGTATTTTCAAATCTATGAACCTAGATGTGTATAGTTCCTTTCAATGCCATAGCAAATTTCATTCGGTTACAATGGATGTTTAAAAAAAGAAAGATAGAAAAAGTGAAGCTTCCATTGTATCTTAGGTTTTCCATTACAAATTCCATCATGTAAATACAGGCATAACCCCATTTTAGTGAATCTAATGAAATCTTATCTGTCAAAAGAAAACAAATGGAATTATATTTGAAATGCCCTTTCCCCCTACTCTGCAGCTAGTCCTATAGTCCTAAAGATGTTTAGAGTCATTTTAATCATGTACAAAGTCATCTATAACCATCTATAAGATTATAGAATATTTTAGATAAATTGTGAATTGCCATTTCTATATAAAGCAAGTCACAAAACTAGGTGACTAATAATTGTAACTGCGAAGTGGTCCAGCATAGTCATTCTAACCTTAGAACCCTAGCCTATTTTTCTAAAGCACAGAGCTAACTAGAAGTTAGGTGTCAAAAATCTCCCCAAATATTTTATTAAAATTAAGAGATTTTCTGAGTATAGTATCACTTTTTGTCTTGATGACCTTAGCAATATAAATAATTTTAGATCCTCATCTTATTGGGACCTCAGATCTGAGATGATTCTCCTCCTCTCCCCTCAACATCTCTACCGCTTCCTTGGACAGACAGGTGATTGATTAACGGGCTGTCAGTTTCTCCTTTAATAAAAACTATTTCGTAGTTTCTATATATTTTAATGTATCATTTAATATATTCCCAAATTATATACCATCAGACAGGTTTATATCAGGAAAATTAATATGATAATATCATTTAATCTAGATTACTACTCTCTCCTCTAAAATAAGCATTCATCTCATTTTAGAGCTAGGATTTAGTGATCTTTCTATGGCTAGACAACTAATAAGAGATGACTTGGATTTACTTTCTACGATGTTTCTCACTCTCACAGATCGGGCATATTTTTTTGTCCCATAGTCATTCAGAGAGATTATACAGTGACATGAAACATTTGTTTCTGGAATCTGCAAAGGATAAAGATTACTCATTAGAAAACTTTTCACAATAGGACTCTGTTGTGTCCATTTCCTCTAAGTGTTGAAGCCACTTGCAAAGGTAGAAAATTTGCGTTTGTTTTTTCATCTTAAAATATAAAATAGACTATGAAATAATATATATATGTATCCTTTGTTTATAATCCAAATCACACTATATTATTATGTTATTAACTCTTGTTTAAAATAGAATAAAGAGTAAATATAATTCCTAAACCCTAGAATACATTTTTATACTAATTAGGCTCATCATATAATAAAAAGCATCTAACTTTAATTGATTCTTTAAAGCACACTATATGTGGTATTTAATTATTTCAAAGCATGTTTTAAAATGTTAGACTGTGCTCAATGTTAAGTCTTCTTTTATCAGTAGGTAACAACTTATTTGACATTGAATATTTTGAATTACTGGAAAACCTCCAAGTCTGCAATCTGTTCTTCCTTAAAAAGGAAGTAAAGAACAAAATAAAGCAACTTTAAATGTCATTTAATTAATGAAATTTAGCTTTTATAGAATCCGGAGCTTAATTGGATTGCTGGCATTGCTGAACTCTGATTAAATGCAGTTGGATCAATGTTAATATGCTTAACTATGGGGATCACATCAGAGAGGTACTTGTGGTTGGATGAATTATGCTTCTTGCTTTTTCTGGAGTAATTTCTTCTCCTATATCATTGGATAATGTTTAAAATTTGTTATTCTTTAAATGACAGCAGATTCCAAACTTGGAAGATTATGTAACTGGAAACCATCATAGCCAATCACTAACTTATGATAAACAACCAACCAGGAAAGACATAGTTTATAAATTCTTAGTTATGATTATGCTTGCAATTTTGGTTTTCTTTCTTTTATTCTTTTTCTATATCTGAAGGAAAGAACTATTGATGTAAGCACTCAGTACTGTAACATGACAGGCTTGCTTTGAAGCAAAAAAATTGCCAGAGCCCACAGAGTTGTCTGATGATAGTTAGGAGCAAATAAGCTTACCTTCTCTTGAAAGAAGACAAGGTTAGCTCAGAAATGCATTAATTCTTTTTGTTCTCTTCAAACAAGACAGCAGCACAAAGACATTTCCAAAATAACATGCATGGACACTTTGACCTGTTTTTATCCTCATTAGTGATGCTATTTTGTAGTTTTTATATATTTTAATATACCATTCAATATATCCCCAAATTATGTACCATCAAGCAGATTTATATTAGGACACTTATTATGATAATATTATTTAATCTATATTGCTACTTTCTCCTCTAAAATAAGCATTCATGTCATTTTAGAGCTAGGATTTAGTGATCTTTCCATGGCTAGACAACTAATAAGAGATGAGATGGACTTACTTGCTATGATATTTCTCACTCTCACAATTCAGGCATATTTCTTTTTGTCCCATACAGTGACATGAAGCAAACACTAAGTATCTTTCAATTTTACCAAATTTATGTTTAAGTAATATTGTAAAACATAAATATTTATTCCTTTTATAGACAAGACTAAGGAAGAGTATGACCAAGCATCTTATTCTTGATAGGTATGTGTATGTATAATTCTGTGGTCAGTTTTGTATTTATAGTCACTAATATACATGTGTAATTGCCCTGGTGGCTCAGATGGTAAAGCGTCTGCCTACAATGCAGGAGATCCAGGTTCGATCCCTGGGTTGGGAAGATCCTTTGGGGAAGGAAATGGCAACCCACTCCAGTACTCTTGCCTGGAAAATCCCATGGACAGAGAAGTGTGGTAGGCTACAGTCCATGGGGTCCCAAAGAGTCGGACACGACTGAATAACTTCACGTTCTCTCCAGAGCTGGAATTACATTTTCCTATGTACAATTTTAAGAGTAAAGCATTAGAATCAGAGAAAATGACCTATATCACATAACACCTGATTGACTTGTGCTGTGGCCCCAATGCTTTTTCTGTTATTTTGGAGGATGAGGAGTGTACCATATTCCTGGCACCTGAATCAGCATCTGACACATAGAAGGGCTGTAGTAAACTTCTAGTGAATGAAGGAAAAACTTTGAAAAAGTAAAAACTTGATTTTTAAAGTTAAAATTTAGAACTCAGGCTCTTTTTCAAATGAAAGCATGCTTTTTAAAGTTATTTTTTATTGCATAACACATCTATTTCTCACTCCACTCCCAGGCCATCAGGAGGCAGTGTGTATGACAGGATTTTAGCTTCCACCTCCTTTGAACTTTGGCCTTCCACTGTGGCTCAGCTGGTAAAGAATCCAGTGGCAATTCGGGAGACCTGGGTTCAATCAATATTCTGGCCTGGAGAATTCCATGGACTGTATAGCCCATGGGATTGCAAAGAGTCAGACACGACTGTTTTCACTTCACTTCCTTTGAACTGAGGCCAGACTAGACTTTCCCTCTGGCACTGAACAGTACAAGTCACTATCTTTACTTACTAAACACAAGGTATTATCTTACCCTTTTATTTATAAACAAACAACAACAACAAAAAACCAGTTACCAGTCAGTTGTTAATCAGAGGCCTCTCCAGCTGGGAGGAAATTAGCCATTACCTCAGTTAAACCTTGGAAGGAAATGGCAGTCCACTCCAGTACTATTGCCTGGTAAATCCCATGGACAGAGGAGCCTGGTAGGCTATAGTTTATGGGGTCGAAAGAGTTGAACACGACTGAGCAACTTCACTTCACTTCACTTCGCTTCAGTTAAACCAGTTTACTGAAGTAAATTGCTAAGTAAGGATTACTTAGCACAGGACATTTCCAAAGACATTTCCTTGCTTAGCACAGGACTCCAAAGGTGTGTTTTCCTCCAGGCAAGAAGGAACCAACCAAAATGTGGTTTGCTGTCGGCTGCATCTTTTTTCTTGCCAGAAGGTACGGATTAGTGAGCTCACTACAGACTCAAATGTGAGCACCATTAAGCATGGAGACCCTCAAGAAAATAACGTTTTGTGTGTTCTGTCTTACTCAGTTTTTCTGTTTCTGCAAGTGAAAGTAAAAGTGAAGTCACTCACTCGTGTCCAACTTCTTGTGACCCCGTGGACTGTAGCCCACCAGGCTCCTCTGTCCATGGGATTCTCCAGGCAAGAATACTGGAGTGGGTTGCCATTTTTTTCTGTTTCTGCAAACACAATCAAAATTCCCTTAGTGAGGACTATAACTCACTCACCCTGTTATACATCTGGGGCTAGCACGGCAAATAAATATTTATGAGTAAATGTCATCACGTGACCTTTCTTAGGAGAAGCAATGGAACCCAAATCCAAAACATGATCTAAATCCAGTTTGAGTTCAGTTTTCACGGGAAAGTTGGTGTCTGTATCTGTTGTTTTTAAATGAATGCTCAATCTCTTCCATCTGAAAAGTGAAGTCATTGCTATTTTTCTAAATATCTCAGATACAAAAGAAAACCAATCACAATAATAACAAAAAACCTTAAAAGAAAAAAAAAAATCAGGTCCAATTTGCTTTAAGCCAAACCCAGTGCTTTAGAATGTGTGTGCTTTATCACCTTACCTCTGATTTTCTTGAGCCAGTGTTCAAACTACCACACAATTGCACTCATATCACATGCCAGCAAGGAAATGCTCAAAATCTTTCCATCTAGCCTTCAACAGTACATGAACTGAGAACTTCCAGATGTACAAGCTGGATTTAGAAAAGGCAGAGGAACCAGAGATCCAATTTCCAACATCTGCTGGATCATAGGAAAAGCAAGAGAATTTCAGAAAAACATCTTCTGCTTGACTACACTAAAGCCTTTAACTGTGTGGATCACAACAAACTGTGGAAAACTCTTAAAGATGTGGGGATACTAGACCACCTTGTGGTGGTTTAGTCTCTAAGTTGTGTCCGACTCTTGTGACCCCATGGACTGTAGTCCTCTAGGTTCCTCTGTCTATGGGATTCTCCAGGCAAGAATACTGGCGTGGGTCTCCATTTCTTTCTCTAGGGGATCTTCCCAACCCAGGAAGTGAACCCAGGTCTCCTGCATTGCAGGCAGATTGTTTACTGACTGAGCTACAAGGGAAGCTGCCACTAGACTAACTTATCTGCCTCCTAAGAAACCTGTATGCAGGTCAAGAAGCAGCAGTTAGAACTGGACATGGAACAACACACTGGTTTCAAATTGGAAAAGGAGTATGTCAAGACTGTACATTGTCATACTGCTTATTTAACTTATATGCAGAGTACATCATGTGAAATTCTGGACTAGATGAAGCACAAACTGGAATCAAGATTGCCAGGAGAAATAACCTCAGATATGTAGATGACACTACTCTCTTGGCAGAAAGTGAAGAGGAACTCAAAAACCTCTTGATGAAGGTAAAAGAGGAGAGTGAAAAAGCTAGCTTCAAACTCATCATTCAAAAAACGAAGATTATGGCGTCTGGTCCCATCACTTCACAGCAGGTAGATAGAGAAAAAATAGAAATAGTAACAGACTTTATTTTCTTGAGCTCCAAAAATCGCTGCAGATGGTGACTGCAGCCATGAAATTAAAAGGTGTTTGCTTCTTGGAAGAAAGACTATGACCAACCTAGACAGCATATTAAAAGGCAGAGACACCATATTGCTGACAAAGATCAGTCTAGTCAAAGATATGATCTTTCCAGCAGTCATGTATGGATATGACAGTTCGACCATAAAGAACGCTGAGCACTGAAGAATGAATGCTTTTGAGCTGTGGTGTTGGAGAAGACTCTTAAGAGTCCCTTGGACTGCAAGAAGATCAAACCAGTCCATCCTAAAGGAGATCAACCCTGAATATTCATTGGAAGGACTGATGCTGAAGCTGAAGCTCCAATACTTTGGCCAGCTGACGTGAAGAGCTGACTCATTAAAGACCCTGATGCTGGGGAAGATTGGGGGCAGGAGGGAAAGAGGGCAACAGAGGATGAGATGGTTGAATGACATCATTTATTCAATGGACATGAGTTTGAGCAAATTCCAGGAGATAGTGAAAGACAAAGAAGCCCAGTGTGCTGCAGTCCATGGGGTTGCAGAGAATTGGACATAACTGAACAAGTGAATAACAACCTGTGTTTTAGGAAAAAACTCCAATGAAAGAGATCTTGCTGGAAGTCAGAAGACACATGTCTAAAGACTAACTTCTACTGTCACCATCCCTGAGATTCCACTTCCTCATCTCTTTGGTTCCTGACCTGCTATGGAAGGTTCCTATTAGGATAAAAGAATATAAGAAATATAAGATGTATTGTACACTCTACAAGGTAGGGAATTTCTGTCTTTGGCACTGTGCAATGGAATGGCTAGTGACCTCTGAGTCAGAACTGGATGACTCTGGAGAAGAGGACTCAATGATTGTACCGTTCATCTGTCATCTCTTAAACAAAGGCATGCATTTAGAAATTCATTTCAATCATAGTACTCTCTGATTCTAGAGGAGCTGGGATTTTCAAACTTAAAATCAAAAAGCCCTAAGCCTAATTTATTCCATGAAACCCTGAAATCATTTTAATCACCCACCTTAGTATCTCTCCCTCAAACCCTAAAGAGTAACAGAGCAATTTTGGAATTTTTGTCTGATTTTATAGCCATTCTTGGGGGGAAAAAAAACCTGCTGATGTAAAAGGACTGTTGAATGGCCCATTTATTCTTCATTCTTTATGTTTATTTCATCTGAATAGTGTCTGTACAGTGGGAGTTACTTTCCTGAACTTAAAAGTGCTATGCTCAGGCATAGCCTCTTAGCCTAAAATCTAGAGTTAAAATATTCTTAAGATTAAGGATCAAAACAAATAAGATTTATTTTTTTAAAAAACCAAAAGGGGAAAATTGGTAGTCTTTTGAAATTATTAAAGATAATTAGATAAGAAAAAATATATTGCTGGAAGAAATTGTTTTGGTGGTAACAAGTGACTTTCAGAGAAGAGGAAGTAAGTTGTTTAATATGACTGGTCTCTAATAAGGCTGGTCTGCTGCTATTGTATTCCAGCCTTGTAACACTTAATTTATACTATCATAAGGCTGATTAACTGTAATCAGAAATTTGATGTTTGCCAAGTATTATATGGCCCTTTCCCTAGTGTACTTTATTTAACAGATTCAATATACATTGGGACACTGTTTACACATTTAAGATGAAACAGAAAATTTTAACATATCCAATATAGCAAGTATTTTCCATGCTACATTTATCTAAAGCACTCAGTGACTTAGAGCCATCCCAGTCTTTTATTTTCTTTGAATTTATACAGCATGTTGGTCAAATTTTCAGTATAGAGTTATTTTTAACCAAATTGTCTATTCTTTTCTTTAAAAATGGCTTTATGAAAACATAATTACATATCTTACAATTCAAATATTTTCATTCTACAATTTACTGGGTTTTAGTGTATTCACAGAATTGTGCAACCATTATGACAATTTTAGAACATTTCCATTATCCCATAAAGAAACACAATACAGATCAGAAGTCACTCCCGACACCCCAGCCACCCCTGCAGCCTTAGACACCCACTAATGTACTTTATGCCTCTGTTGATTAACCTATTCTAAACACAGAAATGGAATCATATGACTGTGGTCTTTTGTGACTGGCTTCTTTCATACTGTTTTCAAGGTTGATCATGGTATAGAATTATTGGTACTGCATTTATTTTTACTGATGAATAGTATTCTTGCCTGGGAAATCCAATGGATAGAAGAGCCCGGTGGACTACAGTCCATGGGGTTGAAGAGTCAGACATGACTTAGCAACTAAGCCATCACCACCACTATTCCATTATATGGTTCTGTTCAGTTTAGTTGCTCAGCTGTGTCTGACTCTTTGCCACCCCATGAACCACAGCACTCCAGGCCTCCCTGTCCATCACCAACTCCCAGAGTCTACCCAAACCCATGTCCACTGAGTCAGTGATGCCATTCAAGCATCTCATCCTCTGTTGTCCTCTTCTCCTCCCACCCTCAACCTTTCTCAGCATCAGGGTCTTTTCAAATGAGTCAGCTCTTTGGACCAGGTGGCCAAACTATTGGCTTCAGCTTCAACATCAGCCCTTCCAATGAACACCCAGGACTGATCTCCTTTAGGATGGACTGGCTGGATTTCCTTGCAGTCCAAGGCACTCTCAAGAGTCTTCTCCAACACCACAGTTCAAAAGCATCAATTCTTCAGCGCTCAGCTTTCTTTATAGTCCAACTCTCACATCCATACATGACTACTGGAAAAACCATAGCCTTGACTAGACAGACCTTTTGTTGGCAAAGTAATATCTCTGCTTTTGGTTGGTCATAACTTTCCTTCCAAGGAGTAAGCGTCTTTTAACTTCATGGCTGCAGTCACCATCTGCAGTGATTTTGGAGCCCCCCAAAAATAAAGTCTGACACTGTTTCCACTGTTTCCTCATCTATTTCCCATGAAGTGGTGGGACCGGATGCCATGATCTTAGTTTTCTGAATGTTAAGCTTTAAGCCAACTTTTTCACTCTTCCCTTTCACTTTCATCAAGAGGCTCTTTAGTTCTTCCTCACTTTCTGCCATAAGGGTGGTGTCATCTGCATATCTGAGGTTATTGAGATTTCTCTGGGCAATCTTGACTCCAGCTTGCGCTTCTTCCAGCCCAGTGTTTCTCATGATGTACTCTGCATAGAAGTTAAATAAGCAGGATGACAATATACAGCCTTGATGTATTCCTTTTCCTATTTGGAACCAGTCTGTTGTTCCATGTCCAGTTCTAACTGTTGCTTCCTGACCTGCATAGAGGTTTCTCAAGAGGCAGGTCAGGTGGTCTGGTATTCCCATCTCTTTCAGAATTTTCCGCAGTTTATTGTGATCCACACAGTCAATACCACATTTATTTACCTATTCAAGAGTTGATGAATGTTTGAGTTGTTTCAAGTTTTGGCCTATTATGAACAATACTGCCATTTTAGAACTGATCTCTTCTCTTTACATTAAAATTGAGTCAATCAACCTGGATTATGTAAACCTGAGTCACTCTCCTAGTAAGTTCCTTACCAGCGACATTTAAAAGGCTCCTTTAAATCTGGGTTTGAGGAATCAGATTGAAATGCTGTGTGATTCCTGCACTGTATAATAATCATTGTCCCTTGGGGTATTTTAGTGGTTGAAGTCAGAAGAGGCTGTGTTTCTACTCACAAAATGAAGATTTACCTTCCATGAGTATCTTCATAGTTGAGATAAATATGGGGCTTTGGGGAGAATTTGATGCTCTTTATGAAAACAGAAAAGAAATTTCCCAAACAGTAGTGAAAGCTTACCAGCATATATAATGGACCATAATTTATTTTTTTATTATTATTATTATTTTACTTTACAATATTGTATTGGTTTTGGCATACATCAATATGAATCCTTCACGGGTGTACACATGTTCCTGATCCTGAACCCCCCTCCCACCTCCCTCCCCATACCACCCCTCTGGGTCATCCCAGTGCACCAACCCCGAGCATCCTGTATCCTGGCTGTATTGATGAACCACATAAAATGTGGACACATTGCAGGCTAACGAAAGCAGGAGGGAGAATATTCTTTTTGCGGTATCATCAAAATACACCACATACATCATGCTAGAGCTGAGTCTGCTTTTTCCTTCCAAAACAATGCTGCTCTATTCCCTTTACAATTGTTCATCTCACTGGCATCTCTAAGGCTTTTCACAAACTAGATTTTATGTTAGAATGACCTTCCACTATTCATCTTTCTATTTCATCCCTCTAAAAAATCTTCAAATTCATATTTCCAGGAAATGTTGCTCAAATAACTAAAAGAACAATTGGTAACTTACCTAACTGCCTATTTCTTACCACACTAAACTCATCAACCCTTTACTTGTACTTCATATAGTTTATGAAATATCTGCAGACTCTTAGTCTGTACTGTGAAAAACAATCCTGTTCCACTTTCCATATAGTTACCAAATCACATGTTTGAAACGATAGATCATAAATTATAAATGTTAGAGTCATCAACTCATTTTCTGTTAAATGTTTCAAAATATATATAATTTAGGTGTAAACAGAGAAAAGGGAACATTCACTAATAATACTGAAAGAAAAATGAAATCTTGTTCAGTTGCACAAAACATATGTACATAAACATATATACATACAAAATTTTACAAGTATATAAAGAAAAAATCCACTTCAAATCTAATAGGGCATGGCAATGCCATTTAAAATAGAAGAAAATTAAATTCTGATGTTACTCCCTTCTATTGACAAAGACAGATATAATTGAATAGGTAAAAAACCCCATATATCTCTGAAAGGTTTTTTGATTTCTAATGGATATGGTCTAGGCAGCAGTTCCCAACCTTTTTGGCACTAGGGACCAGTTTTGTGGAAAACAATTTTTCCACAGACTGGGTTGGAGGGATTGTTTGGAGATGATTCAAACACATTGTTTTTACTGAGCATTTTGTTTCTATTATTATTACACCAGCTCCACCTCAGGCCATGTCATTAGATCTGGAGGTTGGGCAACCTACAGTGTTTTTCTTGTTCAGTTGCTAAGTCACGTCTGACTCTAAGTGATGTTGCAACTCCATGGACTATAGCACAACGGGCTTCCCTGTCCTTCACTATCTCCTGGAGTTTTCTCAAACTCCTGTCCATTGAGTCAGTGATGCCATCAAACCATCTCATCCTCTGTTGCCCTCTTCTCCTCTGCCCTCAGTCTTTCCCAGCATTAACGCCTTTTCCAGAGAGTTGGCTCTTCCAGTGAGTCTAGAGTAAGTAATTAAAAAAAAAAATAATCAGAGGCTAATGTTTATTAGAACATGTAGAGTAGGCTTGGAACTAAATAGGAAGTAGAGAACTAAACTGCTTCTACACTGAAGTGAAGAAATCCTGAGTTTCCAGAGGCAGGGAGAAGGAACATAGGAAGACTCAACAGATAATTTTAGAAGTAAAATCAGCTTGACTTTGGGGTGATGGGAGCCTCTTGGATTCTCACTTGCACTACTGGATAAAAAGTGACACCATTCATAAAAATGGAAATATGAAAGTAGAATTCAGTTTAGGACAAAAATCACATGTTAAATCCTGGAGCTGAGAGAAATCTGTGCTGACTAAGTCTGCATACGGAAATACCTCAATGCCTGCTCAGTGGGAATTATGGATTGGAATAAAATAGAAGATGATCTTGGATTAATCCTTGAGGAATTCCATATTTAATAACTTGGAAAGAGGAGAATATCTAAAGAAAATGAAGTAAATACTTAACTCACTAATAAGAATAAAATTTATTTTTAAAGCACTAACTGAATTGGCTGCTTTGTCAACCAGATTCTGGAAAGGAGAGGATGCCTGGTTCTCTAGGAGACTAAGGAAAGCTTGTGGTTGTAGGTTGCAACTCAGGAAAGCATTTCTTTCCACAAAAGAGCAGCCACTCTGCAGGTCCTTATGTTATTCATATCCTTTTTGGAGAAATTTTGCTTGCCTACAACACAGTGAATTCCTCAAGGATGCCCTTTTCCCATTATTGCCTGTTGTTACTGTAGGCTCTCTCTAAACCACATACTCTGATTTAATATTGCACTGAGCTTTTCTTTGAATGCATATTCTCATGGCACAATTTAAGGAGATGGGTAAGGGTATCAAGGAAAGGTTTTTATTAGACTTGAATCAGAGTTACTTGGGAAATTCTTCATGATGTTAAACATCTTCATCCTAAACAGAAAGTAGGCAGGGTATGAATTTGGACTTGGAGTAACAGGCATGCTGAGAGAGCAACATAAATGGATATGATCCATGCTGCAAGAGGATTTCTTAATGGAAGAGTCTAGGCAGAAATCAGTGGTATCACTGATGGAGTCTCACTGAGCATTTCAATACCAAGGATACTGGGATAGGTGCATTTCAGGAGAACATTCTTGGACATAGAGAGCTGACATCATAATAATTATGAAATAGTCACACATAGATCAATGAAGTCATAGTACTTCATTAAACAGATATGACTTAGAGAAGAAAGGACACTCTTTGAGAAAAAGATATCTCCTTGGTAATAGACAGCAGATTCTTCATATCAAAAGAGTCACTCTGTTAACAGTCAGCTCCTTCCTGTGGGTACCTTTGGTTCAGTTCCGTTCAATTGCTCAGTTGTGTCTGACTCTTTATGAGCCAATGGACTGCAGCATGCTAGGCTTCCCTGTCCATCACCAACTCCTGGAGCTTACTCAAACTCATGTCCATTGAGTCGGTGATGCCATCCAATCATCTCATCCTCTGTCACCACATTCAATCTTTCCCAGCATCAAGGTTTTTCCAATGAGTCAGTTCTTCACATCAGGTGGCCAAAGTATTGGAGTTTCAGCTCTAGCATCAGTCTTTCCAATGAGTATTCGGGACTGATTTCCCTTAGGATGGACTGGTTTGATCACCTTGCAGACCAAGGGACTGTCAAGAGTCTTTTCCAACACCACAGTTCAAAAGCATCAATTCTTTGACATTCAGGTTATGTTTTTCCGTACACGACCACTGGAAAAACCATAGCCTTGACTAGACGGGCCTTTGCTGGCAAAGTAATGTCTCTGCTTTTTGATATGCTATGTTTTCCATAGCTTTTCTTCCAAGGAGCAAATGTCTTAATTTCATGGCTGCAGTCACCATCTGCAGTCATTTGGAGCCCAAGAAGATAAAGTCTGTCACTGTTGCCATTCTTTTCCCATCTATTTGCCATGAAGTGATGGGACCATTTGCCTGATCTTAGTTTTCTGAATGTTGAGTTTTAAGCCAGCTTTTTCACTCTCTTCTTTCACTTTCATCATGAGGCTCTTTAATTCTTCTTCGCTTTCTGCCATAAGGGTGGTGTCATCTGAATATCTGAGGTTATTGATATTTTCCCAGCAATCTTGATTTCAGCTTGTGCTCCATCCAGCCTGACATTTCACATGATGTAGTCTGCATTTAGCTTAAATAAGCAGGGTGACAATATGCAGCCTTGACATACTCCTTTCTCGATTTGGAACCAGTCTGTTGTTCCATGTCTAGTTCTAACTCTTGCTTCTTGAACTACATACATATTTCTCAAGAGGCAGGTCAGGTGGTCTGGGATTCCCATCTCTTTCAGAATTTTCCACAGTTTATTGTGATCCACACAGTCAACGGCTTTGTCATAGTCAATAAAGCAGAAGTAGATGTTTTTCTGGAACTCTCTTGCTTTTTCGATGATCCAGTGGATGTTGGCGATTTGATCTCTGGTTTCCCTGCCTTATCTAAAACCAGCTTGAACATCTGAAAGTTCACAGTTCACGTACTGTTGAAACCTGGCTTGGAGAATTTTGAGCATTACTTTGCTAGCACATGAGATGAGTGCAATTGTACGGTAGTTTGAACATTCTTTGGCATTGTCTTTCTTTGGGATTGGAATGAAATCTGACCTTTTCCAGTTCTGTGGCCACTGCTGAGTGTTCCAAATTTGCTGGCACATTGTGTGTAGCACTTTCACAGCATCATCTTTTAGGACTTGAAATAGCTCAACTGGAATTCCATCACCTCTACTAGCTTTGTTCATAGTGATGCTTCCTAAGGCCCACTTGACTTCACATTCTAGGATGTCTGACTCTAGGTGAGTGATCACACCATTGTTGTTATCTGGGTCATGAAGGTTTTTTTTTTGTATAGTTCTTCTGTATATTCTTGCCATGTCTTCTTAATATCTTCTCCTCTTGTGATGTCCATACCATTTTTGTCCTTTATTGTGCCCATCTTAGCATGAAATATTTCCTTGGTATCTCTAATTTTCTTGAAGAGAACTCTAGTCTTTCACATTTGATTATTTTCCTCTATTTCTTTGCATTGATCACTGAGGAAGCCTTTCTTATCTCTCCTTGCTTTTCTTTGGAACTCTGCATTCAAATGAGTATATCTTTCCTTTTCTTCTTTGGCTTTAGCTTCCCTGCTTTTCTCAGCTGTTTGTAAGGCCTCCCCAGACAACCATTTGGTGTTTGTGCATTTCTTTTTCTTGGGGATGGTCTTGATCACTGCTTCCTGCACAATGTCATGAACTGTATCCATAGTTCTTCAGGCACTCTATCAGATCTAATCCCTTGAATCTGTGTGTCACTTCCACTGTACCTTATCTTACATTTTAAACTACATTATAGGACAAAGATATCACAGACAGAAAGTGACTGTTCTCTTCTTTTCATCAAGGTAGTCATGTTGCCCAGCTAAGATCTGTGTGAAGAAGAGAGGAGATGGTGGAGACCTAAGATAAATAGGCAGTTACAGCTACCATTACCTAACTGCCCATTCTTCAAAAGACTGATGTCAGGCTGTGAAAATTTGGGTAATAAGAAGAATTTTGAAAGAACTGTGCCCAAATGGCATAAATGCTGGACCGGTGAAGTGCTAAACAGGAAAGTCAGTGGAGAGGAGGTAGGTTGGCCTCACCTTTTCTCCTCTCAGGCCATGCATTGGAAACTGTGAGAGCACGAGGCTACTCAAAGAACCCTAGCCTATCAGTCATCTGTTTTGTCTTCTCTGTCCTGTTTACCAACCCTGCCCTCAACACTCACACAAAACATCTTGGTCTGCACAGAGCTGCAAAGTAAATCCTTAGCAACCCCAGCTCCTAGGCAGGCTCTAAGCCTCAGAGAGCTAAATCCAAGAAATGGCCACTTTACTGGCTTCATGAATATACAGAACTCACCGTACCTCAGTTTTTGCACTCTATGGAGCCAACTGAGTAATTTTTTTCTAAAACATCTTCTAGGATCTTCGTCTATCTAGTATACAGAATACAAATTGGAGTTGTCATGGTGCATTCAAAAAATATAGCTGTCATATATGTATATGCTGTCATATATCTATCAATTATCTATTATCTATCTATCTATCATCATCATCTCTCTATCAATAGATATATTTAGACTTCTTTCTTCCAATGTTAATGAAATTCTTAGAAGATTCATCTGCAAAACAAAGGCAGCCAGCAATATTTTTCCTTCAGGAGCAAAAGACCTGAGCAATAACTGTCAGCTCAAGAGTAATCATCCATTTATACTTTCAAAGATAATAAGAAACGAGTAATAGGCAATTGCAGGGAAGGGTTTACCAGAAGGAGCAAATACTCTTTTCTCTCTCTCTCTCTCTCTTAATGTGCTGCACACAACCGGAAGTGGAGGTAGACAGTGAGCAGCTGGAGTGCGGTACTTACCCTGAAACCTTCTTGGCATTCACAGCAATTTCATCATCCTTAAATATGAGATGTTAACAGAAAGACATAATGGTCACAGTATGAAATCAAGAGTGAGAGCCTGCAGAGAAGGGGGATGTGGGGTACTCATTTCCTGGTAACCTCTAGATAAATGGGAACACTCCACCCCCAGGCTTGCCACCCTGCTCCCCCATCCCACTCTGCTAAAATAATAGAATCTGACTACATCTCTGAACACTGTGTTTGTATAATAAGATACTTACACGTTGTCCCTGTTAAATCAGGGGAAAAAGCTTTCTTTTATATAAGTTGTCTTTGGCAAGCTCATCATTCCACAGACCAGTGTAAATTATCCTCTGAAATAGCTGCAGAAAGTCACAGTGATAAACAGACTGGGGCACTTGTGTCTCTGCAAAATCGAAATTGTTACTGCTGGGTGAATATTCTGTATTCTTTTCACATCATTCACCCGTCAAGTGCAGCACAGATATCTTTGTCAAGTCAAATAAAAATAAAATTTCTTATTTGATTGCATTTACCACATTATACTGAATAGTGATTTACCTTCTTATTCCAGATGCTCTTTTCCCAGATTCACTCTGCCTCTTTTCAGAATGTCTGACTACTAGGCACTTCACATTGCTACAGATGCTCAATCCTGATTTTAGTTCATCCTGTCCCTTGTGGCACAGATGGTAAAGAATCTGCCTGCAATCCAGGAGACTCAGGTTCAGTCCCTGGGTCAAGAAGATCCCTTGGAGAAGGAAATGACGGTCCGCTCTAGTATTCTTGCCTAGAGAATTCCGTGGACAGAGTACAGTGGGCTACAGTCCATGGGGTCTCAAAGAGTCAGACATGGCTGTGTGATTACACTTTCATACTTGTTTATGCTTCATGCTACTTCATTAACTTCTTTTGGTATTTTCAGATAAACACTCAGAATGAAAATCTATGTCTGCATGTGATTCTATTTCCATGTTGCTTAAAAAAAAAAAAAGAGAGAGAGAAAGAAAAGAAAAATGTTCCCAGATTTTATGGCTAAACAAATAAAAGTTATAGAGATACTAGTCTGAATCTGTGAGCCAGCCTACGCAAACTCAGAAAATGTCTTGGTCACTGAGTTCTGCCTCCTAGCCTTCTGCTTATGCATGTGGTTTCAGTAGCCACGGAGATACTGAGGGGCTTCTTGTGAAACAATGCCTCTCTCTAGAGGCTCTCCAAGAAGAACAGAGCGAGCTAGTCTTGTCTGAAAAAAAAAAAAAAGACTACTCCTTTCAAGCTGGTAATTTACATAAAACTGTTCACAAGAACCCACAACTGATAGCATTTATACATTTTATCTCCTTTTAAAATGAAAGTGCCGAATCTTATTTTGTCCTAAAGCTTTAGGGAGCACATGTCTGGGTTTCCCAAGGACAGCCTCAGTTTATGCCTGTTGTCGAACAACTCATCTAATTTAACATTTGTCCCAAAATGTTAAATGTGAATATTCTGTTGTTAATAGTTGCATTAAGGGAATCCCCTGTTGGTGTGGTTACGGCTCTGCACTTCTACTGCAGCGGACGTGGGTTCAATTCCTGGTCGGGGAACTAAGATCCGGCATAAAGGCTAACCTTTCTCTTTTTATTAACCTGCCTAGACAGATCTAAATTAGCATTTTACTTTAAAAAACAAAATGCAATGGATGTACAGATAAAATAAAATACCCATAGATAGGATTGGGATGGGATAACTACCTTCTAGTCTCCTTTACTGGTGAAGAAATAATCTAGTTTGTGCCCAGGGGCCACTGGCGGTAACAGACAGCTTTGCTATCCCTAGGGCAGCAATCCAGGATGCCGTTCTTCTGCCAAAGTAAAACGTGGTGGGAAATTATAGGTTAAATGTATGTGAAACGCATGCAAGGGGCAGGATGAGCAACCCTGCCTAGAACATGGGATAGGCTAAATGACTTACTGAGGTTTTGCAAGCATGATGTGTAAACCTAAAGTAATTCATTCAGTTTTTTGGTATTGATTTTTATCCTGTAATAAACCAATTTTGCTTCCTCAAGCTAAAAAATATGAATGAAAAAATAAACACTGAATATCTGTTCCTCGAGAATATGAATTGATGTATAACTAGCAGAGAATGTGGACAAATGACACTCACCAAAGAGGCCATTATGATGTCCTGGATCAGTAAACACTAGAAGAAAAGATTGTGTAACATTGCAGTCTTCAAAAGTTTGAGGTGACTTGAAAGATTTTTACCAAAAGATGGCAGTTTACTTCTTGCCACTTGAGAAAGTATGCTTACACATCATTTTGTAAAGCTTGATTTTTTATTTATACCAAATGATTGCTTTCTAATTTATCGTGACTCAATTTTTATTCTAAGTGTTTTTGGTCTAAATATATATCATGAAGTTATTTAGTGTGGTAATTCCGCTAGCAGTAGTTGAATTTTTCAAAGTTAAATAATCCAAGTTTTATGTTAGTGTCCTCGTCATCATAAGCTTATTTTGAAAATCAGTTTAATTCTAATAAGAACTGATTTTAAGAAAAGTTCAGTATTTTGGGGCTTCCCTGGTGGCTCAGAGGGTAAATCATCTCCCCACAATGCGGGATACCAGGGTTTGATCCTTGAGTTGGGAAGATCTCCTGGAGAAGGAAATGACACCCCACTCCAGTACTCTTGCCTGGAAAATCCCATGGACGGAGAAGCCTGGTAGGCTAGAATCCATGGGGTTGCAAAGAGTCTAACATGACTGAGTGACTTCACTTTCACTTTCAATGTTTTCAATAAATTTTTGAAATAAAAAGAAATCCTTTGGAAGCTTATTTTTTTGAAGGTGAAAGATTTTTTGCTACTGTGGACAGTAGTACAGGTAATGTTTAGAAATGCATCACTGGAAAAAATTTTTGGAGTGATCATAAGAATATAAATTTTGTTCTTTTCTAAATTTAGAACATAGTCATGGTAAAAATAGTATTCTCACTAAATTGAGAAAGTATAGAATTAAAGTATAACTGGAAATGGTCATATTTACACAGAAATAAATAATGTATCCAAATTGCGTATTTGAAAATAAAATATTTGCTAACTAATCTGTAGCTTGACAGAGTAGTTAGCAACTATTATACACATACACAGTTAAACTGAATTGCAATATTTTGTAATGTAATAGATACTGAATTTGAGAAATGTATTAAGTAAAACAGTATGTACATTCTTTGCTGCCCACTATTAATCAAATTATAGAAAAGTTTCAGGCTTTGAAAAATTACTTTGCAGATCAACATAAGAATTACCCCCTTGCTTTGAAACTGTTACAAAGGTGTGTCGTGCGTGCGTGCTCAGTGGCTTCAGATCAGTTCAGTTCAGTTCAGTCGCTCAGTTGTGTCCGACTCTTTGCGACCGCATGAATCGCAGCACACCAGGCCTCCCTGTCCATCACCAACTCCTGGAGTTCACTGAGACTTACCTCCATCGAGTCGGTGATGCCATCCAGCCATCTCATCCTCTGTCATCCCCTTCTTCTCCTGCCCCCAGTCCCTCCCAGCATCAAAGTCTTTTCCAATGAGTCAACTCTTTGCGTGAGGTGGCCAAAGTACTGGAGTTTTAGCTTTACCATCAATCCCAGGGCTGATCTCCTTCAGAATGGACTGGTTGGATCTTCTGGCAGTCCAAGGGACTCTCAAGAGTCTTCTCCAACACCACAGTTCAAACGCATCAATTCTTCGGCACTCAGCCTTCTTCACAGTCCAACTCTCACATCCATACCTGACTACTGGAAAAACCATAGCCTTGACTAGATGGAGCTTAGTCGGCAAAGTAATGTCTCTGCTTTTAAATATACTATCTAGGTTGGTCATAACTTTTCTTCCAAGGAGTAAGCGTCTTTTAATTTCCTGGCTGCAATCACCATCTGCAGTGATATTGGAGCCCCAAAAAATAAAGTCTGACACTGTTTCCACTGTTTCCCATCTATTTCCCATGAAGTGATGGGACCGGATGCCATGATCTTCGTTTTCTGAATGTTGAACTTTAAGCCAACTTTTTCACTTTCCTCATTTACTTTCATCAAGAGGCTTTTGAGTTCCTCTTCACTTTCTGCCATAAGAGTGGTGTCATCTGCATATCTGAGGTTATTGATATTTCTCCCGGCAATCTTGATTCCAGCTTGTGTTTCTTCCAGCCCAGCGTTTCTCATGATGTACTCTGCATATAAGTTAAATAAGCAGGGTGACAACAAACAGCCTTGACGTACTCCTTTTCCTATTTGGAACCAGTCTGTTGTTCCATGTCCAGTTCTAACTGCTGCTTCCTGACCTGCATACAGATTTCTCAAGAGGCAGGTTAGGTGGTCTGGTATTCCCATCTCTTTCAGAATTTTCCACAGTTTATTGTGATCCACACAGTCAAAGGCTTTGGCATAGTCAATAAAGTAGAAATAGCTTAGTCGTGTCCAACTTTTTGTGGTCTCATGGATTGTAGCCTGCCAGGCCTCATCCATGGGATTCTCCAGGCAAGAATACTGGAGCGGGTTGCCGTTTCCTTCTCCAGGGGATCTTCCTGACCCAGGAGTTGTATCGAATCCACATCTTTTGCATTTCCTGCATTGCCAGGCAGTTTCTTTACCACTGTGCCACCTGGGAAGACATAAAGGTGTTATCTTTTTTTTTTAATTGAAGTATAGTTTATTTACAATATTATATTTGGTTTGGGTGTTCAATGTATTTGCTATTTTTATGGATTCAATATTTTTATAGATTATACTCCATTTAAAGATATTACAAAATAATGTCTATATGCTCCTGTGTTATACAATTTATCCTTGTAGTTTATTTATTTTATATATAGTAGCTTGTACCCTTCTGAGCCATTCTGAACTTCTTCCTTCTTGTTGCTGGTAGCCACTAGTTTGTTTTCTGTATCTGTGAGTCTGTTTCTGTTTTGTTACATTCATTCCTTTTATTTTTTAGGTTCCACAAATAAATGATAACATAGAGTATTTCTCTTTCTCTGTCTCATTTTACTGAGCACCCACATTTTATGGCTGAGTAATGTAACATTGTATATATATACACTATGTCTTTTTTTATCCATTAATCTACTGATGAACACATAGGTTACATTCATATATTGGCTATTGTAAGAAATGCTGCTATGAACATTGGGATGCATGTAGCTTTTTGAACTAGTGTTTACATCTTCTTCTGGTATATACGTTCAGGAGTGGAATTGCTGGAGCAAAATGGTAGTTCGATTTTTAGTTCTTTGATGAATTTCCATACTGTTTTTCACAGTGGCTACACCAATTTACATTTCCACTAATTAATTATATTTCTGCTAACTGTATTTTGAAGAAAAGTGTTCCCTTTTCTCCACATTCTTATCATTTGTTAAATTTTGCTTTCATTTACTTTAATGGTGTTGGATATTGTTATTCTAAAACTTTATTTAAAGATTGCCTTCACAATTTTGAGGAAACAAAAATTGCAAAGAGAAAGATTCTGAACTTCAAATGAAAGAAACAAAAAATAATGAGTGGTGAGTGATCAAGATATGTACAAAATTGAATACTATATTTGTTAATTGTACCTGGGGATGAGCTTAGAAGTAATCTTTCAATTAAGCTCATATTTTTATTTAAATAAATTTATAATTTTTACTTGAGTGGACTAAAATTACTTGAGTGATCTGTAATTTTTGCAGCCTCTAATTAGGGCAAGCCATTTCAGACCATCATTAGTAGAAGCAACTTGTTTAACAAGCTTTGGTTAGAAAAGTTTTTTCATAAGTAGGTACCCCAAGTGATATCTTCAAAAATATCTCTGCTGAAATATTTGCATACTTGAGTTTACAAAATATAATTTAGAATATCCTCCACTTTGAAGAATTTTTTTAAACTTATCAAGAACCTCTGCATCTGTAGAAAGTATTTACTCAATTAAAACTATGGTAAAAAAGAGAAAAGCTAAAAATTTTAATAATATCTAATTTATTAAACATAGAATAACAACTTTGAAAATAATCAAAATCATGCTTTTTAAAACTGCATTCAAAAGTGTATTTAAATGGATATGGTTAAGAATCTGATTAATGTACATAACCCTGAAGCAAAAAATTCATGCTTACTATGGAATGTTCAAATAATAAATATGAAAATTTTTGCTTTGACCTACATGAATATACTTCAATTAAACAATAATTTTATTTAGATTATCTTTACAGGGAAACATTTTTATAAGACCACCAATATAATAGACCAATGTGTCAGAAAATAAAATGATATATCTATATTTCATTGTCCATTTTCACATATAAGTCTCATTTTAGATTACAATATATATTTCCCACTAACTAGCATTTTGGGCTTCCCAAGTGGCTCAGTGGTAAAAATCTGCTGCAAGGCAGGAGATGCGGGTTCAATTCATGGGTCAAGAAGATTCCCTGGAAAGAAAATGGCGACCCACATCAGTATTCTTGCCTGCAAAATCCTGCAGACAGAGAAGCCTGGCAGTCTATACAGTTCGTGGGTTTCAAAAAAGTCAGACGTGACTTAACGACTAAACAATACCAACAATAGCATTTTACACACCTGCCATTTCTAAGAAAGCTTCTATACTCCATTTTAATTACTATTGGTTTAAAACTCCCCCTTTAGACAACACAGCCTGCCTACCTCTGGAATCTCTTTTTACCAACCCAGTCTGGGAATAAACCAAAGATTGTCTTTCTGAACAAGTAATTTAGAAGTTATGAAGAGACAAAATGGCTCCTTTTTGTAGATTTAACTGGCATGAAAAAGTTAACTAGATTAAACTAGCGAGAATGTTTCATCTAGTTTATATTTTATATTAAAGGAAAGGTCCCAAATTGTCTAGTTATGAGTCTCAGTTCCTTCACAGTCTGAATGTGATTGCTGTAAAACTCTACAAGTTCCTGCAGCCCAGAGGCAGCTCTGTCCCCTTGGTTCTTTGGAGTGGATGAGAAAGAGGCAGAGCCCAGTCCAGTCTCCATCCAGTTCCAAAATGTCTTTCATTTCCTTTGTAAATAACATTTATCAAATTGTTTAATATCTGGCCTACCATGAACATCCTGAAACACTGAATAATAACCTTGTGATTCAGACAGAAAGAAAGAACTATATTTGAGAAGGTAGCATTCTGATTAAATGCATGCTGATAAAAATAGGAATAACAGTTACAGGATAGAGAATAAGCCAAAGTGCATTGACAGAATATTGACAAGAAGATGCTCATGTCTGGAATTATTCCTCATCTTTCCTGAATGCCAAGTAAATGTTTTCTTTGTTCTCAACTGCAATTTATACCCAGCCATAAAGGAACTATAAAAGACATTTGAAAAAAATTTCTCAAAGCAGATAGCATAATATTTTTCTTTCTTATGTAGATAGCAGCAAGATGAATAGGGATCATTTCACATAATGACCATGAACAAAAATGGCCAATTCTATATTGATCTGAAAACAATAAAGTAGTTAAAAATAAATATTATGCAGCCTATTGAAATATCAATTTCCTAAAGATCAGCTAGCATATTTCTTATGCAGAATAGTTATTCAGATATAGCATAAAAAGAGCTGAAAGGCACAAGCAAAAAATTCACGTCTTTGTAATAGTCGTCTTTGTTTTTTAAGACTCAGTACCAAAAGAATATTACAGAAATGACTATAGTCTTATTATTATCATTATTATTTGATATGTTTTTTAATATAAAAGGAATAGATTAGATAGCAATTAAAGGAAGTTGAATGGATATGCAGAATTTCCATCAATAGATACGTTGTCTAAATTTATGAAGAATAAACAACTTTATTATATTGATTTGATAGCATTTGTTGTCTGTCCTTTGGAAAGAAGTTGCCTTAAGTACATTTGATTCATTTTACAAATTCTGGAGATATTTCTGAGACAGTCGGTTAAAACTCTGCAAGGTCAAATTGAAAGAATAAAATTAAAATATTATTATTATTAATAATATAGCTTAGGGAATAATTTCTTAGTAAATATATACAGATATAGGATTGTTCTGGACAAACATACTTCAAATAAGTTAGCAATCTTATTTTGGTCACTGGTTGGAAGCAGACTGATCATAGATATGGTTATTTAAAGAACTGAAATTTTATGATGGTGACATGTGTTATGAGGCACAATTTTTAATACTTGTTACAGGCTGACATACATTGTCAGACCTCACAACATAGTGCTTAAGTTAATTGCTGAGCACTGTCAAAATTTACCAGATCTATAATGAGGCCCTACTAAATGAAATGTGCCAGATATATTTTCAGATTTTTCATGGTAGGACAGACACATATCACTTTGCCAGGTGCCTGTGTTCCTTTTACTCCGTTTGGTCTCATCACAGCAAAGATTTGCAACAATGGACCAACATTACAGCTCACCTGCTTCTCAAGATTTTATTAAGCAGACATCAGATAGTATACTCCAGAGAGGGGAGGGCCAGCAGACCTCCAAGGAATGGCCTCAACTCGGCTTGGATTCTCTTTTTTATATTTTCTGTCTCCTCCCTCCCTGGAGCCTGATAGGTTCTGCCCTATGGAAAATAGGGCTCATGCCAGCCATTGATCAGGAGTTCAGTTCAATTTGGCCTTCCCTGGTGGCTCAGAGGTTAGAAGCTTCTGCCTGCAATGCGGAGACTTGGGTTCGATCCCTCAGTTGGGAAGATACCCTGGAGAAGGAAATGGCAACCCACTCCAGTATTCTTCCCTGGAGAATCCCATGGACGGAGGAGCCTGGTGGGCTACAGTCCATGGGGTCACAAAGAGTCGGACATGACTGAACGACTTCACTTTCACTTTCAGTTCAATTCAGTTGCTCAGTCTGCCAGACTCTTTGCCACTCCATGGACT